>NC_057409.1:1547884-1847884 GCF_019320065.1 Cervus canadensis | reverse complement strand
CGCTCCGTGGAGGGACGCCCGCCCCGGTTCTCAGCGTCCAGCAGGGACAGCGACCTCTGCATCTTGGTGTCGTCAAGGTCACGGTGCAGGAGGCTGCGGAAGGGCCTGCTGTCCTGCAGGGGACCAGAGCTGGCCGCCGGCGGCTCCGACAGGGGCACTGCATCGATGGGTTCCCCGTCTCGCTTGAAATAAACCTGAAATCGCAAGGAGGGTGGGCGGAAAGATTTGGCGCCAGCAACCGGGACCTCCCAAGGGGCTCTCAGAGGAACTGGCCGCAGGAGGTCCCTCCTGCTCCTCGTAGCCTTCTGGATGGACCCCTAGTGCTCTGAGGCAACTCGGGTCAACGGGGACACGCAGGCTCTGGTGGCAGAGGCTGAGCCTATGAGCTTCTCTGAGCCTCAGTTTCCTTACTTGGAATACTGGGGCTTCCCCGGTGGCTCAGCGGCCGAGAATCCACCTGCAATGCAGGAGTCACAGGAGACACAGGTTCAAGCCCTGGGTCTGGAAGATCCCCTGGAGGAGGACATGGCAACCCACTCCAGTATTCTTTTCTGGAGAATTCTATGGATGGAGGAGCCTGGCGGGCTATGGTCCATGGGGTCGCACAGGGTCTGAAGCAACTTAGCACGCATGCCCACAGAGGGAATACGAACACCTACTTCCTTGGATGCTCAGAAACAGTGTGCAAAAACAAGACCCTGGACACAGCCCTGGCAGCCCTCCCCCAACCCCAGGCTGCAAGGGGGTGGTCCCTGCCCACCTGGAGAGAGCGGGGCAAGGAGGAGGGGAGCACCAGAGAGTAGATGAGAAGTCAGAAGGCGGAGGAGGGGTGTGTGTGCGCGTGTGCGTGCGTGCGCACATCTTGGCGGTGTTAGAGATGGAAGGCAGGAAACAGCTGTGTGTGTGGGAGGGCGCTAGGTGCAGGATGGGGTGAAAGCCGGCATCTTCTCGCTTTCTCTGCTAATAGGGACTTCGAGTTTTGAGAGGCAGCATTTAATTTAATTTGCTGTCTTTTTATTTTGGTACATACGCCCAGAGGCCTGTGGGGATTGGGTGTATTTCTTTTTTAATAAATCAGATAAATAAATCGATGGGAGACAGGGAGAGGGGAGGCCAGGCAACAGCTCTGGGGACGCTGATGCTGGTGGGGAAAGGGAGATGGAGGCCGCGGGGAGGAGGGTGTGGGAGGGTGCACGAAATGCGGGGCGCGCAGAGACTGTCAGCGTTTATAGCTCCGACGAAGAATCTCTTATGCACATAATAGCCTGCTTTGGGGTTTTTCTTTCTTTCCCTTTTTTTTTGAAAAGTGCTTCAAAAGCAGGTTTGTAATTTATATCAAAGAATTCTTTCAAGTTCTGACGTCCCAGCCAAACATAAGGTGCCTGGAATGCGGGGAGATGAGGATCTCGTATATATTTGAATTTAGTATTGCTGTGTCTTAAATGGTAGGAGCCAGCGGGCTGGGGCGGGGGTGGGGGGCAGGGGGAGGGCTTCCGGCAGCCTTGGGACTGTGAGTAGAATTTGTGTGTGTGTGTGTGTGCTGAGCGAAAAAGGAGTTTTTCTTTGGGGAAAAAGACCAGCTTGTCTCACTGTAGGGAGGCCAGCCCTCCTCATGGGCTCCAAAGGGGAAACCTTGGGGCCGTGTCCTGCCCTCACCGGTTGCTACTTGGAGGCTGCTTGGGTCTGTGTCCTTGGGGCTGTACGGTCAGGGGGCAGGCCCTTACTGCAGGCGCGCTCTGCACCCCTCCGCGGCCCGCTTGCCCTGCGCACCTGCTGATTGCCCTGTTCCCGTTCTCTTCACACCTGATTACTCCTGTCCCGTCCTGGGCAGCTGGGTCTCCCTGGGCCACGGCCTGGGGTGAACTGGCCCAGGCCCCAAGATCACCCCCACGGGTCCTCCCGGTGAGACAGTCGAGGGTCTGGAAGGAGAACCGCCTCCCCACCTGGAACTCTACGCTCCTGCCCGTGGCCCCACTCTACGCTCAGTCGTGGCCAACTCTGTGACCCCGTGGACGGCAGCCCGCCAGGCTCCTCTGTCTGTGGGGACTCTCCGGGCAAGAATAAGGAGTGGGTTGCCGTGCCCTCCTCCAGGGGATCTCCCCAACACGGATCAAAGCCACGTCCCCTGTGACTCCTGCATTGCAGGTGGATTCTTTACCAGCTGAGCCGTCAGGGGAGTTTGCAGCGAGCCCTAAGCGTCCCACAGACGAGCCTCAGGGACCCATTGGGGCAAGTTGCCCTCCCTTCCCTTCTAAAGATCTTCTCCACGGGGCTTCCACACATAATCATTTAGATGAAACAGTCCTGCTGCTTCTAAAAAAGCTGCAAAGCTGTAATACTGTCCACACCCCAAACCTGCTCAAAAAGCCTGAGAAGCAGAGGGAGGCATCCCTGCTCAGGGTCACTTGGCACATGTGACGTCAGGGGCTGGAACCCAGCTCCCCGGATGCTCTCAGGCCCTCCCCTCCCCCCGACCCCTTCAAGCTGCTACGATAATAACTCAGAAGCCACACCAACAGACCTCAGGGTGGTCAGCGGTGACGGTTTAGTCGCTCAGCCGTGTCCGACTCTTGCGACCCCAGTGGACTATAGCCCAGCAGGGTTCCTCTGTCCAAGGAAGTCTCCAGGCAAGAACACTGGAGGGGGTTGCCGTGCCCTCCTCCAGGGTCTCTTCCCGATACAGGGATGGAGCCTGCATCTCCTGTATTGCAGGTGGGCTCCTCACCGCTGAGCCAGCAGGGAAGCCCCCCAGAGTGGGTGGGGTGGGTCTAATAAGGAGCTGGTGCCAAAACAGAGAGCCCCCGTTTCCTTTCTCCCCCCTTTCCTCTCCCTTCCCTCCCTCGCGCCTCCTTCCCGCCCTCCGCAGTGGGCTTGGAGCTGGAGGGCATGACCTCGAGTCCCGGCTCTGTCCAGGACACGGTGGGGGCCTCTCTCCACTTCGCTTCCCTTCTGGGGCCTCATCTGCCTCCGCCCTGTTCAATCGCTGGGATAGGAGTATGCTTGAAGCTGGGACCCCCTGAAGACCACCCTCACTGCAGCTCAGGGACTGCAGGGTCTGGGAGACGTGGGGTCCTCCTCAGCTCACCAGGAGGCAAGAGACCCATGGACATCCGGGCGGGCCAGCTGCGTGGGCAGGGTGGGACCAGGCGGACGGCGCACAGAGCACGCTCGCTCTGCAGAGGGCTCCGTGCCGACACGGGCCCCTGGGCAAGCCACGCGGGAGGGGACGCAGCCGGGGCGGCCACGGCGGTACTCACCGTGGGCGCCGGCTTCCCTCCCGACACGATGCAGACCAGCGTGAAGTTCCGGGCTTGGTAGCGGCTGAAGGGGGCCGGGGTGTCAGCGGCCACCACCTCAATGGAGGTGGGCGGGGCTGCCCAAAGAGAAGCACAAGGAGAGCAGGGCTTCACTGGAAGGTTCAGAGAGAGTTCACCGATGCCCTCGGACGGGCCAGGTCCTGTGCTGGGAGCGGGGAGATGTGTGAGAGGGGAGGTCGTTCAGTCGTGTCCGACTCTTTGTGACCCCCTGGACTGTAGCCTGCCGGGCTCCTCTGCCCATCGGATTCAGTAGACCGGAATACTAAAGGGCGTTGTCCTTCCCTTCTCCAGGGCATCTTCCCAACCCAGGGATGGAACCCAGGTCTCCCGCATTGCAGGCGGCTTCTTTACCAGCTGAGCCCCCAGGGAAGCTCAACAGGGCTGCTATGGCAGAGGACAAATGCTGCACAATTCCAGGGGTGCCCCTGGCATCAACTGCCGTGACAAGGACGTCCCTGCTGGGCATATAAACGAGGGCCCTGCCACCTGGGGCTTACAGCCTGGCAGGGAAGATAACCAGGAGTACAGAGATCACCATGGTCCACTGTGCTCAGGGCATCAGATACCCGGTGGAACCAAGCGTGAAGGGACCCCCCAGGCCTGAGGAAGCGACCCTGTGCTGTGATCTGAGGAAGCGGCAGTAGGCAGAGGACAAGTGTGGCGGGTGGAGGGAACAGCATGTGCAAAAGCCTCGTGGCAGCTGGCTGGGGCGGGGGGAGTGTGGGAGGCAGGGTGTGGTGGTGGGGGGGCGAGGTGGGGGATGAGGTGCCCCGTGGGGCTGGAGAGACGCCCGGAGCCCGGGCAGCGGTCGCCGCTCACACTGGCCTGCGGGGGCCGGTTCCCGCCAGCTCCTGAGAGCTGACTGTGACTGGCCGGGAATTGTGAACCAGTTCTTAAACCGCTGCTGGACTGAAACAGATGGCCCGGTGGGCATCCTTACACCGTGGAAATCAGCCACCACTGCAAATCAGGGCTGCTTGTTTATTGCCTTCCCCTGCCCCCAGCCCGGCCCCCCACAGAGCAGGTTTACCAGCCCAGCGCTGGTTGTGAGTTTTTCTTTGTCCTGAGAGCAGTAGGGAGTCATTGAAAGCTTCAAACAAGAGCAGCGACATGACCTGAGTTGCATTTTGAAGAGACTGGAAACACAGGGTACTGTTTAAGCGGAGAGATGGGTAGCTTAGACCCCGGGGGACCGCGGAGCGGGAGGATGGCCGCGGAGCGAGAGCTGATGACTGAGCGAGATTTGAAGCCAGTGGTCTGCCCTCTTTTCTTCCTTTCCCCCTAAAGCTGGCTTATTCTGGTTGGTCCCGCCACCCGCCAGCGCTCTGCTCTGTTCTCACTACCCACCACGGGCTGGTTTGCCAAAGCCTGTGCCCCCGGGCACCGTGCAGCATTGAGATTTCAGACATGGAACCAGCATTTCAGTGAGGTCACCACCACCTCCATTTCATCCTTGGGCAAATTACCGAAACTGTGAGCCTCAGCTTCCCGATTTGCTAAATGGGACTAATCCTTGGCAGACATATTCGAAAGATGAACCAGCAAATCGCTATGAAACAGCTTAGCGCATGCTAGAAGTGCGCTGGTTATAGGATTCCTGCAGCTCGTTTCTCCCACCTCCTTGTCATCCGCAGGACAGGGGCTGGAAATGTCGGCCTTCGCTTAGGGAAGGCTGTCAGCCCTGGCTTCTTGTAGCCTTGGGTCAAGTGCAGCGGGGGGTGCAGAGAGAATGAAGAGGGGTGAGTGTTTCTTTCCTGCAAGGGGTTTTCACTCCAGTTAAGTTTAATTAAATCCGACGACTGTTTCCTGACACCTACTAGGTGCCGGGCACGGTGCCAGATGCTCGCGGTAGGCGCTCAGTGATGAAATGGATACGGCACTTCGAGAAGCTCACAATCGGGCGGGGGCGACAGGCGCCTGGCAACTCTATTTTAAGGTCTAGTGAGACAAAGCCAGGTATGAGCCATTCATTCACTCAGACAGCCACCATGTGCCGTCGCAAGGGAAGCAGAACAAACGAAACAATGGGAGAACAATGGATGGAGAATTGTAATTCAGTGGGAGATGGTAGGAAGCAGATGGGAAGTGGGGTAGGGACTCCGAGAGGGGAGAGATACACCAGAATGTTTCAATTATCCACACGTCAGGGTCTGCAATCTGACTTTTCTAGAACTCACTGAAAGCCTGGATTCCACGGCAAGAACCAACCGTGGCCAAAAGTTAGGAGCCAGGAGCTGTCCTAAGCCCTTAACGTGTGTTAACTCACTTAAGCCTCACCATGAGTCTACAGAAAGCAATTATTTATTCCTGTCTTACCAATGGGGAAACTTAAGGGGTGAAGTGACTTTCTGGGGCTCACAGAGTTTAGATTTGAAACTGAAACTCCCAAACCCCAGGGCTCCAACACCACGTGAAACCGCACCACCTCCATCTTTGGAAAGAAGAAAACAGCTTGTGTCTATTGGCACCTTTAGCCCTAAGTGCACATTTTAGCCATTGCTGATGATCATTTACCTGACACATCTCAGTTCTCAAGCAGACCTTTAATTGAGATCCCTGGGGGAACTGCTCCTGTGGGTTGCTCTGCTTAACTCAGGTGCCCCAGAGATCAAGGGACCATGTCGATTAGAGCTTCGCAAAATTCTCTGGTGGGGCTTCTCCGATAGCTCAGATGATAAAGAATCCACCTGCAAGGCAGGAGTGACGCTTTTGACCCCTGGGTCAGGAAGATCCCCTGGAGGAGGAAATGGCACTCCAGTGTTCTTATCTGGGGAATCCCGTGAACAGAGGAGGCTGGCGGGCTACAGTCCCTGGGGCCATAAGAGGGTCGGACACGACTGAGTGGCTAACCAGCCCACAACCAGCCAGCATACGTCTCTGGCCCTGCTCATGGTGGTCTGTATGTGGGGATAAGTGTACCCTCCAGGAATCCTAGAGGCTCGGAACTAGGCAGGGGGCACCTTTAAAAATCACTCATTCCTTCTTTCGCTGAGCAAATGGTAATCAGACACCTAGAAGCTTCCTTATGGGAGGGCTTTGGGGAGTAAATGGGATGATGCTTACAAGGTGCCCAGCATATAGTAAGCCCGCAGTACAGTTTAGCAATTTGAACTATTATCGTTTGTATCACGATTATGAAAGAGGGAGTATAGGACAATAGTTAAGAGTATAGACCCTAAATCACCCTGCGTGTCTGCACGCTAAGTCGATTCAGTTGTGTCTGACTCTTGGCAACCCTACGGACCATAGCCCCGCCAGGCTCCTCTGTCCCTGGGATTCTCCAGGCGAGAATACTGGAGTGGGTTGCCATGCCCTCCTCCAGGGGATCTTCCTGACCCAGGGATCAAACCCACATCTCTTATGTCTCCTGCATGGGCAGGCGGGGTCTTTACCACTAATGAGTGCCACTGGAAAGCCCCTGGATCACACTACCCAGGGTTCAGTGACCAGCTGTACCACTTCCCAGCTGTGTGACCTCGGGCAAGATGCTCAGCCTCTCTGAACCTGTTTCCTTATCTGCAAAATGGACTTATGCCGTGCTGAGAATTCAACAGAGTCGTACCTCGGGACTTCCCCGGTGGGTGGTTAAGAATCCGCCTTGCGGTGTGGGGAACGTGGGTCTGGTCCCTGATCGGGGAGCTAAGATCCCACCTGCCCTGGAGCAGCCAACCCCGAGGGCCACAGCTGGAGAGTCTGCGCAGCCACAATCCTGCATGAAGCATGGAAACTCCGAGTGCCCCACCTGAGCCTGACACAGCCAAATAAATAAATAAGGAAGCAGAGCCTGAAAGCACATTGAGAGTGCGTGTCAGATGCGTTTATCGGAAGAATGTATTGTGTTCTTTCTTTGAGGCCTGTTGTTACTGTCTGGGAGAGTAAAATATCTGCCTTTGGGGGCGTTCACAGTTTAGCGGGGAGGCCAGACAGTGCCCTGGACCTTGCTGCTCAGTCCTGTGGCAGCCACGTCTGTTGCTCTTAAGCACTTGGAATGTGGCTTTCCCATGTTCCTATGAGCTGTAAGCGTAACATACACACTGAATCTGGAAGACAACTTTTAAAAAAACCACCTTAAGTATATCATGAATATTTTTATATTGGTTACTTCCTGAAATAATACACAGAATATATTGGAATTAATAAATATGCTGTTCCAATTCATTTTCACTTTTCAAAGCCTTTTCTTAATGTGGTCCTGAGAAAACTTGCAATTAAAGGCAGATTTCTATTGGAGAGCGCTGGTCTTCCATTTTACAGATTAGCACAACTGAGGTCCGACAGAGAGATTTGCCTACAGTCACACCCTCAGTCAGCGGCAGCCAGCCGCAGTGCCCTCCAGGTCCTGCCCAGGATTCTAGCACAGCACGAATGCCCCCTCCCCCAGCACACCAACACACACACACACACACACAGACACTCACACTCACATTCTGGAGACCTGCACCCAAGCCACGCACACCGCCCACACACACCATGATTGGGAGCTGTGTTCCTGTGTCTTGTTATGTTTCTGAGCAGGTGTTAGCAATATGTACAGTTAATCAAGCTCTTAAGACAATGGATTTCCATGGTGTGGATGATGATACAGCAGAGCTGGCTGCTCACATCAGCGTGGAAGCCCAGGCTTCCCACCGTCTCCATCAAAGCATTCCTCTGTCGCCGTGTCCTGGGAGAATGTCACCCTGCCTCTTGCTTTGCTGTCGCCGGCGGGCCCTGAGTGCAGGTAGTCAGCGGGAGTCTACGCCGGGAGTCCTTGGCTGCCTTGGGACGCTTCACCCCACGCGTCGCCATCGCCCTGTTCCCTGCGTCTTCTCTTCCCTTCCCTTGACTGTGCTCAGCAGTCTCGCCTCCACAAACTGCTGCTTCTTGGGCTCTCAGTCTGGAGCCTTCCTGCACGCTTACTCTTCCCCGACTACCTCCACATCCCCATCTCCGTCTCTGTGTCTGTCTCTACCTCCTTTTCCAGTCGCATCCCCACGTCCAGCCCAGCTCCGTCTCTCTTCCTTCTCCACCTCCCTCCCAGTCCCTTTTCCATCCGAGCTCCATTTCTGTGCCCTCCCCACCCCTGTCTCTACTCCATCTCTGTGCGCATCCTCATATGTCTCCATCCCACGCCTCCTCCAATCCCAGCCTCCTCTCCCTTCTCACGATCCCCATCCCTGCTATAGCCTCTGACCAAGGTCAGGACGAGTGGTCCTCTTCTGGCTCTGTGCCTGGAATAGATCCCATGGACCCAGGAACAGCAGCAGCCCCAGGCATAAAGATCCTGCACAAGGACAATCTCAAATTCAGAGGTGGGCTGCAGAATGAGCAGGATAGAGCAAGACCACCTGGCTTTGATGCGGGTGGCTTATTATGGCAAACAGTCCTCAGCAAAGACCCTGGGTCTCCAGTGGCTCCGCGCCCCTCGGAAGCGGTAACCACCACACTCACCCTAAGTGCCTCATTCCTGTGGACTCTGAGAGGGGGTCTTCAGGGATGTCCGTGCTAGTGCAGGGCTCTCCTGGGTGGGGGGGAGGGTGGATACCACACACCTGAAATGACCCTCCCCAGAGACACTGAGCAGGTAGTTCTGCGTGGCCCGAGCAAGAGAGAAATATGGGCTTCCCAGGTGGCTCTGACCGTAAGGAACCCGGCTGCCAATGCAGGAGATGCAGGTTCCATCCCTGGGTCAGGAAGATCCCCTGGAGAAGGAAATGGCAGCCCACTCCAGTATTCTTGCCTGGAGAATTCTATGGACAGAGGAGTCTGTAGCTGGGCGCTACAATCTATGGGGTCAGAAAGAGTTGGACACGACTGACCGACTAAGCACACACGCAAGGGAGAAACAGTAGTCAGCAGTGGTCGCGGCAGTGAGAGGCTAGACGCAGGCAGAGCTTATGTCTGAATTTACAGGCCACGTGGACAGACCACGGCGCTCGGGTCATCACGGCCCTGTGCCTGGGAAAGAGGCCCCAGCTCTACGAGTTCACCATCATGGTCAGACCGAGGTCACCACCATAGAGCTCCCCTGAATCCACCACTCCCGAGTCCAGCCGGGAGACTTCCCAGTTAATTTTTGACTTTGCCTTCCTGCTAGAAGTTTCTTCTACTGATTTTGTCCAGCATCCGGGAAGGCAAAGCAGCTTTGGATGCAACACGGCCGCACAGCACAGTGGGCCCCTGTTCCAGCCCATCAGTGGGGGCAGAAGCTGAAATTATTTTAGACTCGACAGTTAACATCAATACAGTGAGGCAATGGTCGATGATCAGTTTTATGAAATTAACTCTGAAATATTGCCTGTCTTTCCCTTGAAAGCAGAACTTTGTTTCGGTCATCATAACTCACTTTGCAGATAATGTGATGGCTCTCCACTCTGTAAATCATCCTGTGGCTTTTGTAATTCGGGAACACAAACCTGTTCTGATATAAACCCCAGCAGGCCTCAGTCTTTAACTGTATCTAGTGGAGTTAAAATTCTCTCTGTACCATGAAGCTCCCCCTCCAGTCCCCCTAGGGAACGAGCTCAGACAGACTCAGGCCAAGGTTTCAGCCCACGTTCTGTTACCAATATCCCATGGGACTTTGGGCAAATCAATTGACCCACTTGGGCATCAGTCTTCCCATCTATAAAATGGGTTCAATAAAACATATCCTGCCAAACTTTCAGCTTCGAAGATTTTGAGAGAAGCAGCAAATGGGAATACAGACATAAACCTTCTACAAGGATGCCGAAGTACTATACAAACAGAAGGGAGTTATTTATATCACCTCTTCAAGTGCTCTCACTTCTCCCTGGGCTGGGAGGGACATGTAGGGGAATGTCTTCTCCCTCCCAGGACTGGCTATTGTCTGGAGGAAGGGATAATCTCTGCTGTTCCTTGGGTATCACTGTAAATTGGTCTGAACACACTCCTGCTCAGGGGGTCATTTATCAAGGGGCGGTAATCAGATTTTGGGGAGGAGTGGGAGAGGGAACAGACAAATTCAAAATTGTATTATTTGCAAAAATCCATTCTTTTTCTCTCAGCATGCCTGCTCTATTGACTGCCCTCTTTTTCAATCAGCTCTTAGTCTTGATACCATATTTTTTTTTAAAAGAAAGAAAACCACTCTCTCAATATAAAAGTGCTCATGAATATAAATATTCCTCAGTGCTTCCTGTTTTCTTTCTTTTTTTGGTCCTGCCTCTCTATGTCTTTCCCATCCTCTCTACCAGTCTCTCTCTGCTTCTTTCAAGAGGGTACTCAAAAGAGCGTCTCTTCCAGGAAGCCTTCTCTGTTCCAGCCACACCGAGCTGACCAAGGTTCCTTCCTTGCCTGGCTCATCTCCTCTGCTGCCTGGACACACTCGTCCTTCTGCTGATAATACGGCTTCATCCTTCAGGTCTGGCCTTAGGTTGCCTCCTCCAGGCAGCCTTCCAGGATTTTGCCAGACTGCCTTAGGTTGCCTCCTCCAGGCAGCCTTCCAGGATTTTGCCAGACTGAATCCCTGGACCATCCTGCTGTTGACATACTCCTGGGTGCTTATCATTCTGTCCCAGGCCCATGTCTGTTTCTCCACTAGGCTGTGTACTTTCTGAAGCCTAGAATTTTGTCTTTAACCTCAGAGCTATTACAAGCCTGCTACACAGGGATTCAGTTTCAACTCCTGTTTGGTTTCTTCCTTCACTCACAAGCACATGAGCTCTGGAAGGAACTCAAAAGACCTCGCGATGCCGTGGGCCCTGCCCCCACCTCTGGCTTTGTCTTGGCCCTCCCGTCAATACCATGCTCCAAACATCCTGAGACTTTTTTGGCCCATACACACCCTAAGCACGTTTCAACCCCAGGGCCTTTGCATCTGCTGCTGCCTTTGCCTGAAGTCTTCCACTCAGCTTTGTGCAAGGTTGGGTCCTGCTTCTCTTTCAAGTTTCAGCTTAAATGCTGCCTCCCAGTCCAGGCGAGGTGCTGCTTCTATTACCTGTCACAGCACTTGGCATTTCTTCATAGAGCACATCACGAGGTGTAGTTAGTTCATGTATTAGTTCACACACTTGCCTTTTTCCCAACACCCCCCACTAGAACGTAAGCACCATGAGGACAGAAACTCTTTTGTCTACTGCCGCAACCCAAGAGCCTGAAATGGGTTTGCTCAATACACATCTGTCCAATGAATGAGCTGGGAGGAGGGACTTAGGTGTCCTGCCCTCCCACCCATGCCCAATTCAGAAGGACTGAAATCCCAGCCATGCCCACACCCCTCTCTCCCAGCAGAAGCCTGAGGAAGCAAGATGCCCCCAGCAGGAGGGGAACTCCAGCAAGAAAAAGAAGAAAAAGCACAAGTCTTCGCTTTATGGGAAAATTAAATATTGAACTGAGCAGTAATGGCAGCCAAGGGGAAAAAACACTGACAAAAAGCCCCCAAATGGAGCCGCCATCAGTGACAGGAGAGAGAAACGCAGCGTCTGTACTTACACCAGCTGCAATGGGGCCCTTTTATGTGGCAGCTGCTGAGCCGAGTCGCAGCCCCCAGCCTTGGGAGCGGGCGGGAGCCCGCATGTGGATGCGCTGGGAATCCGGGCCTGGGTCGTTGGCAGGGTCAGCGGCCATGGCCCAGAGCCTCCCTGCCTGGAGATGGGGGCCTTTCTGAGTGGAGCGGGGTCACAAGGGTCCCCAGTGGCTGCGGGCACAACCCATCCACCCGCCTTCCTCTCTGCAGAGAGCTGGCTGCCAGCACCACTCACCTGCCTTGCCCCTCCCCTGCCAGCTGCTCTGCTTTCCAAGTGGCAGGAGATAAAGTTAACAGCCCCAACTGGAGGCTCTGGCTGGCTGCTCTGGGGGAGAGGGGGGTACAGCATGGGGGGCGGTGAATCGGTGAGGCTGGGCAGAGAGCTACTGCTGATGGGGAAATAAAATCCCACGTGTGCCTGTGCACACACACAGACACAGATATATGCACATAAACACACATACACAAAATACACGCACACACACACACATACACATATGCATACACAGATACACACAGACATGCACACATATGCACATACATATATATGTATACACAGACATGCGTGCACACAGACACACATGTGCACATACATATATATGTATACACAGACATACATACACACATATGCATACACAGATACACACAGACATGCACACATATGCACATACATATATGTGTATACACAGACATGCATACACACACATATGCATACACAGACATGCGTGCACACAGACACACACACATATGCACATGTGTGTGCTGCATGCTAAGTTGCTTCAGTCGTGTCTGACTCTTGCGACCCCGTGGGCTGTAGCCCACCAGACTTCTCTGTCCATGGGGTTCTCCAGGCAAGAATACTGGAGTGGGTTGCCCTTTCCTCCTCCAGGGGATCTTTCTGCCCCAGGGATCAAGCCTGCGTCTCTTATGTCTCCTGCATTGGCAGGCGGGTTCTTTACCAGTAGCTCCACCTGGGAAGCCCCACATACACGTACACACATATGCATAACACAGACACACACATATACACATACAAACACACACCCCCAAAAGTATGGTGGGGAGACCAGGACACAGGTCTTGCTGTTGGATCTGAATTTCATGCTAGTGCTACTTCGCACCAATGCCTTTAACCCAGAAGTTCACAAAGTGTGTTTTGAGAACTGCCCCCGCCCCGCCACGCCATTGTAGTTTATGTGGCAATAGAGTGAATGTGTTCAGGCCCATGATAGGTGCCATTTGGGCAGAGATGAAATCTATGGGGTGTGACAGGAGCCCATTTTAAATAGCAGCAAGGCTGGCTACGTGGGGGATGTTTCCAGTGTATCCCAGAGGTATGTATTACACACATGGGCGATTTCACCAGGTTGCATCGTTGTAGTTTTATTAAAGAAGACTCTGGAAGCCTGCGGAAGCTTGGGGAGGCCTTGGCAAGTGCGCAAGCACATTTGAGATCTGGCCCGTGGCAGAGGCACTCAGCTCAAGTTCTTCCAGTTCAAGTTCAACTTCAAGTTCAGGCTGTTTCATTGACCACCACCCCTCAAGCCTCTGAGAACAATGGGCTGGAGCTTGGAGATTCTGGGTGGGTCTCAAGTCCTTTTCCCAAGCCCAGGAAAGCCTCTGTCCCTTCCAACAGAACTGTGTCCCTGCCAGCATCATGCCCTGGTGTTCGGAGACTTGGAACAGAGCTCGCCCCTGGCCCTCCCCACCCCGCACTGGGGTCACTTGGCCCCCAGGTCGCAGGTTCTCCGCTCACAGGCAGTGGGTCCCTTGGGGGGTGCTGGCTTCCTGGGCCTCCCCTATAAGGTGAGGGTGACGTTAGCGCCTTCCTGCGGGCACCTGTGGGGGCTGGAGCACTTGGCCACCAGCCTCCCAGCAGAGCCCCCAGACCCCCAGATCCCCAGCTCAGAGCCCACCGTTCCAGGGGGAGATTTCCCAGAGGGCTCTGCAGACAGAGTCTTTCCAGTCCCGTCAGCATCTTAGGATTGATTTCCTGAGTCAGAGGGCAAGTAAATCGTTCTTGCTGCTTGAGTCTCATAAAGCGATTTCCAGGGGAGGCGAGGGTGAAGGGGAGGGGAAGGGCTGCGGAGAAGGGGCATTTTGTGCGAAGAGGATTGTGTGTTTTATTTTTCCTCCTTGACATTTTACTATGAAAATATTCAAGCCTATCAAAACGCACAAATAACTGTACAATGAACACTCGTGAGGCCATCACCCAGCTTTGTCGGTGAACACTTATTTTTACGACCAACTCTATTATACATCTATCGGATTGCGTCTTTTCCAAGAGCGGGGCAAGGCAGAGCCAAGCTCGTTCCTAGCAGGGATCTAACTCCTGGCCAGGGTGGGGTGGCCTGACTTGGGAGTGGGGGCGTCCCGGAGTCCAGCCTCCGCAGCCTCTCCCCTGGCCTTTCACGGCCCTTGTGGCCTGGGCCACTGTCCCACCTCTGAGCTCTCTGTGCTCACCTCCTGCCTGCTCAGCTCTGGCCTCGATTCTCTCGCTTGTGAGACGGGCATCACACAGGACTGTCTCACAGGGCTTATGCTTGTGGCAGGCTCTGCGGGATGCCTGGCATCTGCTAAGCCCCTGCCTCCACTGGCCCTCAGACTTGGGAACAGTAGCCTCCATCTCTGTTCTGACCAGCGCTGGGCTTTGCTGACCCTGCACACGTCGCAGAGTAAATCTCAGCGAGCAGGGGCGGCGCTGATGTTTGTGGGGTGATGAGGGCACGGATTTGCTCACTGAGCAGCCTCTTCTGAGCCCTGATTCCGGGGCCCAAGGGGTCCCGAGTTACGCATCAGGTGGGAGGCCCCTGACCATCATCACTGCTCATCTGAGGCAGGGTCCATGCTGAATGCTTTAGCGCATCAGAGCCTCGCAGAACCCAGAAGTAAGGAATTATGATCTCCATTTTACAGAGGCCCTGATTCATGGCCACCCAGCCAGTAAGGACCAGGGTTAGGGCCTGGGCCCCCAGCCCGGCCTTGCTTCTCCCCCGCTGTGGGGTCTGTCTCGGGGCCTCGGTTTCCTCTGTGGTCAGTGAGGGGGCCGGCTTAGGCGGGTCCTAAGGCCTCCTCCAGTTCACAAAGCCTGTGGCTTTAAGTGGGGAGCCCCGAGGGAACAGCCGGAGGGTTCACGGCTGGAGAGGAGGAGGGCCAGACGGCGGGGTGGGCCAGCAGGGCGGGGCCCAGGGCTTCCTGGCGGGGAGCTTCAGGAGCTGGGGTGTCTCCGCTCATGGGCCTGGGACCCAGGGAGACCCAGCTGGGAGGCTCGGCTGGCCGGAGCTCCTCGGGGAAGACCGTCTCCTCTCAGCCCTGCTCCTACATCCCGCGGCTGCCACAGCAGCGTCCCAGGCCCACAGCAGCGTCCCAGGCCCACAGCAGCGTCCCCGGCCCACAGCAGCGGCCCAGGCCCACAGCAGCGTCCCCGGCCCACAGCAGCGTCCCCGGCCCACAGCATCGGCCCAGGCCCACAGCAGCGTCCCCGGCCCACAGCAGCGGCCCAGGCCCACAGCAGCGGCCCCGGCATCCCGGACAGACGGCGCGGGAGTCAGGGCCCTGCTCTCGCCTCACAGATGTGGCCCAGGCCCAGAGGGCAGCCAGGGCCCACGCCAGCTGGGCAAGCGAGAAGGCTTCCCGGGAGGCCCTCACGTCTCCTCCCCCTGCTCCTGTGGGGCCGGCCACCGCGGCTGCTGCATGTGGGCTCGGGAGTCAGCCTGCCCATGCTCCACTCCCGGCTCCGCCGCCTCTTAGCGGGGTGACCGCGGAGAGTCCCTAGCCCTCTCGGTGCTTTCCTCCGCGTCCGCTGCGGCCCTGGTGAGCACTGCGTGAAGCGGTGGTCCCCAACTTTTTCGGCACCGGGAGCTGGTTTTGTGGAAGGCGGTTTTCCCACGGATCCGGGAGGTGAGTATCGTTTCAGGGTGATTCTCAGAAGGAGCGCGCGCCCTGGGTCTCTGACATGTGCGGTTCACAGTGGGTTCACGCTCGTGTGAGGCCAACGCCACCACTGGTGTGACGGGGCCGGGCTCGGGAGGCCACGTGCGCGGCGGGGAGCGGCTGCAGATACAGGAGGAGCTGTGGCTGCTTGATGCTGCTGACCTGCGTGCAGCCTGGACCCTAGCAGGCCAAGCCGGGGGCTGCCGCGAAGAGCTTAGACCCTGGCCTGGTGCCTGGCGAGCGCTGAGCCGATGTCAGCGGTGCCGGCATTGTTGCCGTCTCTACCGCATCTTACTCCTGGCTCCTTCCTTGGGCTCCGGCCACACACGAGTGCTCCATCCTTGCTGGGCGTCCCTGCTCCCACACCACTCCTTCCAGGGCTCCTGCGGCCTGAAATGCCCCCTGGCCTGTCTGCCCCAGGCTCCCGGGCCCAGCTCCACCCCGCCTTGTCCGCGAAGCCTTCCAGATGCCACCCCCTGGAGGAACGCCCCCTTCCTGGAGCTCCCACACCCCTCACCTTGCAACCTAGTCCTCCCCCGTCATTCTTATTTTCCCATCAGCTGGAATTTTGGAAACCTGTGACCTTCTCTGTCTCCTCCATCATTCGGGGCCTCCTTCAGAGCAAACACTGGGCCTTATGTCCTTCTCATTATCCCCAGAGCCTAGAGATCAGGTCGGGTTCTGGAGTCAGAGGGAAGGGCTGAGAATCTCCTCCACGTGGTCACTTGCTAGTCATGCAGTCTTGGGCCATTTGCTTCATCTCTCTGAGCCTCAGTTTCCTCTTCTGTAAAATGGGAATAACCACAACCACTCTCTCACCCAGTGACGACTAAACAAGAAAACGGTCATAAAGAACTTAGCACAATCCTGGCACAAAACAAGCTGTCCGTCCGTGTTAGCTCTCGTCACTAAGACGATATGGTGTGAAGATGTTCACCCCGAGAGAGTGAGCGAGGTAACCCTGCCTCCCTGTGTGCAGATGGGGAGGCTGAGGCCAGGGGCTCACTGCAGGCTGGCGGCAGAGGCAGGAGTGCGGGCTCCCAGGCCAAGCGCACAAGCAGCGTGGTCCTGGCCTGTTTTCCCCTCTGTAGGTGAGGCGGTGGGATCGCCTCCCTCGCCCCAGGAAGGTCTGCAGGCAGCAGACACGTCCAGGGCTGGCTCACCGCTTCCCAGGCCGCCCCAGCCGGCTCCCCCGGCTCCTGCAACACCTGTAACTTCAGCCTGGCGCTTGTTCCTTAAATCACCGGGCCTGAGGTGCTACAGTTTCACCGGCCACATATCACTTGTAATTAAGGGGCCTGTCCCAGGCAGGGAGGTCTACCTTCTGCCAGAAACACTAAATCCAGCTCCCAGGGGTGGAAAGGATAGAGCTTCGCGTGGACCTCACACTTGTCAAGGTTTAACGGCACGCCTGCAGGCCTGCTCTGGTGGGGTCGCGACGCAAGAGTCGAGCTGGGTGGACAGTAGGTGGAGAGAGGCCAGATCTGTGAGACGCAGAAGGTCCGGGGAGCTGGTGAGAGACTTGGGGGACTGCAGCCACCTGCTTGGACTATTTCAGGGAGCAGATGAATCTCTAGCTCAGTCAAGGAGGGCATGACAGGCCATTCTGTGAGAGACTATAAAGAAGCTCCCTAGCGAGGCAGCCTGGCTACTGCCCACTCACTTGCTGTGTGACCTTGGGTGAGTTACTTAACCTCTCTGGGCCGCAGTTGCCTCGTTTATTAAAACGAGAGTGCCGGAAGTATCTACCTCCTGGAATTGTGAAGAGTAAATCAATTTATAAAGTGCTTGAAGCTATAGTTGCCTCCTTGTAACTACAAAATTCATCACTAATATTGTACGTCCCAGGGCTCACCTGGTGGCTCAGACCGTCAAGAATCTGCCTGCAATGCAGGAGACTTGGATTTGACCCCTGGGTTGGGAAGATCCTCTGGAGGAGGGCAAGGCAACCCACTCCAGTATTCTGGCCTGGAGAATCCCCATGGACAGAAGAGCCTGGTGGGCTACAGACTGTGGGGTCACAGAGAGTTGGACACGCCTGAGTGACTAACAGCAGCCTCGTATGTCCTGGTCATCCCATACTAAGATGGCTCTCGGTCCTTCCTCCACGGCAGGCCCGTAACAGGGGCTTATAAATATTGGTTGGATCAAAGACCTGTAAGTGTGAAGAATGAACGAGCGAACGGCCTGTGCGTTTCCCTCAGAGAAGGGCTGGTGATTCAGCCCTGTGGTCCCAGGGACAAGATGCAGAAAACAGTGCCTGTTGCTTATCTAAGCCATCTGCTCCTTGCAGCCGCGATCATGGTCAGAGGGGTTATGCAGCGGTCCCTTTGTGCCTCGAAGGGCCTTGTCTCCATCCCCAGCTCAGGGCCTCCCGTCCCCACAGAGGGAGAGAGGTAATCAGAGAAGCTTCAGGTTCCTCTTCTAGGCTTCCCTTTATGCGCAGACTCGGTTTTCTCTTCTGTAAAATGGGGACACCGATCTTGCTGAATTCCCAGATGCCTAGGAGGAGCAGCTGAGAGAGCAGCCCAAGTGTCCCACGCTGTCTTATCGAGAGGAGCCCTGGTTTCTGGCCGAGGCCCGGATGGCTGCCCCATTGCCCCACGTCAGGGAGGAGCAGTGTCCCCGCGTCTTCCCGGAAGCCTGTGTCATGGAAAAATCGGGGGTTCTGGCGTTCAGCAGACCTGAGCTCAGATCCCAGCCCACTCACAGCTGTGTGACCTCAGGCAAATGCCCTGCCCTCTCTGATCCAGCGGTAGTTTGCCCCCGTAACTGAGACAGCATAGGGTCACCTGAGGACGGGAGGACTAGCGGGAGGACTGGGGGGCTAATGGACCGAGCTGGGCCTGCTGCCGAGTTCACAGTGGGCTGCGGTCAGGGGCACGCCTCCTCTGCAGGGCTGCGCTCAGAGAGGCAGGGACGGAGGATCCCGGAAGCCCATTCCAGGAATCAGTCAGCAGGCCCTGGCCTTCGAGGCTGAGGCTGGGAAGTGACCGTCCTTGATGCGTGACCCAGCCCAGTTAACTCCAAAGTGCTCCTCTGAGCCCCAGACCCATCTGTTCGGCCCCTCTCTGAACGAGCTCTCAGCAGGTGACCTCAGCTGGCTGGGGGCCCGTGGCGGGCAGGTGGGCAGAGTGTGCATCCTCTCTCCTGGCCCCCGGCTGGGTCCAGGTGCTCAAGACGGCAGCGCTCAGCCTCTGAACAGCCTCCGTGTCCGTTCTGGGAGATCCTGGCCGCTCCAGCCTCGGTCCTCCGGGCTGCGCCCTCCCTCTGGCAGCCAAGCCCAGCCAGCTGCCTC
Source organism: Cervus canadensis (assembly GCF_019320065.1). NCBI lineage: Eukaryota > Metazoa > Chordata > Mammalia > Artiodactyla > Cervidae > Cervus > Cervus canadensis. The sequence continues at coordinate 1,828,866 of NC_057409.1, read as the reverse complement.
AGCCTCGCTGCTGCCCATCTAGTAGCTCCAACTGGTGGGGAGAAGGCCTGCAGAGGTCCTGAGGGCTGCCGCCCTGTCCCCTCCACTCCAGTGACCCATTTTCCACGGCTGCTGTCTGCTGAGTGCGGGCACGTGGTTTCACTGGCACCTTCTCCAGGGAGCATCTCCAGCCCAGCCCAGGTCTCACACGTCCTCCGCATCTGCTCCCAGCTTTCCAATTGGTCCCCATGTCCTGCGGCTTATGTCTAAAGATGTCTGGCATGTCCAGCCTCTTCTGCCTGAGCCCTGGGCTGGCTTTTGCCAAATCTCTCCCCACTTCCCCCCCGAACTGCCCTCCCCACCTCCAGAACCTACCAGCAGGTCAGGCTAAGGTGTCTTCGTCCTTACACCCCACAACAGCCCTAGGAAGGGGGACCCTTCATTATTCCCCAATAGAACCTTCGTCACCCCCAGTTCCCAGATGGGGAAACTGAGGCTGAGAGAGGAAAAGTCATGGCAAGATTGCATAATGAGTGGGACTGGACTCAGGGCGCTGGGTCAGTCCCTTCTGGATCTCCTTCACCAGGGCTCAGGGTGAGAGGCCAGAGTTGTCACTGCCTGGCTTATAGGGTTCCCACTGGGCTGATGTCACTTCCCGCATCTCTGACCCTGTTCCCTGGCCCACTGACATTTCCAGGGTGAAGGTTAAGGCAAAATGGGTGAGAAGAATAACTACCCTTTTCACGAGTGCTCACCACTATGAGCTTGGGACACAAGCCTTTACATACCACAGCCCAACAGAGAAGGTGCCACTGTCATCCCCATTTAGCAGATAGGAAAACTAAGGCTCAAGGAGGTTAAATCGCCTGTCAGGGTAGGCAGCGGTTAGCCCTCTAACCCACTGCTTTTGGAGCCAGCCTGCCTGGGTCTGAGTCCCAGTTGTAGCCTTGCTGGACCCGTGCCCTTGGGCGGTTTCTGGCTTCTCCATTTCCGCAGGTGTAAAACATGTGAATAAACAGGAGCCCCTGCCCAAGGGGCCGCCCTGACAGACGCAGGATTGGGGGTAAAGCAAGGCCATGCCTGGGGTCTTGCAGCTGTTGTTTAGTCACTCAGGCTTGTCTGACTTTCGTGACCCCAGAGGCCATAACCTGCCAGGCTCCCCTGTTCGTGGGATTTCCCAGGGAGGAAAACTGGAGTGTAGTAAATGCTCAATAAACATTTCCCGCTCCTGTTACTCACAGTTGCAGAGCTGGGTTTCAAAATTATGGCTGAATCCAAGGCCTGTACCCTTAACCAGCCATCGACTCTCCTGGGAGGTAAGCGCTGTTTCTAGTCAACTTACTGAACAGAGGAGCAGCTCTTCCATTGGGGTTACCCAGCCTTCTCCTATTCCCAGTTTGAGCACAGCTGGTAAAGAATCAGCCTGCCAATGCAGGAGATGCAAGAGATGCAGGTTCGAACCCTGGGTCAGGAAGATTCCCCTGGAGTAGGAAATGGCAGCGCACTCCAGTATTCAGGCCTGAATTCCATGGACAGAGGGGCCTGGCGGGCTAAAGTCCATGGGGTCACAGAGAGCCGGGCACGACTGAGCACACACGTGCACGCACACACATTTACCGTCACTCATCCACGGCGGGTGGGGAGGTGGGTGGGGGAGGGAGAGGGCTTGGAGGAGCCCAAGTGTTTGCCTGGTGGACAGAGGCACCCGGGTCAGGTCCTCAGGACCCTGGGTGCGTCTGGAGAGGGAGGTGGAGGTTTGGGTTCACACCCTCTTCCCCTCCGCACCCCAGGACACTTCCGCAGCTCTGGCCGGATTCCCAACTCAGCCCCCACCCTCTCCTCCTGACAGCAGCCGGTGCTCTCTGGAGCCCAGGGCCACTGCAGTCGCCTGGGGCTGATTCTTGTAATTAGTTCAAGCCCAGCAGGTGGCTCGTCCCTTCCTGCTTCAAGACGGGAATGAGCTGATCATTTTTCACCCAGCAGGCGGCCTGGACTATGGTGGGGGCTGCAGGGACGGTTCCGAATAGCACCTCTCAGCTCGCCTGCCTGGGGACCTCCAGGGATTCTCAGACCAGCCACCTCCCTCTGCTGACTGACCTGCCCTTGGACCACCATATAGCCCAGTTGGTCTCTGGTCCTGCAGAGAGCCGCCAGGGTCCCACAGCTGGCCTGCCCCACGGGCAGACTTTGGATCCTACAAGCCGCAGCCGCTTTCTGCAGGCAGCCTGCAGAGAGGCGGAGCTGCATTTCTCCTGCTCTGCTCGGGCCTGCGGAGCAGCAGAGGGTCTCTGACGGGAACCGGGTCTGCCCAGGCCCTCACTTCCCCCATCCTACTTGGAGCCAGAGACATTCCTCCTGTTTGAGTCAGGAGAGGTTCCCGACACTCCAGTGACTGATCCTGGGGAGATGCTCCTGGTTTTAGATGGGAACACCAGGCTAGGAATCTAGAGACTTGAGTTCCAGAATCTGGCCTTACGGTTTTCAAGAACGGCTGCACCCATTTACACAAAACTAAAAACAGAACGGCTGTAGGACCCGGCAATTCACTCCTGGGTATAGATCTGAAAACACAAATTAGAAAAGATACACGTACCCCTATGTTTATAGCAGCATTATTCACAATAATGCTGAGATACGCAGCGACCTCAGTGTCCGTCAACAGATGAGTAGATAAAGCAGATGTGGTGTAGAGCGGAATACTACTCAGCCATCAAAAAGAGAAACTTTGCCATTTGCAGCCACATGGAGGAACTTGGAGGGTATTATGCTAAACACCTGAATATGCTAAATACTAAAATAAGTCAGACAAACAAATACTGTGTGATATAACTTACATGTGGAATCTGAAAAGCACAACAAACTAGTGAATATAACAAAAGGAAGCAGACTCATACCTGTAGAGAACAATCTAATGGTCACCATTGGGGAGGGGGAGGGCAATATATAAGAGTAGGTGAGTAAGAGGCGCAGATCATTGGGTACAAAATAAGCTCCAAGGGGTTGGGGAGAGAGACACTGGGAGTCTGGGATTAAAGAAAAGAAAGGGAGAGTCGTTCAGTGTGTCCAACTCTTTGTGACCCTGTGGACTGTATAGTCCATGGGATTCTCCAGGCCAGAACACTGAAGTGGGTAGCCTTTCCCTTCTCCAGGGGATCCTCCCAACCCAGGGATCGAACCCAGGTCTCCCGCATTGCAGTGGATTCTTTACCAGCTGAACCGCCAGGGAAGCCCAATATACCCACGACTATATATGGAACAGATAACGAGGACCAACTGCATAGCACAGGGAACTCTACTCAGCATTCTGCAATAACCTAAAGGGAGAGGAATCTGAAAAAGCAGAGAGACACGCATGTGCATAACCGAATCCCTTCTCTGTACCCCTGAAACTAACACAACATTGTAAGTCAACTCTTCTCCAGGAGAAAATAAAAATTTAAAAAGAAGTAAGCTACCAGGATACATCGTACAAAGGGCAAACATAGCCAAACTTTTGTAGTAGCTATAAATGGAGGATGATCTTTAAAAAATAAAAGAACCTGGTTTTAGAAAGCAGAGTTCCAGATCTCTCCAGAAATCCTTGGGTCTGGCCTGGCCTCGTGGAAGTGGGCTCAGCTTCTGTCACCCTCCTTGCAGGCCTATAACCCTCACCAGCCCCAGGGTGAGTGTCTCCTAATGGGAAAGCTCCAGGAAATGGCCACGGGGCGGGGTGGTGGTGGGGAACTGGGGGAGGCTTCTCATGGGCTTGTGGCCCCAAGTCATGCATCAGAGGGGCAACACAATCACACTGGAGATAGACATCAGATCAATGGAATCACAGTCACAATCTTCTCCTATGCATTTCTTCTAAGAGTTTTATAGTTTTAACTCTTACATTTAGATTGATGATGGATCTCGAGTTGATTTTTGCACATGATGTGAGGGAATGTCCACCTTTATTATTTGCATGTGGCCATCTGGTTGTCTCAGCACCGTTTTTTCGAACAAACTCTTCCTTCCCCACAGAATTGTCTTGGCATCCTTGTCGAGAATCAATTGACTACAGATGTGAGGATTTCTTTCTGGACTCTGATTCTTTCAGTCCATTAGAAGATATTCACCCTGGGGCTGGAGAGGGCTATCGGCAGCTTGGGGCGGGGAGAGTGACAGAGGCTGAGCCTACTTCCAGGAGGCCTGGCCAGGAAACCATTGACTCATGTACTTTAAATGAGTGAATTATCTCTTATGTGAATTCTATCACAATAAAAATCAATTGAGATGAAAAAATAAGGGGAAAAAAGTACCAGATGTGCTGAATTAAAATTCAGTAAAACATAACTGATGAAAAAGACAAGCTATGCAAAGTTCATTAACAGCCTTTCTCTGGGGTGGAAGCCGTGTCCCCCGGCCCCAGGTTTGGAAAAGCATATAGTGTGGCTTGGTGCCATTGTGGCCTCGGGTTGCAGAATTCTATCTTCTTCTGCCAATCTCACTTGGAAGCCTCTAGAACAGACACAGGGATCCTAAGATAGAACATTTTATTAATACTGATCAGTACTCTGTGCCTGCCAGTAGAGTGGGGTTAAGAGTCTGGGATGCACTTACCCCAGCTCTGGCACTAGCGGGCTGGGTGGCCTGGGTGAGTGGTATAACCTCTCAGCTTCTTCACCTGTCAAAAGGGACGCGGCAGTACCTGCCTTCCAGAGCTTTCGTGCCTGTTCAGTAAATTAACTTGTGAAAAGCTGAGCACAGCGCCTGGCAGCTGAGCAAACGCACCATGAACAGTGACTCACGAGGCTGAGAGCCCAGAGTTCCGGCTTTGAAACCAGACAAGTGAATCTGTTCTTCTCCCTCCTGGCTCAGATACTGTTGCGGGTTTAATTGTGTCTCCCCCCCGCCCCCCACCCAAAAGATAAGGCTTCCCTGGTGACTCAGACGGTAAAGAATCCTCCTGCAATGCAGGAGACCATGGTTAGACCCCTGGGTTGGAAAGATCCCTTGGAGAAGAGAACAACCCACTGCAGTATTTTTGCCTAGTGAATCCCACGGACAGAGGAACCTGGCAGGCTATAGTCCATGGGGTCGCCAAGAGTCAGACACAACTGAGTAACTAACACTGTCTCCCGTTCACAAAAGCCGTGCTGTAGTCCTTACTCCCCAGGACTTGTGAATCGGACCTTATTGCAAAATAGGATCTTTGCAAATGTAACCAAGTTAAAATGAGGTCATAATAGATTAGGGTGGTTCCTCATCCAACACCTTGTGTCCTTATAAGAAGAGGGAAGTTGGGACCCAGAGACACAGAGGTTCAGAGGGAAGACGCCAGGTGAGGATGGAGGCAGACATGGGAGTTGACAAGCCAAGGATGCTGAGAATTGCTGGCAGCCACCAGCAGCTGGAACAGGCACGCGAGGACCCTTCCCTGGAGCTGTCAGAGGGAGCCCAGCCCTGCCTACACCTTGATCTTGGACTCCCGGCCTCCAGAACTGCGAGATGATACATTCTTGCTGTTTACAGCCACCCAGGTTAGGATCATGTGTTACCGGCAGCCCTGGGGACTCAGCAAGGTCCCCAAGCCTTGCTTCTACCTCTGCGCCATGAGCTGCCTCCCTCCATGAGATGTGTCTTCATTGCCTAGAACTATGCTTGGCACCGGGGAGATGCTGAGTAAGTAACTGGTTGTAGAATTGGTTGCATGAAGGCATGAAACCCACATGGCTCAGGCCTCACCTTCTTGGAGCGTCATCCCCTCAGCTTCTCAGAGAGGCCTTGCTGTTCACTCTGTTTAGAACAACCCCGCTTCCCTCTGCTCCGCTTGACCTGCCCTCTCAGGCATCGCAGTCCTGGCTGTCTGCTTGCTCGTGTCTGCCTCCCTCCCTGCACTGTCTGTTCCTGGAGGACTTGGAATTTTGTCCGTCCAACTGCCGAAGCTGAGTTCCCATACATCCGATAGCGCCTGGAATGTACCCGGTGTCAATAAATATTTAGTAAATAAATGAGTGAATGAAGACTTGAGATTTAAAATGTCTGTCTGTATGGACAGCCAAATCACCTTCTAATATACCAGGACTGGAAAAGGTCAGTTTTCATTCCAATCCCAAAGAAAAGCAATGCCAAAGAATGCTCAAACCACCACACAGTTGCACTCATCTCACATGATAAAGTAATGCTCAAAATTCTCCAAGCCAGGCTTCAACAGTACGTGAACCGTGAACTTCCAGATGTTCAAGCTGGATTTAGAAAAGGCAGAGGAAGCAGAGATCAAATTGCTGACAACCATTGGATCATCAAAAAAGCAAGAGAGTTCCAGAAAAACATCTACTTCTGCTTTATTGACTATGCCAAAGTCTTTGACTGTGTGGATCACAACAAAGTGTGGAATATTCTGAAAGAGATGGGAATACCAGACCACCTGAGCTGCCTCTTGAGAAACCTGTATGCAGGTCAGGAAGCAACAGTTAGAACTGGACATGGAACAACAGACTGGTTCAAATCAGGAAAGGAGTATGTCAAGGCTGTATATTGTCACCCTGCTTATTTAACTTTTATGCAGAGTACATCATGAGAAACGCTGGGCTGGAGGAAGCACAAGCTGGAATCAAGACTGCTGGTAGAAATATCAATAACCTCAGATATGCAGATGACACCACCCTATGGCAGAAAGCGAAGAGGAACTAAAGGGCCTCTTGATGAAAGTGAAAGAGAAGAGTGAAAAAGTTGGCTTAAAGCTCAACATTCAGAAAACTAAGATCATGGCATCCAGTCCCATCACTTCATGGCAAATAGATGGGGAAACAGTTGAAATAGTGACAGACTTTTGTTTTTCTGGGCTCCAAAATCACTGTGGATGGTGACTGCACCCATGAAATTAAAAGATGCTTACTCCTTGGAAGAAAAGCTCTGACCAACCTTGACAGCATATTAAAAAGCAGAGACATTACTTTGCCAACAAAGCTCCATCTAGTCAAGGCTGTGGTTTTTCCAGTGGTCATGTATGGATGTGAGAGTTGGACTATAAAGAAAGCTGAGCGCCGAGGAACTGGTGCTTTTGAACTGTGGTGTTGGAGAAGACTCTTGAGGGTCCCTTGGACTGCAAGGAGATCCAACCAGTCCATCCTAAAGGAGATCAGTCCTGGGTGTTCACTGGAAGGACTGATGCTGATGCTGAAACTCCAATACTTTGGCCACCTCATGCGAAGAGTTGACTCATTGCAAAAGACCCTGATGCGGGAAAGACTGGGGGCAGGAGAAGAAGGGCATGATAGAGGATGAGATGGTTGGATGGCATCACCGACTCAATGGACATGAGTTTGGGTAAACTCCAGGAGTTGGTGATGGACAGGGAGGCCTGGCGTGCTGCAGTCCATGGGGTCACAAAGAGTCAGACACAACTCAGTGACTGAACTGAACTGAACTGAATATATTTGAACTAAAGAAGACATTTTGGCATTGTTTTTACCAAACAGGAATTTCAGTACTGGACTGTCCATGTCACACGTGGACACTGGCCTGGATTTGGACCCAGGAGCACTCCAAGTCCAGTGCTCCGATCGGAGGGCCTGAGTAGTGAGGGGCCCTGGGTAGTAGGATGGGAGAACGGCTTCTGGGGGCTTGGGCGCAGGAATGGAGAAGCGGGAGGGGTGGGGGGCACTGATGGCGTGCTCTTCCCCGCCCCCGACTCCTGCGGGCCCATGAATGAACGAGAGCCCCGCTGGGTTCTGAGTGCGAGGTGCTCCCCGCTGGGGGGCAGGCTCCCCAGGGTCCCCGCTCTTCGTCCTGCGCTCCCTCCCCCCCCCCCCCGCTCCCTGGGCACTTGCGTCACCAACAGTCTTTGTGCCAAGGTCGGCGGCTCAGAGAAGCCGAGCAGCTGATGTTAGGAACCTCAGCTCTGGTCTCGGCAGACCTGCTGGGGGCCTCAGCTCTGGCGCTCGCGTGGACGAGCCCCGTAACCTCCCAGCGCCTCCTTTCCCTCATCTGTAGGAGGGGGATGACATCACCTCCTCTGAGAGGCGTTCTTGAGAGGCAAGTGGTGAATCCTCAGCCCACGGGAAGCTCCCAGAGGGCTTGCCTGCTGGGGGCCGTGATTACTGGGTCTGGGTTCCAGGCGCCCTCGGAGGCAGCTCTGCCCGGGGGAGTGGCCTGGAAGCCCTCTGCCTCGGTCTTGTGGCAGAACCAGAAGAACAGCCTCTTTTGCCTCAGTGGGTGGGGGTGTCTGGGCCCTTCAACATTTAATTGATTGTAACATCCCAGGCTGAACACGCTCCCCCGCGTGACCTACACCCCCAAGAAGAGCTTCGGCGAGCCTTCCGTGACGGTGTATAATGCGTTCCCGGGCCCAGCACGCAACTTTCAAATTGGCTTACAATTTATGTGCAGCTCGGATAAAAACATTTTAATGACTGTGTGCAGCGCGAACCCCCGGTGTCACCCAGGGGCTCCCAAATGTCTTTCCCCACCACAGAGCGGGGATGTTATAGGCGTGAAATTACAGCTGCGCTTGCATTTTGATCTGCACCCCGAGGCCTCTGGAAACAGCGCGTTAGAATGCTCCAGACGGACGCGGTCTCGGTGACGGCAGACCGGGACGCCGCCTCTCCCGTGGACCCGCTCTGCGCTCCTGAGGCTCGTGCGGGTGGGGGTGGGCGCTGCCCAGCTCCTCCGTGCCCCCCTCCCCACGGTCCCCCAGACGGGACCGGAGCTGTCTTGCCCTGCTGTTGGCTGCCACGGCCCTTAGGGTCCCTGGGGGCCCAAAGGAGACCCCAGCTTCCAATGACCTCCACTCGCCTGGAGATCACTGTGTGTGTACGTGTGAGAAAGTAGGATCTTCCTCCATCATGCCACAGTGACTTGACTTTAATTTCTGAAACCTGCCTGTTTAAAGAAGACAGTCATGGGGGAGGAGGGGGACGCAAAATTCAAACCTTTCTAACTGTGCCTGATTTTTAACTGACGTGAACACTATTTATTGTGAGAGATATTATTTTTATTTACGTATGTGTTTATGTATATTGAAGTATAGTCGGTTTACGCTGGGAGAGCCCAGGGGCTCCGTTAGACTTGAGGCATCCAATTCTCATTTCCTGTATAGGAGCCCCGGAGAAGGAAATGGCAACCCACTCCAGGATTCCTGCCTGGAGAATTTCACGGACAGAGGAGCCTGGTGGGCTACAGTCCACAGGGTCGCAAACATTCTGACAGATTAGTGTGTGTGTGACTAACACACGCACGCACTGTTTTTTAAGAAATTATCATTATTATTGGCCACACTGCGCAGCTTCTGGGATCTTAGTTCCTCAACTAGGGATTGAACCCAGGCCCTTGGCAGTGAAAGCACAGAGGCCTAACCTTTGGCCCGAACCAGGAATGGTTTGATTTACAGCGTTGTGTTAATTTCTGGTGTGCAGAAAAGTGAATCAGTTATGCACACACATATAGCCACCCTTGTGGATGCAGACATACATATGTATATATATGGATGCGTATACACATATTCTATTTCCTGCTCTTTTCCGTTATGGTTTATTACAAGATGCTGAATATAGTTCCCTGTGCTTTGCAGGAGGAGGGCTGTTGTTTATCTCTTTTATTTATAGTAGTTGGTAGAGAGGTAGTATTTATGGAACACTCAGACTGCGTCTGGGCTCAGAACCTTCTGTACTATGGATTATGTCACTTAATCCTCCGAGTCTTGGCCGAGCAGACCGCTTGCTTCTCTGCGCCCGGGTCCACGCAGCGCGCACAGTGCGGGCTCTGCCTCGTGGTCTGATGCGGCCGCTGGCTCACAGGAGACGAGACGCAGGAAACGGCCGCACCCTCAGCGCCTCGGTCTCTCGCAGCGTTTCCCCCGCCATTCTGGGCCTTGGTGAGCCTCAGGAGCTGAGCTGCTCCGGGCTGGGGCAGCCACCAGTGGGGTCTTTCCTCTCCCTGAGCCTCAGTCTTCTCATCTGGGAATTGGGGACACTAGCAATCCGGCCCCTTAGGGACTGGTGTGAGAATCAGGTGAAAGGCTTTATTGGAAGTACCATGGAATTGACACAAACTTGTCACGGGTAGCTTTCCTTTTCAAAGTTGGGGAGTATCCTGGCTCCTCCCAGGACAGGCTGACCTACAGGAGGATGGATAGACAGAGTGGGGCCGCCCCAACACCCAGGAACTGGACCCCCTCTCCAAGGACCACGGTGTACAAAGCTGTGAGCATTCATTTCTCAGACTGGCTTAAAGCTCCTGGGAATAAGAAATAGTGGACGAGACTTCTCTGTGCCAGGGATAAAACCAGGGGCAAGGAGGAGGCAGCCACATCCGTGCCTGGGAGCAGGCAGGCCCAGACAGTTTGCTAAAGACAGTGAGATCAGACCTAGTGAGCCTCCTGGCCGACTCGTGCTGGGCTAGGCATTTGCAAACCTTTTCTGATCTAAACCTCACAATCACCCTAGGAAGGAGGCATCCTTACCCCCATTTTACAGTTGGAGAGACTGAGGCCCAGGGAGGCTAATGAATCCAAGGTCACCTGGTGGATTTGGGATTCAGATCCAAACCTGCGTGTTCTTATCTTGTATGTGGAAGGGAAGGGGTATTCTCCCGTGTCTGGGGGGAGGTGAGAATCAGAGAAGAAAGGAGAAATACATTTGCCCATAAATAAGAGTAGCTGTTGATACATGTATAGATTAAGATACCAACAGAGATGTTACAGAATGAGTATTTTTGGAAGACTTAGAGGTTTAGGCCAGAGGTTCTAGAATGTGGTCCTGGCACCTGCATCATCAGGGAACTTGTAAGAAATGCAGATTCCCAGGCCCTACCCAGCTCTGCTGAATCAGGGGCTGTATCTTCATAAGCCCTCCAGGCACTTCTGACAGTCATTCAAGTTTGAGAACCACTAGTTTAGACCGAAGGCTTTGGCCTCAGGTGGCTGTTAATACCCTAGATAAATCATTTCCCCTCCCAAAGCCTCGGTCCCTCTTATAACAAGGGTCACAACATCTCCCAGCTCCCAGGGCTGTCCCTAGGATTCCGTAAGAAAACATGCATGAAGCAGGAGGGTCACCCATCAGGCACACGCCAGGGTGGGACAAGGTATCCAGTCCTGCGGGCCCGGCAAGCAGCGGTGAGCCTGACCCAACAGGTGTAATGGGGCTGGACAGACTGGTGAGACGCACGGCCGTCTCTGAGCATGAGGATGGTCAGAGGACAAACCGAAAGGGGGAGGTGGCTATTCCAGGGCGGGCCCCACCTGGGAAGCCCTGAATGTCCAGGGGTCGGAGCCTTCCTGGGGCACAGGCGGGGGAGGGTGGCATCTCTTGCCCACCCCTCTCTGGTCCCTCCTGGTAGCTCAGCCTCCTGCTCAGTGACTGGGATCCCACGAGCTGTCTGCCCTTCCCTGCTCTGACCGCCACCCGCCCTGGGAGGGACCCCGAGGCACAAAGCCCCGCCCCCAGAGCCTGCTGGGAGCACCGCGCCGGGCCAGCTGGGCACCCCGGGCTGGCCCCCGAGACCGCTCTGCCTCCGCAGGAGCCGGCGGGGAGGGGCAGGGCTACCTCCCTCCACCTCCTCACTGTATGAAGGACACCGAGCCCACGGGGATAGGAACCGGCTCAGGATCCTTTGGTGAGCTGGTGAGACCATGTGCCTCCTGGACCGTCTACACTGCCTCTATCTATCTACACTGCCTCCCTCTGTCTCACTGCCTCCTGGACTGTCTACACTGTCTCAGCTGGACCGTCTACACTGTCTCCATCTGTCTACATTGCCTCCATCTGTGCAACCCAGCTGGCCTGGAAGTCAAGAGGCCTGGGCTCTGGCCCCGGCACTAAGGGGCCTGATCTCACAGGAAGGCTTTGTGATTCTTGCTGTGTGCCTTCAAGCAAGTTGCTAGCTCTCTCGTGCCTATCCATGTCTGTGTCTGCAACACAGGGGTAATGAGTCCCTCCCCTCGGGTTGGCTGTGAGGTCTAATTGACGCAAGGTCTGGAAATCACTTAAGCGCGTGGCCTCCAGGAGCCTTCCCTCAGCCCCCTTTCTAAACTGGCCACCACTCCACTGGTAGTGACTCTTGATCCGATAACCCTGCACGATTTTCTTCTCAACACTCATCACTATCCACAGTCTTCTCCTAAGTGTCCCCTGGTGGCTCAGTGGTAAGGAATACGCCTGCCAATGCAGGGGATGCACGTTTGATCCTGGGTTGGGAAGCTCCCCAGGAAAAGGAAATGGCAACACACTCCGATATTCTTGCCTGGGGAATCCCATGGATGGAGGGGCTTGGTGGCTACAGTCCAGGGGGTCTTAAAGGGTCAGACACTGAGAGTCCACGAATGAGCCCACAGCCGTCTCACTCACCTGTCTATGCTTGTGTCTTAGGCTTGTCTCATGAGCGACTTAGCGACTAAACAACAGCATGCACAGGATTCACATTCCCCAAGGACAAAGATGCTTCCTATTGAAAGCGTGTGGCCATTGCCTGGCACACAGTAGGTGCTCAACAAATATCTGATGAATAAACAATGGAGAATATGGCCCTTGTCAGACTGGGAGCCCCTCACTGGGACAAAGAGTTTCATTCCTCACTGGCTTCCTTGATGTGACCAGCTCAGGGCCAGACACTGAGAACATTTCTTATCAAAGTACACAGGAGCTATTCCATGGGTCGGTGACTGCAAGAGGGGAGACTTCCCTGGCAGAGCCACCTCCCAGCCCTGGCCTGACCCCAGGAAGCCAGACCACACCACGTGCTACTCCTGCGGGATTCGGTGAGCCTCAGGCCTTCAGAGGTTTACCATTTCCCCAGAAGCAGTGACTGTCCACGGGGCCTCTATGCTTTCACTGATGGCCTGAGTATAGCAGGCTTTGTTTCCCTGATAAATACCATTGGATAAGGAAATCAGGGAACACACAGTCTGGAGTCAAGGCCATGTGCCTAGAATCCCGGCCGCAGAGCTGACCCAGAGCTCAAGAGAGTGCCTGGCTGGCCCACCAGTGCCGGCAGGGGCTTCTGAGGCCATTTGGGAAAGGCCGTGCTTTACAAGCTGGGAAGCCGAGGCTGGGTATGGGGACACACCAGCCAGAGACAGGCACTGGTACTCTTGTCCCCGTTTTACAGATGGAGAGATGGAGGCACAGACATAGAGTGGAAGCCCAGGAACAATGACATCCAGTCTAGCACGCTTTCTAATGTCCCCCGATGTGTCTGTGTTCTGGGAAAGGCCTCGGGAAGCACGCGGAGGGGACATTCTCTCTGCAGTGGGTGTGCAGTGTCACTGAGATGCCATCTCAACCCCCTCGCCCGCCCCGGAGGCTCCTGGAGTCTCATGCTCCTGGGGGGTCCCACCCGGGGGGCCCACCCCCACTTTGTGCCCTTTGCCCACAGGTGTTTCCAAGAGCATGGCTCCTGGCTTCCACCTGGAGAAGGGGCCCACACAGCTCAGCATCTCCTCCCTGTGACCTCATCAGGTCACAGGGCCTGGAGTTAGGAGGTCCATGAACGTCCCCTTGGCCTGCATCTCACTCCCATCTTACAGAAGGGGAAGCTGAGGCCCAGAGGCCGCTGCAGGCTGCTGCCTCCTGGGAAGCCTCAGAGCCCCTTAGGTTCCTCTTTCATCCTAAACAGTGTATCAGAGCCTCTTCAAAGCGCCGAGTCCGGGTGCATGGGTGGTCCGCTGGTAAAATTCTCGCCCGCCAAAGTGTGAGTCCATGGGGCTCCAGGGATGAGGCTGGGCCCCACCTCCCTAAGGCCGGGGTGTCAGTGCTAGTAGGAAAAGGGGTTCCTGAGAGGCCGCAGGTCACACTGGGGCACTTCCGGCCCCCGCCGTCAAGGGCAAGCTGAGGCGAGAAGAGGGTCTCCTGCCAGTACGGCGGGAGTTTGGGCAGGTGGTTCCTGGGCCAGCCCCTCTGCGTGCCTGGGTACGCACATGCACACAGACACACGCACATGCACACACACGGCGACACCAAGGCCCAGAGCCCCGCACTCACCCATGACGTTCAGGAAGATGTTGCCCGATGCCAGGACCACCTTCTCCCTTGTGGCGCGGTCGTAGATGCCCACGTGGCACTCGTAGGGACCGTTGTCGGAGATGCGGACCTCAGGCAGCCTGCGGGGGGCACAGAGGGGCAGCATGGGGACCCATCATCTGGGGCTGGAAGTCACAGCACCTAGGAAACCAACACCCACAGCCCAACCATCCAGGATTCTCTCAGTAGCGCCCCGGGACCCACCAGCACACGCCTGTGTGCCATGCTGGGAGTGGGAGCAACTTCACGGAACACCGCTGGCACCCGGGCCCTGCGCCCTAGGCTCTGGAGGGTGAAGGGGTGGCCTGCAGGGAGGACTACATGTGACGATGTGACCGCAAGACCTCTGGAAGCAGGAACACCGCATTAAGGTGGTCGAGGGGCCACTGCCTGTGGTCCCCGGATCCTGTGATGCCTGTTAGGGCTAGGGGGCTTCTGCCAAGTGAGATCTGGACACTCGGAAGGCGCGGAGTTTTGACCTGGAGCTCAGAGACCATGCAGCCGCGATGGGGAAAACTTTGTGTCCTCCAGCAACTTCCGGCCCGCTCTGGGCCTCATTGAGCACCCGATGAGGGGCCTGTTCTGGCCACGACAGAAGGAAGGTCTCTGTGCTCACGTCTTGGGGGTTCTCACGCAGCTGCAGAAAACTCCAAAGAGAAGCTGATGCTCAGGGAACCCCAGGAAGTGCCAAGCACAGGGCCCTCCCCATAACACTGGCCCTGCGGTCCTACCAGAGGCCTACCAGAGGTCCTACCAGGGCCTGTCCCAGCCCTGCTGGCGCCAAGGGGTGGCCTTCGGTTCCGCACTTCACACCCAGCCCTGCGCCAACTTGATTCACTCTCCGCTCAGCCAGCCTCTCTTACACCTGCTGCTTCCCAGCCTCACGCCCACTCCTTCCCCTCCCTCTTCCGCTGTCTCCACCCCATCTTTGTCTTCCAGCTCCTTTGCCTGTGACTCATGGGCCACACCCGCACCTCTGTGCCCACACGCGCACACACACACACACACACACCCCTGGGCTCCCAGCCTCTCTCCCCATCCAGAGGCCTCATGAAGGAAGCCAGCACCTCTAACCATGGCTCCTTGCCGCCTGCCGCCCACCTCCCATTAGCGTAAGCAAACATCTTCATTTCCACAGGAAACAGAGGCTGAAACCTGGTCTGCCGACTTGTCATGAAAAGACTTCACGAATGGGGAGCTTTTCATCAGGGACACGTGGTGGGGAAGATGCTGTCTCCCGTCTCGGAAGAGAAGAACATGGTGACAGCAGAAACAGCAGGAACTGTTTTCCCTCTGGGAACTATTTTCTTTGTTTGCAACTCAGCTAGCCTGAGAAAGAAATGAGAAGCCTCTCTGCCGGGCAGGCTTGCGGAGTGACAGTCGCCCAGAGTGGCGTGTTTAGGCGGTGCTTACGGGCGCCTATTACAGAGGCGCCTTGAGGCGCAGGTGACAGGTGCCCAGGTGACACCCCTGCGAAGACACAGGCTCCAGGGACACATGGAGCTGGCAGCTGCCCAGGCGATAAAACGAAATAATAATGACACGGTTGACACACGGGTGGAAACGCACAGGTGACGGCCACATAGGTGAGCTATGCAGAAGATGTACTGCTGTGACAGGGACACGGGTGACGTGTTTAGGCAGCCTCAGTGCTCATGTTCAGGCGACAGTCACACACGCAATATGTTTAGGTGACGTGTGGAGGTAACACACACAGGTGATACAGCAGACAGCGCTGGGGACGTCTGGACTGGTGCTTTATGAAGGAGGCAGCTTCTTGCCTGGGGGATATTTCTACATCCTTGGATGTTCTTCTGCTGAGTTCCCTAGCTCCGTGAGCAGTCCTGCCTTCAACCAGGGATCCAAGGGATACTCCAGGCACCATCGCTGGTATCTCCTGTTTCTCTGCCCCCCCAAACACAGTCTGAGACCAAGTCCTGGATGCTCTACCTCTTAGACGTATCCCAAAGCATTCTCTTCCCTGTATCTCCACAGCCAACAACTCTCTCACCTGGAATACAGGAGGGGCAGGTAACCAGCTTCTCTGCCATGCTCATCTCCCTCTTGGTCCTTCTCCAGGTAGAACCCAGATCTTTTCAAATGCAAATGGGGTTAATGGCATTCCCCTCCCTAAAGCTCTTCAGAGGCTTCTTTCTGCTCTTCAAGTGAAGCCCAGGATTCTTATCTGGGCCAACAAGTCTCAGCACAACCGCTTCCCGCCACACTCAGCTCCCCCGTCCTCCCGTGACAATGGCGTTGCTTCCATTCCTCCCATGTGCCAAGTTCCCTTTTTAAAAACAGACTTTTGATTTTGGAATTATTTTAGATTTACAGAAAAGTTGCACAGAGAACAGAGTTCCCTAACAGCCCTCACAGGTCCCCCTTTGTTAACTCTTACATGAGAACCGGCATTAATGCGTCATTATTTATTCAACTCCAGACTCTACCCAAATTGCACCAGTTTTTCCACTAATGTCTCCTTTCCGTTTCAAAATCCCATCCAGGATCCATTATTGGTAACACTCACGGGTGCGTTGAGCCAAGTTTCTTTTCTGAGTTAGCACTTTTGATTGCAACAGTCTGTTTTCCTGTGAATGTTGCATTTTATTTCTCTGACTACAACCTTCAAGTTAAACAGTTACTTAGAAAGTGACCACCTGGACTAGGTGGCCATGGAGGCTTGATTACGGTGGTGACCTGGATTAACGGCCTCCCTGTATCTTGCAAAATGCCTATATAGCTCTTCCCACCTAGAAGTGGAGTCTTCTCCACTGTAGCCCACCAGGTTCCTCTGTTCATGGGGATTCTCCAGGCAAGAATACTGGAGTGGGTTGCCACGCCCTCCTCCAGGGGATCTTCCCGACCCAGGGACCAAACCCAGATCTCCCACATTGCAAGCAGATTCTTTATTTGCACCTGAGCCAGGAGTGAAGCCCTCCCACTTAGAAGTGGAATCTATTTCCCCCATTCTTGGCCTTATGATTTGCTTCAACTAATAGTGGTGAAAGTGATGATGGCATGCAAATTCCAAGTTTAAGTTTCAAAAGAATGGTCTCTGTCTCTCCCTCTCCACCTCTCTCTCTCTCTCCACCCTCTGCCTCTGTCCTGAGAACAAGCCTCTGATGGAGGCTGAGAGTGAGTGGAGGGAGCTCCCACTTGCTCAGTTGGTCCAGGCAAGGCCACACTTGGGAGTAAACCCGGCCAGCCCCTACCCTCCTGAGCAATAATAGGTGGCTGGTGCTTTAAACCATCTGGATTTGGGGCTGCTTGTTATGTAGCGATAGCTGACTCTTAGAGCAGGTGTCTGCACCTCTCTTCTTAGTCCTTGTCTACATTGTAACTTAGTGACTTACATTAGTGACTCACAGACATCCCCTCCCCCACCATACACAATGAGAATCCCTGAAGGCCGGGTCTGCATTGAGCTGGCTTGCCAGAGTGTCCCAGGGCCTTGCAGAGTGCTTGTCATCGTGGTAGGTACTCAGACAAGAGTTACAACACGAGTGGACAGCGAGACCGTCCAGAAAGCCGTGGTGTGAGTCTCTCTCTGCTACAGACCATGCCGTGGCCCCATCCCCTCCCCCAGGCGGAGGCAGATGCTCGCTCCTGTCTGCAGATTCAGCAGCTTCTACCCATAGCTCTGATCTGGACCAATCCACCTCTTCTCAGCGCCTCATCTGAGCCTCTGCCTTCAGTGTTATCCTCCTGAAGTGGATTAAGTGGCCGGGAGACCCCCTTTTTCTCCAGATTTGAGTGGCATTGATCTGCATGCTGACTAGAAGGCCTTCCGCAGATAGCAGGGCCCCGAGGGGGCTGGGGGTGAGGAGACCTACTCTCATCAGCCATGGGCTGCAATCAATAAACCATTAATAGCGGCAAAGGTTTCTGGTGAGTTCAGTGTAATACACTTTAGCAGCCGGAGTTTACTAACATGGACGGTGGTTCCGAAGGCCGAGTAACCGTGTGTGAAAAGCTGGGCACAGAGACAGCCGGGCCCACTGGCTGTCCCCACGGCCCCCTGGCTCAGGCGAGGCCGGGCAAAGCCTGGGCACTGGGGCATCCCCAGGTCCGAGGCCAGGGCCGTAGGCCATCCATGCTGAGCACAGGTATTCACGCCGGCTTGCACTATGCCTGCGCTGAGCCTTAGGGCTTGGGGCCTGGGCAGGTCACACAGAGATGCCAAGGGCTCTTCCCTGCATCTGTGAATCTTTGTCCAGCCTGTTCCCTCAGCTTGGACCACTCTTCCTTTCTTGTTCCCACGACAAGCCTCTAGCCCTCTTTCAAAGCCTGGCAGTTGAGTCTCGCTTTCCCCATTTATGACCCCTCTCCGTCAGACAGTTGAGAAGATTATGTGGGATAATTCAAGGGCTTAACTCAGAGCTGATGTGGCTTGAGAGCCCAACGGACCAGAATCACTAGGTACCTAGTGGCCCTTAGGCTTCACATTCAGATGCTGCCTCTGCCAGGCAGGCTGCCCTGACTGCCCACACCCGGTGCAGACAGAGTCCCTCTCCACCTCCCCAGGGCTGTGTCTGTCTGGAGCACCTACCCTATCCATATCATGCTACATTGGTTCCCATTTGTCTTCCTTCCCAGGGAAGCAGATAAGCTCCTTAAAGGTGAGCCTGGCCACGTGGTAGGTTCTCCAGGAATATTCACTGTATGAACGAGGGCGGCAGAAGCTATCAGGGCCAGGAGCTAGGCACCCTTGGTTCTGGTCTGGGCTCTGCACCTGACTAGCTGCATGAGGCTGAATAAAGCTCTTTGGCTTCTTCGAGCTTTGGTTTCTCCAGCTCATAAATGAGTGCTCCAATACCTGCCTCATGACATTGTAGCCTTTAGGAGGAGCTGATGTTTACAGAGATTTACAATGAGAAGCATTGTGTTACCCTATCTCCTTGGATCCTTGACACTACCCTATTATGATGCCGTGTCTAAACCAGCTCTGGTATGTATTATATAGAAATAATATTACCCCCATTGTACAGATGAGGAAACTGAGGCATCCAGAGAAGAGGGAGGTCATAGAGGGAGTAGGTGGGTGCTATGATTTAAAACCAAGTCTCATGGATGCCGACGATCAAGAGAGGTCTTTGGAAGCCCCAGTCGCGTCCCCACACTGCTTCTCAGATCTTCCTTCCCCAGAAAATTAATTGAGCTCCTTCGAACTGGAATTTGCCTCCACTGCTCTTCAGCGTATTTTCTATTTTGAGCCTCTCTACCTCTCCAGGTAATAAGAGCCATCTGCCCCTCGCTGCTGGGAGAAATGGGATGGTCTTTTATTTTCCTAAATTCCCTTCTTCCACCTTCCGGTGGGCCGCTTAATTGCAGAGCCCTTTGTAGTCACATTCTCCACACCCGCCTGACTTTACAGCCTCTGATCATCCTTCCTTTCCTGACTTTGTCTCTCCACTGGGAAGAGTTCTAGATTCTCCCAGACTGGAGATCACGGACTTGGGAGCAGAGGGCGGGGCTGGGAGGAAACAGGCTGCAGAATTTAGAATTACTCTTCCCGTATTGTTGGTGGATCAGATGATCCAGTAAGGGACTTTTGCTGAGACCTGAAACTTAAATTAATGAAATGCATATGCACTTAGAGAAGAGCCTGGCGCTTGTCAGATCTTCCCCTGCGCCATTAATGGATTAAAATTTTGAAATAAACTCTTAAGCGTCTACTGTGTTTGCAGTGCTGAGCGCCTAGCATGGAAGGAGACAGAGCAATAGAGATCTTCCTCGACTTACAAGGAGGTCACATCCTGATAAACCCGTTAAAAGTTAAAAATATCAAGCTAAAAACGTATTTAATACACCTAACCTACTGAGTATCATAGCTTAGCCTTGTCTTAAATGTGCTCAGGACACTACCATTAGCCTATAGTTGGTCAAAACCATCTAACACAAAGTCGATTTTACAATAAAGTATTGAATATTCCTGGTGGCTCAGATGGTCAAGAATCTGCCTGCAATGTAGGAGACCAGGGTTCAGTCCCCTGGGTCGGGAAGATCCCCTGAAGGAGGAAATGGCAACCCACTCCAGTGTTCTTGCCTGGAGAATCCCATGGACAGAGGAGTTTTGTGGGCTACAGTCCGTGGGGTCGCAAAGAGTCAGACCCAACTGAAGCGGCTTGTCACACACACCCACGCCGTGTATACACACCACCGAAGCCATTGCCATAGTCAAGATAGTAAACATGTCACCCCCCGAAATTTCCTTGTATCTCTACTCTGCCCCTAACCCCAGGCAACCACTGACCCACTCTCTGCCACTGTTCGCTAGGCTCACGCTTTCCAGGGATTCATGTAAATTGAACCGTAGAACATGCACGGTTTTTTGTTTGGTTTCTCTCACTCATCATTATTGAGACTCATTTATGTTGCCTTTGTCACTAGCCTGTTCCTTTTTAAGGCCGAGCGGCCTCCCGTGGCATAGATATACCCCCTGCGATCTATCCACTGACCTGCTGACGCGTGCTTGAGCTGCTCTCTGGCCAGGACAATAAAGCGGCTGTGAACCTACGTGGACAAGTCTTTGTATGAACGTACACTTTCATCTCTCCTGGGTCCACACCAGGGAGAGGCGTGGCTGGGCGTATTTTAATGATAAGACGCAGCCTAACTGCTTTTGTACAGAGATGATATGAAGACCTCTGGGCTTTTTATGGCTTTCTGCCTCTGCGCGCTCTACCTGGGGTGCTCCTTTTAGAAGCAGCTCCTTCTACATTACCTTATTTCTACTTTTAAAATGCTGCTCTAAGCCGAAATAGCAAGTCCTGTTGGCATCGTGTGAAGGAGGGTGGGAAAGGAGGGTGGGGGCTGCAGGACTTCCCGATGGGGAAAGTGTGGGTGACATTTGCCTCCGACCCCATTTTCTTCTCCTCTTCTTTCAGGGGATGGGCGCTCGCCGGACAGGTGGCCCGCGGTCAGCGCCTTCCCTCCACCCTGCGGATTCTGCTCCACCTGGACCCGCTCCACCTCTGTCTTCATTCTTGCCATCTCGTCCTCCCCGAGTCTGCTGCCTGCTGCCAGAGTGGCCTTATCACAGTGAGGATCTGGTTCTCTCGATTTAAAACCATCCCGTGGCTTCCAGCCCCTGGAGGATCAAGCCCAAACCCAGTCTGACTTTGGGACCCTCCTAATCAGGCCCTGAACCCAGAGAGGAGGGAGGGAGGCTGGGATGGAGGGAAGAAAGGGGTGTGTGGCTTCACATCTCTTGCCAAAATTCAGCAACAGAATAAGACTTGTCAGAACCGAACTTTGATAATCTACCCTGTTTCAAAGGCATTTTGTCATGCAGGGGTCTTCGTTTATGTAGACTGTACCTCATTCCGGGATAATGGAAAAGATTCAGGTAGTGATTGGTCCTTTGAGGCTCTGCTTTAATGAAGAGATGAGAGAGCCTTTCATTTGTATAACCATTGTTTGCATAGAAATGGAGCTTCTAAGGAGCCTGGAAATAGTTAGTTCTTGCAAGTAGGTTAAACACACCCCCGGCAATCCTATTAGCCGGGTGCCTGCCCAGCTGTCCATGATGCTTGCTGGAATGATCTCAAGTGGAAAGGAATGAAGTTTTACTGTTCCTGTGCCCACCATGCTTCCCTGATTGGCTTCACGTTCCCCGAGGCCCGGACCTTGCTTCTCCCTCCCTCCAACACCTGCTTCCTCCCCAAGTTTAAATGTCATGGCCCCGTGACACTCAAGGTGCTGTTGCAGAATGCCGGCTCTGCAGGGCTCTGAGGCAGAGCTAATAGAAAGGGCCACGAGGCCTGGCAGCCTTGGGGGCTGCAGGGCCGTTTGCTAACGAGACGCTGCTCTCCGATAAAAGGCAGGGGTGCGGGTCGAGGCACCTGCCCCTCCCGCACACCTGTGCAGTTTGCAGAGCCTGGGTGGGAGGCCACGGACAGCCAGATTCTGTTGGTTCAGTCCAGTGGCCCCGGGGTCACCTGCTCGGCCGGCCCCAGCTTCCCCAACCCCCACCCAGCCGCCCTCGCCACGTCTAACTTTCCCCCCATGGGACTTGGATGGCTACACACCCCACCCGTCTACCCCCACACACACTGCCCCGCACAGTCAGAAATGGACTGGCTGCTGGGGGTAGCATTTGTTGCAACTGGCAGGTCTGAGGAAGCAGCTGTGGCCAGGAAAGAAAGGGCCTGTCTGGACCTAGGTCTTATCTTGGAATGGGATCCTCTACGGGAGACCCTGGGAAGGTCCGGGGGTGCCGGGCTCCAATTCGAATGTGCTGGAGAATCCCCTGGGGATCTGGTTCAAACGAAGATTCAAGTAGGTTTCTGGACCGGGTCTTAGGAGTTTCTAAAAAGCTCCAGGCAGGTCTCAGGTCCTCAGCCCTCCTCCCTCTGCCTTGGCTCCATCCCTCTGTTTAAACCGGCCCTCTCCCAGTAGACACACTGGGGAGTCCCCCTTCATTGGCTTCACCAAACCTGGAGCCTGGGAGGCGCTGATGGTACGGTTGAACGGAATTTGACTGAGGTGGGTGGATTTTGCAGCTCTGTGGGTCCTTGAAACCACCAGGGGCTGCCATGAAGCTGGCCAGGCGGCCCCCATCGCTCTCATCTTACACCGACCTGACGCTGAATCTCAGCCCGCCCTCCGGGACCACGCCTGCAGCTGGTCCCCGTGCCCCAGCTTCTGAAACAGATGAAGTGTCCTCAGTCTTTCCTGGCCTCCTGGAGGTGAGTCTACCCTCAAGGTCAGCCGAGAAAGTGGGACACAGAGCCTAGGTTTGGGTCCAGGACAAAGGGTCTCATCTCTTTTGGCGTGAACTTGGCTAAAGTCACCTGAAATGGTAAGACCTGAGTCTCCCTTGGTTAATGCACTCTTGGGGAAGCTGCCTGTGACCTGATGAGTCAGAAACATTCCTTCACCTCCTTTGGACCAAATCCTGGGTGTTCTCCTCCGGTAAGCCCTTTCCAGGAGCAGCCTGGGGAGACCGTCCCCAGGACGGGTGTGCAGCCGTGGAGAGTGCGCCAGGCAGAGAGGCTGGTGGAGGAGAAGGCTTCCCCTTCGTGAGCGGATCTGTCCTATGGGCTCAGGTGGTACGTGGATGAGCCTGGGGGTTTTCCTCCTTAGTATCAGACCTCCCAGTCCAGCCGGGTCGTTTTTTTTTTTTTTTAATATTTATTTATTTGGCTGCCCTGGGTCTTAGGTGCAGCACACGTGACCCTCTGTCTTCACAGCAGCACACGGAATCTTTAGTTGTGGTGTGTGGGAGCTAGTTCCCTGACCGGGGATTGAACCTGGGCCCTCTGCATTGGGGAGCATGAGTCTTAGCCACTGGACCATATGGAAGTTCCCAGCCTTGCTCTTAACCAGCTAGCAAGTTCTGGTTTTTCTAAGAGTTTCCTGGGTTTAGCACTGAAGATCCCGTGTCCCAGGAACCCTTCGGCTTCGGGCGAATCCGGATGTCGGTCACCTTCCACGTAACACATGAGCACGCTGGAGGGAAGAGTAGCTTGACTCGGTCCAGAAGCGGTGAGCGGCTGGTCACGGCTGCAGAGGGAGGCGCCCTGCGCCAGCTGGCCCAGACAGGGCCCTGGGGAAGCCCCGGACGGCCCCCTGCAGGGTGGTCTGAGGTGGGTGCTGGGGTCACAGAGCCCCCGCAGGGTGGGGGTGGGGGGGCAGAATAGCTTTTCACTGAACTAGCGCTATGATCACCAGAGACTCTATGAGTCAGGGTCTCAGAGAGCCGGAAAAATCGGGTGCTATTTTTACAACGCAGAGCTGGAGAGTGTGGGTCCAACTCGCCCCTGAGCCAAGTCAGAGAAGGACCGTCAGAACCGCTCCAAGGGGCCAGAAGCCCACAGCTGGGGACCCGGCTTCCAGACAGCCGCTCGGGCCGAGGAGCCAGTCG
This sequence comes from Cervus canadensis, assembly GCF_019320065.1. Lineage (NCBI taxonomy): Eukaryota > Metazoa > Chordata > Mammalia > Artiodactyla > Cervidae > Cervus > Cervus canadensis. The sequence goes on along the minus strand of NC_057409.1, from coordinate 1,805,034 downwards.
AGAGTTGGCCAGTCTGAAAGTGGCGGGCTCACCTGGGGAACTTGAGCAGCCCCAGGTAGAGGTGAACAGGCTGTCTCGAGCTGGAGGGGCCCTGGGGACCCGGGCTTGGGAGGGAGAGGGACCCTGCGCAGGAGGCCTGGGAGAGTCCCGGGAGCCCCTCCCTCAGCGCCGAGAGCTTTATTCCCTTTTTCCTTGTGTGTTTTCCCCTTCTTTCCAGAAACTGCCTAAACTCGTTTTTTCCCCCAGAGCCTTTAAAAAGCCATGAACGTGGTTTTCATCCCCCTTTTCAACCTGAAAATGGTTTCCATCATAAAACCTCTCAGTGGGGATGAAACGTCTGTGATTTCCAATCAAAGGGGGGGCTGGCAGTTGGAGGGGGGATGATAGAGGAGGGGGGCAAGGCGAGAAGTTCCAGAATAGGCTAGCGCCCTTCCCAGCCCCTCCCCACCTTGGTCTTCCCCCACCCCCCATCCAGGGACCTCAAACCCACCTTGGGCCCTGCTCCCGGCCCAGATTTGTGGATGAGCAATTCCTTCCTGTGAGCATTAAGGCATTAAAATTAGGGTCCAAGTGCTGCAGAGGGACAGCCCCTCCCTACACTGAGGGTGAGGACCTGTGAGACCCCACCCTGCCCCTCTGCTGACTTTCCCAGGGAAGCGGCTTGCCTCCCGCTGGCTCACCCCGAGCCGCACCCTGCTCCGTTCCAGCATTTCACCGAGAAGGGACCCTGTGCGCTGGACAGGAAGGTGCAGGGGAGACGGGTGCTTATCCAAACACAGCTCGTCCCCTGCGGGGTCCCCCGCCTGCCTCGCTGCTCCTTGGCATCTGCATCACCGCCACAGTGAGACTTTTGTTCTGAGGCTGGAACAAGGTCACTGTGGAAGCCCCCTCATTCCTGCCCAGAGGGGTGCTCCAGAGAAGGCAGCCGGGATTTCCCAGTAGGCCAATGGGGAGTGACCTGTTTCCAAGATGGGAAAAAGACTATGGGAAACCAAATTTTATCTTCCAAAGATGAATTCTCAAGGAACCTTCTAGATGGAGGGATCCTAGCCTGGGATGCCCGGGAAGTTGGTAACCAGGACGCAGGATGATGACACTTAGAATCACTGGTCCCTGCTGCTCCGGCCTTGTTGATGCCCGGTTGGTGGAAGTTGGGGGTCACCATGCCGTCCATCCTGGCCCTTCCCACCTTGCTCAGCTGCTGCCCTGAGCTTTGGCCCCGAACCCCAGCCCCAGCTCCCCGTCTCTCCGCTGACCCCATCCTTGCCCCTCTGGCCTGCGGTGTGCCCCTCCCTGCTCCTCCCGTGCTGACCCCTCCCACTCTCTCCCCTCCCCTTCCGCTCCTGGCCTCTCTTCTCTAGCCTCTTGCCGCTGCCATGGAAACCACTCTCTCCTCCACATCCTGATTGATCCATTTAGCCCCTCACGGTCAGCCCACTCAACACAGGGTCTGGGCTGGGAGACCGGCAAGGGTGGGAGGGCCCGAGGGTTCAGGATGGTCCTTCTACCTCGTCTCCACCCCACGCCGTCACCCCAGGCCCTGCAAGCACATGGCGTGGGATGTATGCCCCATGGAGAAGGATGCTGGGCAGTAGGGAACCAGAAACCAGGCAACGGGCCAAAGGGAACTCGGACCAGGGAAGCTGGGCAGTGAGGCAACGAGAGGGCAGGCAGAAAGGCTGAGGCCACGGGGCTGTGCTGGCTTCCTTTCTATCCCTGTGGGCGCTTTGCTTTTAAACAAGAATCTCTGCTTTGCCTCTGAACCGGCAGTGTGTAACAGTTGACACCAGGAAGACGCGGAGCCCATTGCAAACAAGCCCGCCTTCAGCAGGAGGCGGTGTGGACCGCGGCTGTCCCAGGGACCCAGGCACTTCCTGGCATCAGTGACCACTCTGACCGTGTTCAGTGAACACGGCTGCGCCCCTACTGTGGGTGAGGCAGAGTCAGGCCACGGGACCGAGAGCGCCTCAGGAGCGTGTGCCTCACTCATCTTTGCACGGCAGTGGTTCATTGAGCACCTCCTGTGTGCAAGACCCCGTGGGAGGCACATGGAAGACCCCTTTCAACCCTCACAGAAGCCCTCTGAAATAAGAAAAATAGTAATAATAATGGAGCTTCCCGTGTGTCACACGCTCCCAGCCTTAACGTGCTATAGTCAAGGGATCTGGGACAAGCAACTTCACATCCGTGCCTGGGTTTCCCCATCAGTAAAGATCGGCCTTCACAACCTCATGAGCTGGGTACTAGTATCATCAGCCCAGTTCACAGAAAAGGAAACTGAGGCACAGGGGTGTTGTTTAGACCTTGTTGATGGTCACACAGCCAAAGGATGGCGGAGCTGAGGCTTATACCCTAGCAGTCAGGCTCCAGAGAAGATGTCTGGAATGCACATGCTTGTTACCTTTCCAGGTTCTGGGCTTCTGCAAGTTCGCTCCCCTGGGCAGCAAATCAGCAGCAGGATGGAAACCCACTCCCTCAGGCTGGAGAAGGGTGAGGCTCTAGAGCAATGATTTCTGCTCTGGGCCTCCTGACAGCTGCAGGCAGCAGCATAGGTCCCTGGGTGCATGGCCCGGCTGTACCTTCTGGTGACCAAGATCAGATCGCCTCATCTGTAGGGACCACTTTTTCCTGGAAGCAAACTCCAGTAAGAATCCATCACATGGGTCCCTTTAATATGGGACCGCAGTGGCCCAGAGGCCAATCTCTTCAACCACAGTTTGACAAAAGGATCAGAAAAGAGGCTCAAAGACAGTTCTTGACCCTTAGAGAAGCAGATGGCACACCAAAGCACTGTGATTCGGAGAAGCCCCACCTGCTGGGGCTGGAGCCAGCCTGCCCCCCGCCCCCCCAACTGTGGCTGTCAATCAGCCTGGCTTCCTGCAGGGACAGAGTCAGGGGAGGCAGCCTCAAAGTCCACGATGGACACGGCAGTCCACGGACCTTCTGTCGTCGAACCTACGATTGCCCAGGGAGATCGAAATGACAAACTTTGTTGAACAGCCTAGGAATCTGAGGCCCAGAGGGGGCAAGCAATTTGTCTAAGGTCACAGAGCTAATGCCTGAATGAGCTGGGGTGGAGACTCAGGTCTGCTTGGCTCCAGGAGCCCGTGAAGAGGGCCCAGCATCTGAGCGTGGCCTAACGCTCCCTGTCTCCTTCAGGACAGCCCTGGCGCTGCTTCAAAGCAGGACCAATTACTCCGTTTGAATAAAACAAACCTCCTGTTTCCCTGCAAACCTGCATCTGAGCCCTGGGCCCCTCAGGAGGCCTTTCCCAACCAGGTCAGCTGATGGGTGACCCAGGGCTGAACCCGATTCCCGCTGTTTCATCAAAGCTGAGCTAAAAACAGCCTTGCTTTGGCAGTGGAAAATTGAAACTCCCAGCTTCCTCTTAAGGCTCTTAAACAGGTCAGCCCACCAAAAAACCCAATTCTTCAATCTGGATTCTCTTAAAAAGTAGGGCAAGCCAATTATGTTTTACTGTCCTGCACAACGAGGGGGCTGAGAGGGGGAAGGTCAGGCCGGGGCGCCCCAGGGCCGCCTGCAGCCCAGAGACGCCAGCCTCTCCCATCAGCCTCTTTGTCAAAACAAAATTAAAACGCCAGGACTCTGGCTGGCACCGAGATCTCATCCAAGGTAATAGGTATTTATCTTAGTGTGTTCAGCTTGGGCTCGATGCCATGGGGATGTGAAAGCTGGAAGGCATCTCGTTCCCTGCTCCGTCCCATACCCAGCATAGTGCCTCACACACAGACGACATTCAAGGCACATCTGCTCACTGATTCAGTATATTTTTACTGAGTCCCTACTATGTGGCGGGGCCTCTCCTAGGTGCAGCTCTGACCAATGCAGACAAAAATCACTGTCCTCGTGGAGCTGGTGTTCTATCTAGTTGGGGGAGACAGGCCTTAACAAAGCAGTCATCTCCTTGTGAATTCCTCAGAGCAGCTCCATGAGATGAGATGTATGCTAATTACCAATGAAATAACAGGACCTCAGAGACAAAGTCAAAGACAAGGTCTCCTCTCCACAAGCTTGCTTATGGTCTGTGTGAGAAAGTTCAGCCATTCAACAGCTCTTCTCTTTCCATAGTAATAGAAGAACCCTAATGGCTGGGCACATGGCTGCGTGAAATAAAGACTACATTTCCCAGTCACCCTTGCAGCAGGTGTGCCCATGTGACTGCATTCTGACCAGTGGGATGTCAGTGAAGGTGTTCTGTGTAACTTCCTGAAGGGGCCTTAAGGGAGGAAGTGCATCCTTCTTCTTCTTTCATTTCCCCCTCCTCCTGGTTGGAATGCAGTCCCAAGGGCTGGAGCTGGAGCAGCCTTCTCAGACTTTGAGGCAAAGTTAAGAAGGGGGTCATACACGAGAGCATCAGAAGTGAAGGATCTTGGGTCCCTGACACCATGGAACACCCTTTGTGCTCTGGAGACGTTACATGGGACTCTTGGGAGAAAGAAGACTAAACTTTTGACTAATTTGTCATAGAAGCTCAGTCATGTCCAACTCTTTGTGACCCCATGGACTGTAACCTGCCAGGCTCCTCTGTCCAAGGAATTCTCCAGGCAAGAATACTGGAGTGGGTAGCTGTTCCCTTCCCCCAGGGGATCTGGTCTCCTGCATTGCAGGCAGGCTCTTTATTGTCTGAGTCACCAGGGGAGCCCAAGAATACCGGAGTGGGTAGCTTATCCCTTCTCCAGGGGATCTTCCTGACCCAGGGATCAAACTGGTGTCTCCTGCATTGCAGGCAGATCCTTTACCAGCTGAGCCACCAGGAAAACCCTTTTAATTAAAGACACATTTACTGTGAGTTTTTAGGGCTTGTACCCACAAAACTAATACCAATAGATACAGCTTCAGGCCCCGGAGAATGGTGTGCACTGTGGGGAAGAAAGTGGTCATTCCTTGGTTTAAATCTAGCTACTACTTAAGGGAGTCAGTTGCTATAATTTGGAAATAACTGGTAAAAGTAAAAAGGCCACATCATCATTTTTAAAAGAGAAGTCAGAAATAAAGATTTGTATGTGAAATCTGATTTTCAAATGTTTGTCGTTGATTTAATTTTGAGCTTTTTTTTTTAATTAAAAAAATATCTCAGGGTGAGTCAACAGAACTTGTTTATTGCTGGCTTTGATCTGTGATTCCTGGTTTCTGAGTGAGGCCCCATGAGAAAAAGGACTTACAGGGGAAGCTGAAGGAGGAAAGGAGGGGCAGAGTGGGGACCATCAGATGCTCAGAGCTGATCCTGCCATAACAGCCACCTGCATGGAAGAGATCCCACTCCAAGCCCCACTGGGTTTAAGATTCTGGAATAAGCATCCTGGATTCTCAACAAGGCTGAGACAGAAACAGTCCTGTTTAGCCAAACATACACACGCACATACACCCTTAACAGCAGAGTCAAACCCGCAGAAGTGAGCAGTGGCCTGGTGAATGTTCACGAACGCATCACTCTAAACCAAAGCTTCCACCATCTGTTCCTTCTGCTGGTCGCCAGTGTGGGGAGGAGGTGTTGGTGGTGGTGCTGAGAAAGTGTGGATGAAGAAAGATGCAGCTGTCTGCCCACCCGGGTTTGGGAGGAAGGGCCAAGGGCAACGCCCGCGCTAATGTCATGGAACAGTAGCTACACTCGCCCAAGGAGATGCCAACAGACGCCTGGGTGTGGTGTGACCCACGGTCCTGGTTTGGGAGGAGCCGTCTACGGTCAGCACGCCTCAGTCACCGGGCCCAGAGGAAGTTCTTCCGTGTGACGGGTCACTTTCCCCGTGCCCGCTCCAGACCCACCACAGGTGCCTGCCTCAACACTCTGGATGCCAAGGATGGTGATGCCGACGGCACAGGTGCCTGCCTCGACACTCTGGATGCCAAGGATGGTGATGCCGACGGCACAGGTGCCTGCCTCGACACTCCGGATGCCAAGGATGGTGATGCCGACGGCACAGGTGCCTGCCTCGACACTCCGGATGCCAAGGATGGTGATGCCGACGGCACAGGTGCCTGCCTCGACACTCCGGATGCCAAGGATGGTGATGCCGACGGCACAGGTGCCTGCCTCGACACTCCGGATGCCAAGGATGGTGATGCCGACGGCACAGGTGCCTGCCTCGACACTCCGGATGCCAAGGATGGTGATGCCGACGGCACAGGTGCCTGCCTCGACACTCCGGATGCCAAGGATGGTGATGCCGACGGCACAGGTGCCTGCCTCGACACTCCGGATGCCAAGGATGGTGATGCCGACGGCACAGGTGCCTGCCTCGACACTCCGGATGCCAAGGATGGTGATGCCGACGGCACAGGTGCCTGCCTCGACACTCTGGATGCCAAGGATGGTGATGCCGACGGCACAGACTCCAGTCTGGCTTTGAATCCCGACTCCTCCACCTACTAGCCGTGTGACATGAGTCACTCTACTGCTCTGTGCCTCTATTCCCCCCCCATTAAAATCGGGGACGGTAACAGTACCTTTCCTATGGGCTTTTGCCAGGATTGGGCGAGACAGCACACGGAACATGCTTACTTAAGGCAATGCTTGCTGTAGCTGCGTTTTCGTTCTGATCCCCGTCAGTGATATCGGAGTTTATGCTTCTTCCAATCACACAGCCCTCCTCTGCTGTCCTTTGAGATGCCTGGGCAAGGATGTGGATTCATCCCGTCCAGAGGCTGGGTGAGGGAGGCAAAAGGACCAGGAGTCCCAGGAACACGACGTCACTGGGGTACACACAGAGAGAAGATGCTCCTGACAACACTCAAGACCAAACAAGAGAATTCACTTTTTCAAATGAAATTTTGGGTGTTCAAGGCTTTGTCCTGGCTTTGAGGTCTGTGGGATCTGGGGGTCCTGATTCTCGGAGGTAAGGAGCGGCTGAGTACCAAGAGTGGGGTGGTAGCATCCCACAGACCTGTGCTCAGATCTCAGCGGCCACTTGGAGGCACCGTGACCTTCAGCAGGTTGCTTACCTCCTCTGTGCTTCTGTCTGTAATCTGTAAAGTCAAGTGCACAACACCTGCCTCCCAAGATGCAGCTGAGGAGCGGATAAAGGTTTTGGCGAAGGATGGGATGTTTTCTCTGCTCGTAGACCTCGGAGCAGAGGGTGCTGATCTGGAATGAACAGTACTAACCACTAGCCATTGAGAACGTACTGGTGCTAAGCCCTCTACTAACTCCATCTCTAGTGCCCAGCAGACGCGGAGCAGCAGACACTGTACTCACGGGACGTCCAAGGTTCAGTGTGGTCATGTGACCCCTGCCCCCGAGGTCACACTCAGCAGAGAGAGATGTCACCACTTTTGCAAAACGGAACCAAGAGTGGGCTCTGTCCTCTAAGGCTAACTGTGAACCTGGAACTAGAACCCAGAACGTCCTAGGCGCACGCTGGCGCTCAGGCTCTCTTTGAATGATAGTAGGTAACACAAAGCTCTTGTATGTGCCAGAAGCTGTTCCAAGCACTTCGCCTGTATTATCTCATTTAATCCCCTAAAACAACTCTGTGGTTGCTATTATGTGCTGTTCGTGTATTATAGACCGTTATCCAACCAGTCCATCCTAAGGGAGATCAGTCCTGGGTGTTCATTGGTAGGTCTGATGTTGAAGCTGAAACTCTGATACTTTGGCCACCTGATACAAAGAACTGACTCATTGGAAAAGACCCTGATGCTGGGAGGGATTGAGGGCAGGAGGAGAAGGGGACGACAGAGGATGAGATGGTTGGATGGCATCACTGACTCAATGGACGTGAGTTTGAGTAAACTCTGGGAGTTGGTGATGAACAGGGAGGCCTGGTGTACTGCGGTTCATGGGGTCACAAAGAGTCGGACACGACTGAGCGACTGAACTGAACTGAACTGAACATTCCTGTTTAACAGCTGAGGAACATGAAGCACAGGAAGGTTAAGTAACACGCCCGAGGTCACACTGAAAGGCTGGCTATTCCATCAGTGATGCAAGACACAAGATCAAGTCAAGGTCTTACCTGGAGCGATTGGCATCCTAGGGAGGACTGAGGCTGGGACTTAGACTACAGCCCCTGTGTGGGACGGAGGGGCAGCGTCACACACGAGGTCGTGAGAGAATTGCTCATGCCAGGGTTCAAGGTCAGAGAGAACAACAGATGGAAGAGCGTCTGTGGAGCCCCTAGCGGGAGAAGGACACTCTCAGTGTCTGAGCCGGGGGGAGGAGGGCAGCCGAGGCTTCTGGAAGGCGCTGAGGGGCCGAGCCCAGCAGAGGAGACCTCACGCCTCAGTGATCAGCTCTGGAACTGGCGCTCGGTGGCCCCGGGGGCGACCCTGCCTGCAGGGAGGGTGGCACCGATGCCAGCTCTGCTCTGACCTAGCCCCGGGTCTCCTGCCCCTGCTCTGCATCACTGCCTGCAGAGCCTGGGCCCAGACATTGGCACAGGATGAGGACCCCAATTGCCCTCTGTCACACCCCTGTCTCAGACTGGCTGTGGGTCGTGGTTTCCCATGAGGGGCTCTGCCTTCCAGAAAGTGAGCCTGAGAGGCAAGGGGGAATCTCCACACTGGAGCGTGGCAGGGATTTGTGTTTCCAACCTGACAGACCCCAAATGACTTTTGTGCCTATGCTGGGGGCTTCTATACAGAATCTCATTAAACCTCCAGTATATCCATCCATTTGTCTATCTATCCATCACCCATCCATCCTCCTATCCACCCGTCAGTTCATCCATCCATCCATCCAACTATCCATTGACTCATCCTTCCAAACACCCCTCCACCCATTTGTCCATGCATCCAACTATTCTACATCGAGTGTCCACATCTTCCCCTCAATGGCAGGTAGACAGACAACAGTGACCAGGACAGGCACGATCTCTGCCCTCACGGACCTTACTTCCTAGTGTTCCAGACCGGCTTGAACTAACCACCTAAGTATGTATTTAATTAACACGTATTTGTATTAGTGACCCCATGGATTTTGTGACCCCAAGGACTGTAGCCCGACAGGCTCCTCTGTCCATGGGATTTCCCAGGCAGGAATACTGGAGTTGGGTTACCATTTCCTTCTCCCGGGGATCGTCTCGACCCAGGGACTGAACCCAGGTTTCCTACATTGCAGGCAGATTCTTTCCCACCCGAGCCACCAGGGAAGCCCACTTAATTGTGTGATGGAGACGAGGGGACACATGCATACATTCCGCTGATTGATTTTGCCGTACAGTAGGAACTAACACAACATTGTAAAGCAACTATACTCCAATAAAAATTAATGTAAAAATCAAAAAGATCGTGTGATGAACTTCAGGAGGCATCCAGGGCAGTCCTAGAACGGACAGCGGGAGGACCTGACCGAGCTGCGGGGGAACAGCAGGAACGGCTTTCCGAGGAAGGGACGTGAACACAGGGGCCAGAAGAAGGGCAGGACGCAGCGGATGAGGCGGGCGGGGGGAGGCGGATGGAGGGGCTCCAGGTAGGGGAACTAGAGCATAAAGGACCTGCGGGGAGCGGGTGACGGTCACTGAGGGGGTGAGGGAAGACCCAGGGAGACGGCGGCAGAAGGGCGTGCAGGCGGGGGTCCGGCTGTGACCCCCCGGCCACGTTCAAGAGTCTGGCTTTTTCCCCAAGAACAGAGGCAGTCGCTGGAGAAAGTCACAGGAGCGTGATGATGGAGGCGCGGCTCGGCTCATCTGCACCTTTGGCCCCGCCAAGCAGAGAACAGGAAGAGGAAGGTTGAGTGTGGGGATGGACAGAGTGGTTTCGGACCTGTTGCAGTGGTGTCAGATGAGACACGCCAGTGACTCAATCGAGCTAGGGAAATAGAGATGAACTGTCTTGGACCCGATTCAGGAGGCATTAGGCATGGGATATGGTGTCTGATCACACCTGGAGAGGGAGGGAGGGAGGGGCATGTGGGTAATTCCCCAGTTTCCAGCTGCTAGCGATGCCAGGGTCCTTTAATAAACAAGCAACAAGGGGCGGCCAGAGGGGACCGCATGAGTCTAGCCTGAGTTTAATTTGCCTGAGAGGCATCTGAAGAGCCAAGTCGGATAAAGGGCTGAGCATCAGTTCTGTAGAAAAGCCCCTGGGTGTAGGCATCACCACTCCCAGTTTAAACACCAGGAGCTGGCCTCAGGGAGGTGGCATACCTGCCCAGGACCTGGGCCAACCCCAGTTTATCCCTGGGGAGAGGGGACTTGTCAAACCCTGGATCCCACACTTCCTGCCCGAGCCAGCGTCCCCTCTTTCTTGGATCCGGTGGGTCCAGATGGGCCGGCTCACGTCAACTCACGGACAGCTCTTGGCTGAAGCAGTGCGGTCACCTCGGGATGGAGGGAACAGCCTGGGGGATGGCAGGTGGACCAGGGCGCCTGGCCCTGATGCTGGGATCCCTCCCGCCTGGCTCTCCCGCACTCCTGGCCCTCGCTTCAGCCACGGGTCTCTGGATGCAGCGCCTGGCCTCTGGGTCCTGCTGTGCCCTCTACACATCTCCCCCTGTGTCTTTATCTGCCATCTGCCTCTCCCTAGCCCGTCACGGTTTCTGGTAAACTGCCCAAGCCTGCATCTCCATCAGGAAAACCAGATAAATGTCTGTGCACCCCCGGGCCCCCAGTAACCACTGTCTGCTTGTCCAGACCTCCGCCTTCACCAGCTCCTCCTCCTCAGGTGTGAGTGCCTCCTGCCGCTCAAGAAATGTGTTTTCTGCTGGGAAGAATGTAAGCAGGTGCAGTCACAGTATAGAGAAAACAGTATAGAGGTTTCTTGAAGTCTAAAATTAGAACTACCATATAACCCAGCAATTCCACTGCTGGGTATATATCTGAAAAGAAAAAAAATAAAACACTAATTCAAAAAGATACATGCCCCCAAAGTTCATAGCAGCATTATTTACAATTACCAAGATACAGAAGTAACCTAAGTACCCATCAACAAATGAATGGATAAAGAAAATGTGAACACACACATACACACACCATGGAACACTACTCAGGCATAAAAAAACAAAATTTTGCCATTTGCAGCAACATAGATGGCCTTAAAGGAGTGAAAATGCAGAGGAAGACAAATGCTGTAGGGTACTGTTTATATGTGGAATCTAAAAAATACAACGAACTTGTGAATATCACAAGAAAAAGAAGGAGACTCACAGATGCAGAAAACAAGCGTGGTTATCAGTAGGGAGGGATGCAAGGGGAAATATAGGGGTGGGGAAAGGAGGTACAAACTAGCAGGTGTAAGACAAGCTCAAGGATGTATTGTTCAACATGGGGAATATGGCCATTATTTTATAATTTGTAGTAATATATAGCCCACATTTATAATAAATGGAAAGTAACCTTTAAAAATTGCATGAAAATTTAAAAGTTAAAAAATATATAAAAATTACTGAAATAAATGGCATCAAAATAAAAAAATAAAGAATTGTTCTGACAACAAAATTCCACAGAAGAATTGCAGCCAGAATTCCTAGCTGCCCAAGCAGGTCTGATGTGTTCTCAGCATTGGTGCGGGCTTGCTGAGAGGCGGGAGAGGATGGTGGTAAGAACCCAGGCCTTGGCCTCAGACCACCCCGCCTGCACCTCAGCCCTGCTCAAGCCATTCTCTCTGTGGCCCTGGGCAAGTCACCCCCCTTCTCGGATCCCCTGTTTCGTCATCCGCAAAAAGCAGCTCATAATGATGGCCCTCACAGCTTATGTTTGAGGACTAAACACATCCAAGTGTACGGAGGTCACAGCAGAGGACCCAACCCAGGGTGTCCATGTCATGCACACTCTGTAAATGTCAGCACTGAAATTACTATTAATTCCACATGAATCATCTTTCTACATAAAAGACGACCTCCGCTAGCCTCCGGGGGGTGAGTGAAATCTCTACAGTTGGAATCACGGTGAGGGAGGGTCAGCCAGGCTGGGGGGGAAGATAGGGAAGCCTGAAACAGATCAGATAGTTTCTTTGTTAAAAAAAAAATCGTTGGGCCATGTTCATGAGAAGGCAGATGCGTGAGAATAGGTTTATCAAGGTGGTTTTCAGTTCCACTGCAATTTAAAATAAATAAGTCAATTTAACGTTTATAGAGTGAGTTATGCCTTATTAGGGACACGGTGAGCTGAGAAGACTTGGCCAAGGCGAAATCTGAGGAATTGGCCCCGGCCGCAAGAGTAATTACAGCCCTGCTCTAGTGCGCAGTCCTGCCCAATGATATTTTCATTCTGTCTAATTTATTAGTTTATTAGCTTTATGGTGAATATAGAAAGTTATATCACAACATGGCCCTAATTTGATCAGAGCCAAATTTTCATGTCTTCCCGAGGTGGCCTTAATAAAGGAAGAGACACCTGCTTTGAAATTGTTTCCAAGTTTTCAACAAAGGCTCAGGGCAGAGTTCCAGGACTCTGGGTCTTGGGGCTGCAGATTAAAAAGGCAATAAAGGACACTGGTCCAGAGTACAGACTGTCTGGTCTCAAACCCCAGCGTCTCCGCTTTCTCGCTATGTGGCCTCAAGTCCTTAGCCTATCCAGGGCTCCATCTTCTCACCTGTAAAATGGGGGCAATAATGGCGCCTCCCTAGATTGCTCACCACTGTCTGCCCAGAGCCCAGCACCGCACCTGGCTTGCCACAGGCGTTTGGCAAATATTGTTGGATTAATGTGACAAAGACCAACATCCATGTGAGGGGCTGAGCACGCAGTCACCACCAGCCTCCCGTCTCACGTACATCGGGCCAGTTCTAACTCATCTAAACCTCACAAACACTCTAAAAGGTGGCTACCATTGTCGTCACCCCCATTTTGGAGATGGGGAGCTGAGGGACAGAGGCAGTGATTTGCGGAGGGTCCCCCCACCAGTAAGTGGCAGAAGGGATTCCGATGCCGGGAGCCCAGCTCCAGGGCGACTCTATCATGTCACCATCTGTCTGAAGCGTTCCTTATGTTGTAGCTTTATAATTCTTAACAAAGGTCCAGGTGACATCTTGATTTCAGATGTCTAGCCTCTAGAATTGTGTGAGAATTAGCGTCTGCTCTTTAAAGACCTCCAGCTGGTGGCATGTAGTTACAGTGACTTGAGCAAACCCACATGGGCAGCCTCAAACCAGCTGACCGTTTGTCTCCCTGGAACTCCAAACAGGGTACTCCCGAAAGAGACGAACGCTCAAGTTACAAGTGATTTCATTTGTCATTGTGGAAAATTTGAAACAACTCCCCTCAGTGTCCCTCTGTGGGAGAATGGATAAATGAACACATTGATCCAGGCAGCGGAGTACTACACGGCAATGAAAAGGGATGGGCCATTGCCACAAGCCACCATGTAGACAAATCTCCCAGACGTGCTGAGGGGAAGAAGCCAGAGGCAGAAAGCATGGTTCTATGTGTGTGCAAAGCAAAGACAGGAAAAACTAGTCTAAGTTGATTTAGAAGTCAGAATCACGTTTTCCTCTTGGTGGAAAGAAACGTCATAGGATGCTAGAAATGCTTTATATCCTGATCTGGGTGGGGAGTGGGCAGCAGGGCATGTGCCTGTGTAACAATTCCCTAAGCTAGAGATGAGATGAAGCCTTGAGATGAAGCCCTTTCCTGTGTGTATGTTATGAAAGTGAAAGTGTTAATCACTCAGTTGAGTCCGACTCTTTGTGACCCCATGGACTGCTGTGTCCATGGAATTCTCCAGGCAAGAGTACTGGAGTGGGTTGCCATTCCCTTCTCCAGGAGATCTTCCCAGGATCGAACCCCAGTCTCCTGCGTGTATGTTATACCCTGATGTAAAAGGGAAGTAAGTAGCTGGGGACCCCTGTCCTGGTGGAGAGCCTCAGAAGCCTCACAGAGGCACCTGGAGTTGGTTCTCTTGGTCTCCAAGGGGCTGGGCATATTGAGCAGAAAGAGATAACGGGTTCTGAGCAGCAGAGGAGGGCCATGTAGCCATGAGCAGGCTGGGGGTGCATTTACTGGTATCTGAAGAGGCTTTGTGATGAGCCCAGGAGACCCCCCAACCCCCACCATCCAGCAGCAGCTGGAGCAGCTGGTGGGGACTCAGCTGCCCCTCCCCACCCCAGATCTCCCAAACTTACATCACAGCCTTGGCAAGCAGGAGACAAACAGAACCGGGAGAGCTAATGGTGCAGAGACACAGCCCAGGCTGTCTCTCCCCTTCTGCCAGCTCGCTCTGCTGGGCCCTGCTCTGATCCATGCTCATCAACTCCATCCTTTCCGGGGCACCTTGGGATTTCCCCTGTCAGACCTGAGCACCTCCAAGCCCTCATGGATGGTGTTCTCTGCTGGTACATTGCGGAGGCAAAGAAGGCAGGCTTTTAGCAGCGAGTTAGAGGCAGTGAAGAGAGCGGCCGCCTGGGGTAGAACCAGGCACCATGGAGAAGTACGGTGCAGGGGCTGAGAGAGGCTGAGCGTTCCACCCAAGGTCTCACAGCTCAGCAGGAGCAGGTCTGGGCTCCCGACTCCAGTCCGCTTGACTCCAGAGGCTGGACCCTTTCTCCAGATTCCCCAGACTCTGGCAACAAACAAGTGAACTAAATTCCAGGTCCTTCGTGGCTGCAGGCAGTGAGGTCCAGTGAAGGACAGGTGCTCTGGCTGCAGACCACTTGGTTCAAGTCTTCGCTCTGCCCTTTGCTACACACGTGACCTGGGGTAAAGAATCGAATCACTTGGCCCCTCAGTTTTCCCATCTGTAAAATGGGACTAAGAGCGGTTATCTCCTCCGTAGTTGTGAGTTTTCACTTGGCACATAGCAAGCCCCAGACAAACGTTTGCTATTATGATGAGCTGGTGTTATTATCATTGGCAGCTCCAAAGATGAAAGCAAAAGGTCACATTTCTGCTTGGGATCCCTTTGAGGGCATCAGACACCCAGAGACCCCCCGTGTTGGCACCTCCTGCTCTTTCTCATGACTCTGGTGGGGAGAAGCGGGGGGCGGCAGAGCCCAGATCCTGCTCAGCCTCAGCTCCTCCCCTGCGGCAGTGAGCATGTGAGAGTGTGAGCCGGTGTGAGCTCTGGGCGCCCCAGCGGGATCCTGCAAAGACAGCTCCAGGCAGCATCCCGGAGCACGTGGGCCCGAGCTCTGGCCACACCCAGCCGCTGCTTAAAGTCCTGGATCCGTCCCTGCAGGCGGCACGGTTCCTGGGAATGGATTTGGACCCTGCTGGTCCCATAGGCCTCTTAGGGTCATTGGGCCATCCCTCTGCCTTCCCACCACACTCATGTCAAGCCAGAAAACGAGGGTCCATGCCCCTGGGGGAAGTGGGAAATAGGGAGTCGAGGGCTGAGGGCAGGGCACCGCGTGGTCAGGCTGGTCTGGCCAGTGAGGATGTCAACGGGGCGAGCACACGAATGGGGGCGCTGGGTCCTGACCTCTGACCCCACAGGGGAGAGCTCACAGAGCAGGTGCCACAGCCCAGCCCCAGGCTGCCCGCACACGGCCACGCCGCAACCTGGGTATGCGGGCACCCGGCCATGCCACCCACCTGCCCCGGGCCCCGCGGTCCATCCTGGGCTTGGAAAGGCCCCGTCCGCCCGCCCCGGGCCCCGCGGTCCATCCTGGGCTTGGAAAGGCCCCGTCCGCCCGCCCCGGGCCCCACGGTCCATCCTGGGCCTGGAAAGGCCCCGCCCGCCCGCCCCGGGCCCCACGGTCCATCCTGGGCTTGGAAAGGCCCCTCCCGCCCGCCCCGGGCCCCGCGGTCCATCCCGGAGCTCCACACCCTGTCCTGCCCCTCTCTCTTCTTAAAAAGTAACATTATGTTTATTGATGCTATTGCAATTGGTGCTGTTTTATTTGTTTGTGAAATATTTTCTTGGCTGTGCAGCATGTAGGATCTTAGTTTCCTGACTAGGGATCAAACCTGTGCTCCTTGCATTGGAAGCAGGAAGTCTGAACCACTTAAACACCAGGGACATCCCTGCAACTACCTCTTTATGCGTCTGTCTGGGCCTCAGTTCCTCCATCTGTAAAGTGGGATGCGGGGCTCAGTTTACCTCATAGGATGCCGGGGCGCTGGAAGGACACAGTGCACGTAAAATGTTTAAAAAGTGAAAGTTGCTCAGTCGTGTCTGACTGTTTGTGACCCCATGGACTATACACAGTCCATGGAATTCCCCAGGCCAGAATACTGGAGTGGGCAGCCATTCCCTTCTCCAGGGGATCTTCCCGACCCAGGAATTGAACCGGGATCTCTTGCATTGCAGGCATATTCTTTACCATCTGAACCACCAGGGAACCCCTTAAACCACATTGGTGCTCAGCAAATAGCCCTCCCTTTGGAAGAGGTGAGGGGTCTTTTTTCTGGGATCATGTCATCCTGCTCTTCTTAACGTGGCACCTGGCTCATCAGAGGGGCTCAGAAATGATGTAAGAGTTCTTACCACCCCTCACCACAGCTCAGGGTCAGGGCTGGAATCAATCTTCTCTGACCAACGAATAAGACGAGGCTCCAAACCCCTCTGTGTCACCACGGACAGCGTCGGGCAGAGGCGAACCAGAGCCACCATCCACCCGCATCACAGTCAAGAGTGGGGTCCCGTACCCCCAAGTCCCGAGACTGCTGGAGCGCTTACAGAGCGGTGGCTGAGAATCTGCGTTCTGCCTCTGACCCCTCACATTGCTGGTAGGTTTAAATCCAGGCTCGGCCACTTACTGGCTGTGTGACCTTGGGCAAATCACTTACCCTCTCTGAGTTTTATCTTTTCAGCCACCAGAGAGGGTAGTAAGAGCCCCGACATTGCGAGGATTTAGGAGCCAGTGTGTGTAAAGCGCTTCCAGCAGGGTACGGCGCAGACCACGAGCCTGATAAGCCCTGGCTTTGGCATTTCTGTTAGTTCTCAGATCCCAGGGCTCTGGCTGTAGCATCGCTCTCGTGGGGGAAGCAAAAGTCCAGGGAAGTTAAATTAAAGTGCTCTAAAGCCTCTGGCAGGGTTGCTGAGCAAGGGGGAGAGTTATGACTGGTTTTAGTCCCATGGTCCCCACAAAACACTCACGATGCCCAGGAACATTAACCTAGCAGGGGAAGAGAGAGAGAGAAAAAAAAAGACAAGCCCGAACAAATGCCCTGTCAAGGAAGGAAATATGTAATCAATTAACTGAGCCTCCTCAAACCTCTCCAAATAATAATTAGGAGTGTCAGCCCAGCTCATGAGGAAACTGCCATAGTGAGGACTAGCTGCGCTCCCTGGAGAATCCAAACGTGAATACACAGAACCCAGTGGGCACCAGACTGGTTCCCATGTCGTAACCTCTGGGCATCTGTCTCCCGGGCCCTGGCCCAGGTTCATCGCCTGTTCCTCTGTTAGTGCAGGGGACAAGGAATGGGCAGCATTATGGCCAAGAAGGGCATCAGGGGAAAAAGGGGATGGAGGCTCTGGGAAGCTGAATGACTGGCCAAGCCACATCACAACTTCATTGCAGACTCAGGACTGCACCCCTGGGCTCTGGCCTCAATGCTGGGCAGACGGATAGCAGTCAATGCGGTGAAAAGCAACCAGGAGCAAAGGGTTAAGAGTGACTGGGGTCAGGATGGGGCCTCCTTCCCCCGAGCATGGAAGGCATTGGAAACTGGAAAGGACACCATAGCCTTTGACTGGTCGTCAGAAGCCAGCTTCTCCATTGCAGATGGCTCATGGGCTGTGTGATCTTCACTCAACTACTCGGGTGCCTCTTTGCTTCACGTAAAATGAGAAAAATGCTCTGCGGCCTTATGTGGTATAGCTCCATCATCTCAGTCTTTGTCATTTGGTTTGGAGGCGACTTTGTGGCTCAGCTAGTAAAGAATCCACCTGAAATGCGGGAGACCTGGGTTTGATCCCTGGGTTGGGAAGATCCCCTGGAGAAGGGAATGGCAACCCACTCCAGTATTCTTGCCTGGAGAATACCATGGACTGTTCAGAGTTGGACACAACTGAGTGACTTTCTCTTCACTTTGGAGGTGATGGGACCAATTTTGCACAAAAGGCTATCGGCCCACTGATGTTTTCTCCTTCATGTCTACCAGTGGCAAGTTTTAGGTGACTCCTTCTGAACTAAGACTAGCTTTGCAGCAAGCTAGTGATACAGCTGGGAGTTACTCCTCCCCATACTCATCCATTCATTCATCCATGGATGAAATGCACACTCCTGACTCCTACCTTCTCCTAGCCAAGCTCTTCCAGGACCCTTAGGCTCAGCAAAGCTCCCCCTCCACCATTCATTCTAACCAATCCTCACCTCCTGAAACAATTACCTTCCGAGGCCAAGGAGATTCTCCCAGAACCTGGGAACTTTATTAGACTGCAGTAATATATTAAAGAGGAGCTTTGAATCACCCGGAGCAAATTCTAATGTGAAGAAATACCACGGTGACAAATACTTTGTTCTGAACTGTTTACTAAATTAAGTCTTTCCTGGACATTTTTAGCCTTCAATTTTTTTAATACCAGCAATAAAGTAGTTGCGTAATTAGTAATAAAGCTGACATTCGGGTTACTGATTTTTTTACTTAGCAGAAAGAGGATAATATGTGTGCGAGTGTCCATGTGTTTGGGTCTGTGTGTGTGCAGATAATTTCTAACAGCTCTGGTTCTCTGGCTGCAGATGGAGTATTTGCCCTCTCAGCCGCACTGTCCCTGGGCTGTGGGTCGGGGGAAGTTGCCCTGAGCTCTGGAGTGGAAATGACTCCCCTTTAGGTGTCAGAGGTTGAATTTCAGCTTCGCAGCTGACTTGTTGTGTGACCTGAGGGGCTCTGGTCTGGGTTGTCTCATCTGGAGAATGAGGAGGTCGGTTGGAAGTGATGCCTAGCTACTGCAGATCCCTCCCGACTCTGGGAGGCGACAGTGGCTCGGACTGGTGTCTCGTGCCGGTGGCTCCACAGTTAGATCTGAGGACCGAATCCCGCCCCCGCCCCACACCGTCCGTGTTTCCAGTGATCCTCTCTGCTCCGGGGTCTGACAGATGTGCCTGCTGTGTGAGTTAGTCGCTCAGTCGTGTCTGACTCTACAACCCCACAGGCTGTAGCCCACTAGGCTCCTCTGTCCCTGGGATTCTGCAGGGAATATTGGAGTGGGTTGCCATGCCCTTCTCCAGGGGATCTTCCCGACCCAGGGATCGAACCCGGGTCTCCTGCACTGTAGGCAGAGTCTTTACCATCTGAGCTACAGGGAAGTCCTAACAAACATGTCTAACCCGATCCAACCAGAACTGACTTTTGCACCAACACACAGCCCTAGCCGGTCTGCCTGTCCTCACGTGGCAGGAAGGAGCCCCTTCACTGAAATGTGTGGTCTTGGCCCCAGATGTCAGCGCTGGCTCCTCTCTTTCGATGTCCCCCTACTTCCGGTCTGTCTGCAAGTCCTGCACGCTCCTGGCCCATCCCCTCCTCCCGCCCCCACCCCAGCCAGCTCATCACCACCTCTCCTCCCGGGTCTCCCAGCCTCCTCTTTCCCAACCCCGCCAATAGCTAAGGTGGATCTTCCAACAACACAGACAGAGAGGCAAGACCAACCTCAAGGGCTCCTCGTGGCCTCCAGAATACAATTCCAACTCTCATGACCCAGAATGTTCCACAGCAGCGGTTCTCAGACTGGCCTGCCTGCTGGAATCACCTTAGGGGCTTTGAACAACTGAGGCCAGGGTCATGTCCCACCCCACCCCCGCCAGCCATAAAGTTCTGACTTGACCAGCAGGGCATGGCCCGGGCATCAGGAGTGCGTCAAGTCCCGGGATGGTCCTGACGTGGACCACGGATGCCAGCACCGGCCTCACCTGGGGCCGATCGGAGCCAGGGGCTCTGAGCCCCTCCCCCAGACCTGCAGAACGAGAATCTGCTCTGGAACAAGTGACTGCCGGGCAAGGTCGGGTTCAAGAGGCTGCTCCTGAGATCTGGCCGCTGCTGACTCCTCCCTGGTCTCCCAGCTCCTCCCGGGGCTCGTCAGCCCCAGCCCCTCTGGGGGCATTTCCGCTCTCCTTGTCACTCGGAGCTTGCTCCCGGCCCAGGCCCTTGTTTGTCCCTCTGCCAGAGTCCTCACTCCCTGGCCTTGGAGTGGCTGCTTCTTCTTGCCATCCAGGCCTCCAAGAGCACCCTGTCACCCTGTGCTTCCGGCAAAACCCCAGGAATGTCGGCTCCACGGGGACAAGGTTCTCACCTCCCTTGTTCACCCTTGTCCCCCGAGGTCCTCAGTTAAGAAACACTTTTTAATGGTGAATGAATACTTAGGATAAGCCCTGACCGTGATGTGTGCACCCGTCATCAGAACTGCGTTTTGTACCCCCACCCAGGGTGCTGCCTGATGCTGGGCTTGCAATGCCTCGATTCCCGGTGAAGACGCTGTCTCTGAAAGGCCCCTGGCAAAAGGCAAATTGCTAAAGCCTACCCTGTCCATATTCTGGTGGCTCAGCCCACCATGCAGGAGACCTGGGTTCAATCCCTGGGTTGGGAAGACCCTCTGAGGAAGGGAATGGCTAGACTCTGGTGTTCTTGCCTGGAGAATCCCGTGACAGAGGAGCCTGGTGGGCTACAGTCCATGGGGTCATAAAGAGTCAGACATGACTGACCAACTAACACTTTCACTTCCCCGATCTTACCCTTCTCTCCCCCACCCCTCCCCTGGCCCAGGTCCCATTAGCACAGGGGCTCAGCCCCATTCCAGAGGGGGCAGTTCTGCAAGACAGGGGAGCTCTACCAGCTCTTGGGATGGTCACCTCCCTTCTCTGGGCGGAGCTTGGTCCCCATAGAGGGTCTGAGATCTATGCTCCACAGGGTTCAAGCTAATGATGGATGGGAAAGTTTTGCTGACTGAAATAATTCCACATTTAGATAGCCTGTCAGCTCGTCAATTTAACAGACCTCTACTGAGACCTTGTGTTGGACACTGAGGTCTTAGAGGTGAAGAAAGGAAGCTCCTTGTCTTGAGGGAGAAGACCCATCCTCGCTGATTGGAGGTGGGGCGGGGGCGGGGGGCAGCCTGGGTAGGGGCCCCCCTCCTTGCAATACCCTAGTGTCTCACCAGAGGGCAGCAGACAGCTTTGCAAGCACCTCCCTCCCCAGGAGAGAAGCTGGTGAGAAGGGTGCGTTCTGGGGGCCCAGGGGTGTCTGGGGGCCTGGGGACAGAGAGTGAGGGCAGGCCGCTGATCTATGCCAACTGTGGACTCGACAGAGTGCATCCATGTCGGTCACTGTGTCTGAGGTCTCCACCAATCCAAGATCCAATCCCAGGCAAGCACCCTTGATCTGCACCTCCAGAGTGGGTGGGGACCCACCTGGAGCCTTGGGTTCCAGGGTCCGTGCTCCTGGAGAGATCCTGGGGCCTCGGAGGGGCTCCAAGCCAAGAGATGCAAGAACGTGCAGAGAGAGGAGAAGGAAACGGGTTGTACCTGCGTGCGGGCCCCAGTACCTCTGCGTGCAGAGGATGGGAGGGCAAAGCCCCCTCGTGGGGAGAGAGGAATGGGGAGCTGGAATAAAGGAGAGGAGGTCATGCTAAGAAAGGAAAACCACGGAAGCGGAAGGAAAGATGGAAATTCAGAGACTGAAACGAGAAGATCAGCCTCTACTGGTGGGAAGCAAAGAGAGGCAGGACTGGTCCTTCACAGCGTCCTGAGTTCCACCCCATGCTCGCGATGTTGGCCTGCCCGGGCTGGGTAGGGAGCGGCAGGTTTGTGTGAGTGGATGATTGTGACCTGGCCTGAGCAGAGCTGAATGCCACGCACAGGATGTTCCTGGAGAACCGTCAGTAGCATTGATTCTGCATGGGGGCAACAGGGCTGGGGAGGACTGGGTTTGCACATATTGCTGGGCTTCATAAAGGTGAAGAAGGCCAGGCGGCCGCTGGAGGAGAGGAGGGGAGCCTGGAGTCAGCACCAGGAGTAGTGGCCGGCGGGCGAGGGCAGCAGGCGCAGGCGGGAAGCTGGGGGGGGGGGGCGGTGTCATGCTCAGTGGGGACTTAGGCAGAGCGGTGGAAGCATGTTCGCCTAAATGGATTTCCCAGCAGCTCCATGGAACTGATGCCGCGGGCGGAAGCAGCCAAGGAGACCTGGGAGCCGCACTTCTGGGGCCAGGATCGGGCATCACTTGGTCTCCTTGGCCAGGGTGTCGAGGGGCCTGGAACTGCCGGGCAGTGTCTGATTTTAAGGTGATGACGAATCCTGGCAGCTTCCTACCTGGAGGCATCATGCGGCTGGGGCCGCAGGCCCACAGTGTGCCCGCGTGCGTGTGCGCCCTCCTGCGGGCACGTGTCGGGGTGAAGCCACAAGGTCACACGCCCTCACTAAGTCACTTGACTCCCCAGCGCCTGGCAGGGCACCTGGCACGGGCTGGTCACTCATAACTGGCCACTGGATGAGCCTGGCACGGGCTGGTCACTGTTCATTGGATGAGCCTGCCCTTGATGGCCCAGAGGCCTACTGTGGCTCCAGGGCCCCTCTGAATGCCACAGCGTGGGTGGGAACTCAAGCTTCCCCAGGCACAAGCTGTGTGACCTTGGACAAGTGACCTCACCTCGCTGTTCTTTCCTGTCATCATCTATACAAACAGGGTCTGACGAGCCTGAGATCTGCACTCCATGAGATGGTTGCAGTGGTGAAACACGATGATGGATGAGAAAAAAGTTTTTGCTGACTGTCTAAAATGATAATTCCATATCTGGATAACCTGTCAGCCTATCGATTCAGGAAACGTTTACTGAGGCCCTGGGCTCTCATCCCAGCCCCTGTGTCAGGCGCTGAGGATCTAGAGATGAAGACGGGAGCGTTCAGCTCTAAGAGACAAGACCCGGGAGGGGTGGCTGAGAGCGGGCGTCACTGAAGAGCACTTCCCGTGGGCCTGACACCGAGGGTGGGGCCAGAACTCTTCTCTGACGGATGCTCTGAGGCTGGGAGGTCTGGGATGGGGTCCAGGGAAAGCTCTGGCTCAGGAAACGTGGGTACCCTCCACCTTTGGGAGCTAGAGCAAGAATATCTTGTTCCTGGGCCCCACCCCCAGTCAAGGCCCCACCGCCTGAGAAACTTACCACTCAGTCTTCTGACAAACAACTTGTGGTATTTGGGGGTGGGGACCCCTGAGGCTCTGGAAATGGCTGGTGCCTGGGAGGTCACCCCGGGCTGGGAGGACACCCCGGGCTGGGAGGACACCCCGGGCTGGGAGGTCACCCCGGGCTGGGAGGACACCCCGGGCTGGGAGGACACCCCGGGCTGGGAGGTCACCCCGGGCTGGGAGGTCACCCCGGGCTGGGAGGACACCCCGGGCTGGGAGGACACCCCGGGCTGGGAGGACACCCCGGGCTGGGAGGACACCCCGGGCTGGGAGGACACCCCGGGCTGGGAGGTCACCCCGGATTGGGAGGACACCCCGGGCTGGGAGGACACCCTGGGCTGGGAGGTCACCCTGGACTGGGAGGACACCCCGGGCTGAGAGGACACTGGCTGCTCCAGCTGTTTTGTCATCTTTAATCCAAGCGAGTCTTGCCCCTGGGGGCGTTAGGACATCGTTTGTCGCCCACAGCTGCCGGCAGCAACTAGAATTATCTGCATCAGATAATTCTAAAGCCGCTTCTCGTGGAATTCTTTGGCCTGCGCATCAGAGCAGGTGGGAGGAGCTGTGTGCAGCAGTGCCTTCCAAATCTCCCTGCCAATCTCGCCTCTTTTACCTGGAAGACTTTTTAAAAGACTGCTTCCCCAGGCCTTGCTCCAGGCTGTTTGAATCAAATTCAATCTTGGTGGGGCCCAGGAATTGATATTTTTAAGCAACTCCCAAGGTGATCCTAATGCAGGTGGAGTGCTGGTCGGCCTGTGGTGTAGACGCCGCCACCACCATGGAGGGTTTCTTGCGCTCAGGCGAGGTAACCGGCAGCCTCTCCTTAGGCCGAGGTGGGCTGAGAGGAGTGGACTCGGCTGAAAATTCCCTGGGAGGCAGGCCTCAGCCTCCTAAAATAATCCTAAAATAATCCCTGCTTTTGATTTGGGGACCCGGCTGCTCCTTGGGGCTGGAGACCTGGGGTGTTCAATTCTGATGAGACTCAGAGGCAGCTGTTACGAAAAGAGTGTTGAAAGGGCTCAAGGTTCTCCTTGAAACATCACTCTGGCTCATTTGAATTCCTGGATGGAAGATTTCGGGGTGGGAAAGAGGGATGGGTCTGCAGGTCAAGGACTGGACATGACCTTGACGATTCTGCATGGGCAGGGTCCGAGCTCACCCGCTCTCCCAGCGCACAGTAGGGCAGCCCAGCACATAACAGGGATCCGGCGGGTGCTTGCTGAGTGCTTGAATGAATGAAGAAATGAAGGACCATTTCCTGACCAAGCAACACGGGTTCTGTATGTTCTGGAGACAAAAGGTGCGTGGTCCCCGATAAGGCGGACAGGGAGGCGAGCTGCGGAATTCACTCTTGCAAATCAACAAGGGTCAAAGCGCACTTTTCTTGGTACCAACAGCAGAGGAGGAGCTTGCCCGGCCTGCTAACAGTGGACACTACGGAAGGGACCCTGAACACTTCAAAGGGAAGCAAACCCCTCTCTTCTCTTTGGACCCAACAGCGACTGCATCCATTTAAAAACCAGCTTCGTTTTTTCCTTTGAGCAGATTCCAGAGAGCTGAGACTTTGCAACCTCCACCTTCCCACCCAGAGCAGCCTAGCTGTGACTTCAGCCCTCCCCTCCCTGCCTTTGGGCCTTTGCACACACCACGTCCTCCACCTGTGGTATCCTGGGCTCCTTTGCCTAAAAAACCTACACACGCTTCAAGGGGCCACTTGAAATGCTACCTTCTCCGTGGTTCGCCCAGTCTCCCCATCTCTGATTCATCACCACATTACACCTGCATCCTCCCCGCGACGGCCATCGCCTGATCACCTGAACTGCTCGCTATTTATCTCCATGTTTTATCTCCTCTTTCCTTTCATCCCACAAATATTTATAGTTCCTCTCTAAATGCCAAGTAGGCTCTGGGGGTCACTGAGATGAAAAGGAGCGAGCAGAACCTCGGAGGAGATTACGGGCTCCTGGGGGTGGCGCGGGGAGCAGGCTTTAAGCTCACGGAGGCGGAGGCGGGGGCGGCCTTGTGCCCACCGCTGGGCACCGCCTCCCCGCGCCTGTGCCGGGAACGACGCAAGTGCTCAACACGAGCTATCGAGGGGATACGTGAACACATGCCTCTCCGAGTGATAAAGGAGGTGGCATTTCTTCCCGCGTCCTCAATCCTCCTGGCTCTTCTTGCATTTACCCGATATCTCCCACGCCTCCCTCCCCTGATAAATATGAATTAGGAAGGTGTAGCTGTGCGCTCACATTCAGCGCCAAGCCCCCAGGCTCTGCTCCACCTTCCCAGCTGTTCTCAGCCTCCTGAGGCTTTGTGGGGGTGGGGGGGCAGCTGGGGGACCGGCGCAGGGTAACGACGTGTTCATGGGGGTTGGACATCAGACCCCAGGGAGAGGGCTGGCTCCAAGCCCCACCTCCACCTCCTGGCCCCAGCCAGACCGAGGCGGGGTCCCGCTCCACCTCCTAACTGAGCTCACATTTGGAATCTCAGTCCTCAGACCTAAGAGACAGCTGTCCCCCTCCCCAGACTCCTCCGCCGAAAGCACTGTCTTCCTCTCCTGGGACCTCCGCGGAGAAGAAAGGCCATGTGTCTCCTTGCTCCTGAACTCTGGCCAGGCTGGCCCTCTGGCAGCTCACCCAGCTCTTTCTCAGCTCAGGACCTTTGCACTTGCTATGTCTTTGCCCTGAGATGCCCTCCCGAGCTCCACCCCGTCTGCCTGGCTTCCTTTTCCCTACAATCCCCTGCTCAGATGTCGTCTCCGGGAGAAGGCTTGTAACCCACTCTGCCCGCTCCCCCCTCACGTATTCCCTGACTCATCATCTCCATCACCTTCCCTTACTGCCTTCACACAGTCATCACCAACTGTAGATATTTTTCCTTTTTCTTTCAAACACATTTTTACCATCTGTCTCTTCTCACCCCCTGCATTGCAAGGCTCACCAGAGCAGATCTGATTATGTCTCGCTCACCATCTTATCCGCAGCACCATCCCTGACATGCAGCAATTGCTCGATTCCTTTGTGATAAATAAATGATGCCAGTGTTGGGGAAAGGTGCGGAAGCCTGAATTCCATCTTCCTAAGTTTATTCCACAGCAGGGAGAGCATCAGTGGAAGACATCCACCCCGCCTTCCACCACTAACTCATCCACCCCACAGTTATCTACAAATTGCGCAGGGATGCCGGGCTGGAGGCTGGGGAGACAGCGATGAGAACATCACCTGCATCCCTGTCCTCATGCGGCTTCCAGTCACGTGCAGGAGGCACTTGGAATACCCAGTGTCAGGGCAGGGAGTGTGTGGTTGGGGGGAGGGTGCAAGCGTGCTGGGGAGCTGCCCCAGCCGGAGCAGTCAGGAAGGGCTTCCTGGAGGAAGAAGCATTTCAGCTGAACCTGGAAGGATGAGTAGGGCCTTGGCAAAGGGAGGTGGGCCAGGCGTGGGAAGGGCACACTCTTGACCCCTTGAGTCTAGATTTCCCTCATCGACAAAAGGGGGCTGGTGAAGCCTGCTCAGTGTTCCTGGAGACACCCTGGGCTGATGGCTGGGACAGGGACTGCAGAGGGCTTCGGGAATGGAGGGGGCGGCCTGTGGAGGGGGGAGCATGGGCAGGGGAGGCTCGCGGGCCTCCAAGGAGGCCACAGCTGCCATCTGGGGGTGGCCACGTGCTGCAGGGATTAACGCACTTCGCCCACACCATCTCCCCGTCATTAGGGAAGCCCCACCTGTCCACCTGTGCCCGGCTGATGGGACAGGTGAACGGGGCCTGAGGCCAGGCCTGGGAGGACAGGCGGGGAGGACGGTGGATATGCAGGAGGCCAGCAGGTGGGATTGTCGCCCGCATCCTCTGTCCCCACTTCGCGTCCCCTGAGAGGCAGAACCGGAAACGAGGAATCGGTTGGGAGCTGATGGCTTATTTGGGAGGCTGGACCAGGAGTGGGGATGGAGCGGGAAGGGAGGCAGCACAGGAGCCTCTTGGAGCTTTTTCTAGGGGAAGCTGAACCTCGGTCCAGCTGGGGAACACGTGGACAGCGGGGAAGACACGTCGGAATAGCCACACCCGAGGTGCAAGGGGGCTGGTGCTGCATCCAACAGCTCCTGGCGGTCGTTAGCCAAAGCTGTCCCCAGACGCCCTGGCATTTGGGCTCCAACATTTACACGCCTGCCTCATCCCACCGCCAATGTCTGCTGCCCAGCCCACAGGCCTCAGCCCAGGGCCCCCACCCTGGGAGGCTCTGCCTGGCACCCCAGTGCCTTACTCCTCCTGACCCTGCAAGCAGCAACCCCGTCACAGGATCGCCACTGGACTCACGCCTTTGTAGAACCTGTCACGATACATTTATAGTTGTCTTGCTTCTCTTGTTTCTGCTCGGTCTTCCCCATGAGAGTGTGAAGGCCAATCTTTCCGGTTCCTTGCTGGATCCCCAGCACCTTGCATCACGCCCACTCCTAGTAGGTGCTCAACTAAATATCCCTTGGACTTCCCTAGTGGCTCAGACGGTAAAGCGTCTGCCTACAATGTGGGAGACCTGGGTTCAATCCCTGGGTTGGGAGGATCCCCTGGAGAAGGAAATGGCAACCCCCTCCAGTATTCCTGCCTGGAGAATCCCATGGATGGAGGAGCCTGATAGGCTACAGTCCACGGGGTAGCAAAGAGTCAAAAGAGTCGGACACGACTGAGCGACTTCACTTTCTTTCTTTCTTTCTTTTCTTTGAAGGGATAAATTGCTGTCAATTCCAAGCTGGAAGTTCTGGGCTCTGAGGCTCCGAACTAGAAAGCCGTGTGATAGATGGAATCTTGGGGTGAGGGGGTGGTTCTGGGAAGGGCAGTCACCTGCCCAAGAGATCATGAACTGGGGTCCTATACCTGCACCCCCACCTGGGTGGGACAGAAGCCCTGGCACCCCACCCAACTCCCACACCTCGGGGCCCCCACCGGTGGGGGGAGAAGCTCTGGAGGGTCCCTGGGGCCCCCCTGGCCGCCCAGAAACTGCTCTCTGCCAACTCTGGTTCATCTTCTCAGCCTCTTCTCACCCCACTCTCCCCAGCTGAAGAGGAAGCGGCCCAGACAGCTGTGGAGCTGGGACTCTCTCTAGAAGAGATGCATTAATTTGTAAATATCCTCATTTATATGTAAATGAGGAGGCCCTTCGCCCCGCGCCCCGCGCCAGCCCAAACAGAGCCCTGCAGGCTGAGGAGCAGGTTCGCCAGCACAGCTGAGACCCAGAGGGTCTGCTCCTTCCTTCCCTTTCCTGTGGCCTCCAGGCCGCCCCCTGCCCTGCTGCTCTCGGCCTGGGAGACTCCCCTGATGCCTGAGGCTCTGGGAGAAGCCTGGGGAAGAAGGGAGCACTGGTCATGACTCCGCTGTGTGTGGGACCCTGGACAAGTCTCCTCCCCTCTGGGCCTCGGTTTCCTCATTTGTAAAACAGGGAAGGGGTGGTGGAGGGCTAGGATGACATGGGGCAGGGTCTGACCAAGTTGATGTTGTTCCAGTGGGGGACCCTTGGGTGAGTCCTGAACTGAATTTTGACCTCATCTGTAAAATCAGGACCATAGAAAATAATAATACAACAATACCTGCCTGAGTTCAAGGTGTCGTTAGTGATGGTTAAGGGAAAGAGTGCGTGGAAGGAGGCTTTATGAAATTGAGAACAAGGTGACAGCTTTTTCTTTAATGGTGAGGCAAAGAGACAGTTTTCTAGGTATGAGCAGCAGATACGCACGGCTCAGGGGCTGGGGCTCCCCTTACAGGAATTACTAACTCGTGAGGTCCTCTCGGGGCTGCTGGGAGCATCTCCCTGTTGTCGTCCCCTTTCAGAGATCAGGAAACTCGGGCACAGAGTTACCACCCCGAGATTACACTAAAGCAAGGGGCTGGAGGAGCCGGGATTAGGACTCAGGCCATCAGACTTGAGTCTTACCAAAACCCCACGACAACTGTTTAAGCGACTGTCACTGCCAACTTGGCGCTTGCCAAGGGCACTTGCCATCTGCCTCCCTGCAGCTGTTGACCTTTGACATGCCGTGAAGGGAGGTCAGGGTGAATCACAGGAGCCAGGCTCTTGGTGCTCCAGGTGGTGCAAGTGGTGAAGAACCCACCTGCCAGCGCCGGAGACGCGAGAGGTGTGGGCTCGATCCCTGGGTCGGGAAGATCCTCTGGAGGAGGAAGTGGCAACCCACTCCAGTACTCTTGCCTGGAGAATCCCCACGGACAGACAGAGGAGCCTGGTGGGCTATAGTCCACGGGGTCGTAAAGAGTCGGATGCAATTGAGCACTTGCATGTTCGTGCACTCACTCACACACACACACACACACACACACACACGAATTCCAGGATGTGGAACAGATCTTTAAATAGTTAGATATTTTCAGGAACTGATTTCATGAGTCCAATCCTTGCATCTCCTCATATCTGGGAAAGCACTAAATCCCTTCATGGTGATGTCAGCCCCTTGTGACAAGCAGAAAACCTTCAGTAAGATAAGTGCTTGATTGCCTGAACACCCTTCACCAGAATCACCTTCCCCCTTCCTCTTTGGAGCAGTCTCTCAGAGCCACCTGAGATGCTGTCTGCTGGGCTGCAGCCCTCACATTGCCACGAATAAGACTTAACTTGCAACTCTCACACCGTGTACATCCTTCTTAAGTCGACTCCAACAGCATTAAGCCCGTCTAACAGGTGAGGACACCAAGTCCGAGAGAGGCCAAGGTCCTTGTGGTCAAAGGGAACTCAGCAGGGAGAGGCTGAGCTGGGGTTTGAACCAGGTCTTTGGACACCAGGGCTGCAGTCTGGATACATGAGGTGCAGGGTGTCAGGGATGTTAGGAGAGTCTCTGGGTTTCCTTCCTGGCTCAGAAACCAGGGCCAGGAGTCACTCTGGAGGCCACACTCCCAGGAGCAGGTGTGTGTGCGTGCACTCAGCGGTGTCCAACTCTGGGACCCCACGGAGTACAGCCCGCCAGGTTCCTCTGTCCATGGAGTTTCCCAGGCAAGAGCATTGGAGTGGGTTGCCATTTCCTCCTCCATAGGACCTTCCCGACCCAGGGATGGAACAGGTGTCTCCAGCACCCGCTGCACTGGCAGGCGGGCTCCTCACGGCTGAGCCGCGTGGGGAGGCAGGAGTGGGCGGGGCGCTGACAATGAGGGATGCAGGCGGCCGTTGTCTGCAGAGACCATGGCAACCAGGCGGGGTGTGGCACAGACATGGGTCTCTGGGAAGCCGGGAGGTGATCCAGACGTTCACTTGTGCAAAATCGTCTGTGGCTCCCGAATATTTTCTTCCAAATGAGTTTTTGCCTTTTTCTTTGCCCTCTGATGTTAACCTGCTTGTCTTGCCTGCGTGCGTGCCAGGTTACTCACTCGTGTCCGACTCTTTGCGACCCCATGGACCGTAGCCCACCAGGCTCCTCTGTCCAAGGAATTCTCCAGGAAAGAATACTGGAGTGGGTTGCCATGCTTTAGGATTTAGACCTTCCCGACCCAGGGATCGAACCCATGTCTCTTAAGTCTCCTGCATTGACAGGTGGGTTCTTTACCACTAGCGCCACCTGGGAAGCCCAACCTGCTTGTCTTGGGTGTGCTTAGAGGCACCCCAAATTCTTTTTGGACGTGGGTGCAGGAGAAATCATAAATAGATAGAAGAAGGCATCTATGTGGTGGCTTGAACATCTTTCTGGAGTCCACATTCTCACCAGATTCCCCCAATAAATGCTCAGTCTGAGCTCCTGACACGAAGCCCAGAGAGAAGCACCCAGAAAGGTCCTCCAGGGGAGCACACCCACCTTCCATTCTTACCTAAGCGGGCATGGAAGGACCACAGGCCAGATTCTCTCTGCAGACTAGCTGTGCCCTTGGCAATCTTCCTGTCCCATTTGCTAATTTTACCCGTGGGAAAACTGAGGCCCAAAGGGCCAAGGAGGGTACTAGGGTCACCCGCTCAATTTGCAAATTTCCTTGTACACCTGCCTGGTGTCGAGCCTCTTGTTGAGAGCTGAGGATACAAGGTGGTGGGCAGACCACTTCTTCCTTCTGAAGAACCTGGATAAGGAGAGTGGGGCCCCGTCCTCCTGGTGGGTCAGGAGTAAGACAGTAAGCAGGGGTGTGGCAGGTACCCCACGAAGCGCAGCGCGAGTCAGCTTGTCTGCAGCGTTTCCTGCCGCGCCCGACGTGG
This sequence comes from Cervus canadensis, assembly GCF_019320065.1. Classification (NCBI taxonomy): domain Eukaryota; kingdom Metazoa; phylum Chordata; class Mammalia; order Artiodactyla; family Cervidae; genus Cervus; species Cervus canadensis. The sequence goes on along the minus strand of NC_057409.1, from coordinate 1,773,918 downwards.
CAAGCTTGTCCACTAGCTTGGGAGCAGACTGCCACCCCCGGCCTGGCCACCCAGCAAAGCCAGCTCAATGGACATGAGTCTGAGCCAGCTCTGGGAGATGGTGAAGGACAGGGAGGCCTGGCGTGCTGCGGTCCACAGGATCGCAAAGAGTTGGACACAACTTAGTGAACGAACAACAGCCAGGCACAGCATTTGGCTACGTAGTGTGAGAAAGCTCGCACCCGTGTGTGTGTACGGAACGGTGCACGTCCTGTGCTGAAGCTGCTCCTCACTGATGCAGGGAGACCCCTCTGGGGGTGGGGGGTATACTAGAGGAGCCGCGTCGTTCACTGTGGGGACGATCAGCTCTGCTGGGGCGAGGGGCTGTCTAAAGAAGGTATCGCACCCGGGGACCTGCTCGCTTGGGGTCTGAAGGCTGATGAGGAGTTTACCAGGGAGCAAAGGGAACGGGACCCAGCGAATATAAAGCACCAGGGCGCTAACATAGGACTGGGGCTTTGTGGGGCAAGGTGGGGGGAGTGCGGCCGTGGTGCCCACACGCCGGGAGCTCGGCAGGGCCCGGGCTGGGACCCGCTGCCTTAAAGTCTTCTGGAAAAGGGGGCAGGGGCGGGAATACCAAGCATCTCCACCCCCAAGGGCTCTTCCCTCCCCCTCCTGGTGCTGCCTTGGACCTCGGGTCTGGTTGTTCAGGGTCTGTTTTCCTTCCCAAGTTTGCAGCCCGCGGGAAACCACAAAATATGTTCCACGGGCTTCTGAACCCATGGGAGCCGGTTCACCTCCTGTCTCTGGCAATCCTGGCTGTGTGGCCTTTGGTTATTCGCTCACCCTCTCTGGACCTCAGCGTCCTCACCTGGAAAGGGGGTTTGGAAAACCCGCCTTGTGGGACTGTTGGAGCAGCGCCCGGGGAGGCCACCGTGAAGGGTCCACGCCCTGTGGCAGAGCGGCCCCCGGACCCCTGCCCTTCACCCTCCTCCAGGGGATGACCCCCGGGAAGGGGCCCCCCTTCTGCAGCAGAGCCCCAGCTCTGCCTTCCGAGCCCATGGAGGGTGATCCTGAGACACCCCTCCCTGCAGCAAGTGCCGCGGGTGGGCGTGAACAGGCTGGCGAGGCGGCCCCCGGCCCGCGGCGCTCACCTCACGGTGGACTGGTACACCAGGTCCTCTCGTCTGCGGTAGTTCTCCATGTGGGAGAAGTTGGTGGAGAACATGGCGTCAAAGGTGAAGATCTTCTGCTTGATGGTGCCGCCGTCCGTCACCTGCAAGGGAGCACAAAAGAGCCGGGTGATGCTCAGCCAGGCGGGGGGTGGGCTCCCGAGGCGCTGGGGCGAGGAGGCAGCCCCGGGAGGACTCTCTGCAGGGGGATGCCGTGAGCCTCACTGGTACCCGCCCGGCCGTCCATCCCCACTTGGCCGTGTGCAGGCTGAGGCTCTGAGCTCAAGTCCCTCCCTGAGGCCCAACAGTTCAGCCGGAGCAGGGCCACCCTTCTCTCGGGCTCGTCCCAGGGCACCAGGTGAGGCCACTTCCCTGATCCCTCTGGTCGGCCTGGCCAAAACGATGGCCAAAGCTTGGGGGTCCGCCTGGAGCAGAGACCGTGAATGTGTTTGGCCCAAAGCCATCCTTGCCCAAGGAGAGAGGAAATGGGGGAGCAGGCTGAACAGGCAGAGAGGAGAACTGGGGGCCAGGGAGCAGTCCCCTGCGCCAAGATCTCATGTGATTTCAAAATGCTAAACGGCAATAATTTCTGATAAATTCTACAAGGGAGAGGGCCAGAGTGGCAAGGGAGCCCAGAGGCGGAGCAGCGCCCATCCTGGAGACAGAGCAACCCCCGAGGGCTTCCTGAAGGAAGCAATGTCTAAGTTGTTCTGAAGCAGGAGTAGGAGTCAGCCCGGTACCTGGCGGGAGGGCTCTCTAGGCGGAAGGGACAGCAGAAGCAAAGGCCCTGGGTGGGAAAGGACTGCGCGTGCTCAGAGACGGGAGACTCCTCAGAGTACGCGGGGCAGAGGGGAAGTGAAGTCAGGGAAATGAGAGCTTCATCAGATAGGGCCTGGTGGGCAAAAGAGCTCAGCTCTCCCAAGGGCCAAGGAGGCGCAGAGTTTCAGATTCTGTTTACAAGCTTCTTCTGGCTTTAGACCTGATTGAAGGGACTTGTCTGGAAACCGAGGAACCCGGGGGAGCCTGGGAAGAAGCCAGTCGGCTGACACGGGGGATGGAGAGGAGGGGACACGGCGGGGGCTTGCCTGCCCCCGGCTGCCCTCGGCAAGGCGAGGAGGGCGGGCGCAAGAGCCCCACTTCACACAGGAGCACGGAGGCCGCAGAAGGCAGGGGCTCCCGGGAGGAGGCAATAAAGCCGCTGCTGGAAGGCAGAGGCTGCTCGGGTGCCCAGCTGCTCACAGCTGATTAAAAGCCAGGCCCCAGTGTGCCCTGGTCCCTCGGCCGCCTACCCGCACCCCCGCCCCCAGGGCTGGGCTGCTCCCCGCTAATGAAAGTGTTACTCCACAAAGCAGCAAGGTATGTGTTGTCACTGTTTCAATTATTTATCTGTTTACTCGGCTGCAGTTTTCCGCTTGTCTCAGCAACTCTATTATAGACCGGGAGCTTGCAGCCTCTCGCCGCTCAGCTGGGCTCCGCGCTAACAGCCTGCGACGGGGAGGCCGCATGCCTGGTCCTGGAGAAGTGGAATTAACTCCCTGCGGCTCTGTGTGCCGGAGGCAGGAGAGGGGGCTGGGAGGGCGGCAGCCGGGGATGGGGCTTCTCCAAGGGGCTTCATGGGTGCGGGAGATGCTGAAAGCTGCCTGCCCAGCCTCTCTGGGAGGACCAGCCTCAGCGCAGCTGGGCTCCCCTGGGCACATCTGGATCCCAGCTGACTTGGACCACATCTGTCTGGCCAAGGTGGTTTTGCTGCTGGTTTTGGGGGCTTCCCTGCAGCTCAGACAGTAAAGAATCTGCCTGCAATGCAGGAGACCTGGTTCGACCCCTGGGTTGGGAAGATCCCCTGGAGAAGGGCATGGCAACCCACTCCAGTATTCTTGCCTGGAGAATCAGCATGGACAGAGAGGCCTGGTGGGTGGATTACAGCCCACGGGGTCACAGAGAGTGGGACATGACTGAGCGACTAACAGTTTAGAGAGCACAGACTTAGTGCAAACCAGCCAGCATTTATTGAGCGCCAGCTGTGTGCCAGCCAGAGGCAATGCCCATATGGATGACCCTCCCCAAACTGCAAGTTCATAAGAGTAGGAGTCCTCTATCAGTACTGGGGTCTCCAGGGAGCCCTGGCTGGCGTGGCTTAGAGTGATGGTAACACATTCACAAACTTCGGGACCCTGAGAGGGGTCAGCAGTGAGATTTGCCACTACAAGCTTCCTCCTCACACCTCTGAGTCTCCTGCAGGCTCACCCACTGCTCATACATGTCACTCGCTTCCTCTCTGGGGGCTTCATGCTTTTTTGACCGCGCTTGCAGTGCAGGGCTTCCCTGGTGGCGCTAGTGGTAAAGAACCTGCCTGCCAATGCAGGAGACATAGAGACACAGGTTTGATCCCCGGGTCGGGAAGATCCCCTGGAGGAGGGCCTGGCCACTCACTCCAGTACTCCTGCCTGGAGAATCCCATGGAGAGAGGAGCCTGGCGGGCTACAGTGCATGGGGTCCCAAAGAGTCAGACACGACTGAAACGACTTAGCATGCATGCACGCAGTGCAGTCAGAAGGCAGGCTGTCACAGCCTCTGGTCTCTCCCCTCGCCTCTCACCAGCTTCCCAAACAGGGAATCAAGACAGTGGAGGAAGAGGAACAAAGTGCCTTTAAACCAGAGCCCTGAACTGGGCGACGGTTTTACTGCCTCCTCACGGGGACATCTGGTGATGTCAGGAGCCAGGCTTGGTTGCCACACCTCAGGGGCAGGGAAGCTATAACCCTCCTATGAGGCACAGGACAACCCCCCCAAAGAATTATCTGGTCCAAGGTTGGGAAATCTGCTTGAAGTCCATCACTTTGCGTATAGCAGAATAGACAATAACCTCCCCATTTTGCAGATGAGGAAACTGAGGCTTGGAGAGGCAAAGTGATGCAGCTGAGATCCCACAGTGAGGTCTTGGCAGAGTGCTGGCTCCCAGATCAGGGTTCACATCCCACCCGCTAGGCTGACCAGGGCTGTGAGTGAACTAAACACCTCCCTGCCCTTCTCTTTACCCTCAGCGGCTGCCTAGTTAGGAGGGAAAATGCCAGGAGCCAGCGGAGGTGTGAGGAATTTTCTCCTAAAGTCTTGAAAGTGGAAGGCATCCTGCCCGTTTGACTTGCAGCCTCTCCTCCCTTCAGGTACTGCTTTTTTATCTCCTCCTAAAATGCTAAAATGCGGCAGCCCCAATCTCAAATTTCACTCCTTTTTTTTTTTTTTTATTATACAAAGGAGGGGAAAAAAATCTGTCAGTAAAACTGTCTCCTCAAATTTATTCTCTGGGACTGAGGTTTTTATTGCTGGGAAAATACACCCATACCCCACATACACTCCCAGGTACCCACATACCCCAGATAAAACACCGAAGAATTATCTGAGTCGTAAATCGCTGTTTCAGGCTGAGGGACAGGGGAGTTTCAAGGACGCACTTAGCTTTATTTTCATTTCATTTATACCTTTTTCTCTGGGGCTGTGTCTGGCTGCTGTGGGTACCCTGGCCATGGGCAGCCTGAGACAAGCAGTCACTGCTTCTACCCAAGGCACCCGCCGTCCCAGCTCCCTGCCGCCGACTCCCCAGTCTCCCTCAGCCTCAGGGAGGGTAAAGGAAAGTAATGGACTTGAAATCCACTCTCAGACTCTGTGTATCGTGAGAGATCGCGCAGCCCACGGCCCAGTAAGAGGCCAGAGCCGGGGAGACCGTGGCTGTAGCAACAAGCGCTAGACAAGCATCATCTGAGGCCCACGGAGGCGCCACGGCTTCCTTTGGAGGAAGGGGTATTCGCAGGAGTCTTCCTGGAGGAGGTGGGCCCTCTTCTGGGAGCACCTAGTTTCCGGCTGCTTCTCCCTGCCTATGGGCGGCTTAAGCAAGAAGCTAGACTGATTTCCTCCACACCAGCTGAATCCTTGATTTTTGGTTACTACTTTGTACTTTTGATCAAGCTATAGCACCTAAGCCTCAGTTTCCTCATCTGTAAAATGGGGATAACCTGACTTATCTTCTTGGAAAGATTAAATGAGACAAGGTTTGGATAGATCGCCTGGAGTGCGCTCAGTGCTCAGGGGAGATACCTACTATTAGGAATACTAACACTTTTCTGAGTCACCGCTTTTCCTGTATCCCTTCTCACTCTTCAGGGCTAAAGAGCAGAATATCACTTGCCGAAAAGCCAGAGGATGCAGAAAACCAGTAAATGAAAGAAAGGGTCCAACCCTGGGGAGGGGGGCAGGTGGAAGGAGCCAGAAGCCAATGGGGGCACCAAGGACCGGAAGGCAGGGGTTCGTGTTTGCAGGGAGAGAGCAGAGGCCCGGGAGCCTGCTGAACTGTTGTGTGATTGCCTCAGCCTAGAGAGAGCTTGAGGGGGCTCCGCGCAAGGACCGGGGTGGTGGGCTAGTCTCAGAGATTCCGAGACAGTCTCCCAGGGCCCAGGGCAGGTGGGATCAGGAAGGCAGGACAGACAGAGCAGGGCAAAGCTGGCGGGGGCAGACAAGGTGCTGTTGGAGAGTCAGAGATGCGTGGGGTTTCCTTCCTCCAGAGGGAGGCAGGCTTGTGTGTTTAGTCAGTCATTCAACAGATTTTTACTGAATCAATAAACAGGCTTTGAATGTGAGCTACTTCTAGAACATCCACTCTGTGAGGGCAGGGTCTTTATCTACCCTGTTCATGCTCTGCCCCCAGAGCTGGGCAGATGGTACTCAGTCAGTAAATATTTGTTACATGAATGAGCTGATGCTGGGAAAGATTGAAGGCGGGAGGAGAAGGGGACGACAGAGGGTGAGATGGCTGGATGGCATCCCCGACTCAATGGACATGAGTTTGAGTAAGCTCTGGGAGTTGGTGATGGACAGTGAGGCCTGGCGTGCTGCAGTCCATGGGGTCGCAGAGAGTCGGACACGACTGAGCGACTGAACGGAGTTGAATCCGTACCACGAGCCAGGCACTGGGGACACCACGAGGAGTCGAGAAACCATTCCTGCTTCTCTACAACACAGACTCGCCCCAGGACGGCCCACTGCAGCCACGCCCGGGTCGGATGGGGCTTCCTGGTAGGACCAGGTTCCGCGGGGAAGGTGGCGGGACCGTCCGTGTGGTGATGCTCCAGAGAGAACACGCGTGCACCTGATGCGCTCTCTCTCGGGGGTCCTTCTGAGACAGGCCGGGACCCGGGACCTTTTGCTGCAGTGCTTCCTCCTGGGCCAACTTCTCAAAAATACAAAGAAGCTCTCTGGGACTAAGTATAACTGCGTGCATGCCGCAGTTGGAGCAAATTCTGGACCATATGATACAAAAAGACCAACCCCCCCCCCAAACCCAACTGCCACTTCTGAAGAACTGGGAGCAAAAATCAGGTTCTAGGAGCAAAAGCAGGGAACTCCACATGCCCCCCATGCACTCAGCACCACAAAGCGAGGGCACCCAAGCCTTCTGGACACACCCCTGCCCTCACCCCATAAGGAAGCCGTTCTCGCCATCAACCCCCTTCCCCTGTTACTTGTTCTCACCCCCTCCTGATGCAGCAGGGGCCCCACGGAAGCCTTGCCTGAATTTCTCGTCTGTCCTGTAGTCAATTTCTATTGATGGGGGAAGACCAAGAACCCTCGCTGGTATTGGTTCCCTGAATGATCAGCTACAGCAGACGGAGACCTGGGTTCTAAACTGCTCTGCACCTCTCCTCTCTCCAGGCCTCAGTTTCCCGAAATAGTGAAGAGACGTGGGCAGGGTGAGCTCTGAGGGCCGTTTCTACTCTGAATGCCCAGATGCTCTGATTCTGGAACAGCTGGCCCTGGAGGCCACACCTCCACATGCCCTGCCCGCTCAGCCGAGGCTCCGCAGCTGCCCCCGGGTCCCGAGGCTGCCTGACCCTGTCCCAGCGCCCCCACCGCCCCTGACCAGCACATCTGGCTTCAGCCGGGCTGGGCTGATTTTGCAAGTGCCGCACCAAAGCACAGCAAACGGTCTGAATCCAGCCAGCAGCGAGAGAGCCCGTGGGGCTGACGGGGTTTCCATCTGAAAAACAAGTAAGTCTACAACTCTAGCCTCCTCCCAATGTCCCTGGGTGCCATCATCCAGAAAAGAAAAAAAAAGGAGTGGGGGGGAATCGCCTCCCCCTACCCCGAACCTCCTCTTCTTTGTGTTCCACAAAACCAATTACAGGTTGGAAATAGCTGTAATAAACTTGATATCCCACTTATGGGCCAATCCCGCCGCGGCTGGAAAGTGTAATAGTGGCGGAGAGTGAAAACCGCTGGTGTATTTTGCCGGAGCTGTTTAAATTGCCTGCCTACATTATCCCAACTCCTCTCCAGCCGGGAAGGAATTTGCTCTCCTGGAAATGGTGCAGCTGAGGTCTCTGTGGCTGGGCAGCGAGAGGGAGCTTTCGCAAGGAGGGTTTTAACGAACTGATCAGACGTGGAAGAGTGGTGGCGTCCGGGCTCGAGAGTCAGGCCGGCTCAGGTTCAGATCCCAGCTCCAGGCGGCTCCAGGCGGCTCCCAGGCTACTAGGACAGGCAGGAGCCACGGCTGCCCCAGGGGCCTGTCGTTCGGGGAAAGGGACCCTGAAAGTGATGCATGGTGGCCAGAACTCTGGGCCAAGCATGAGGAGGCTCAGCTCTTCCATGGGGACTGTTGCGTGCTGGCTCTGGGCTCTCAGGCAAGTCACCAACAGTCTTGGAGCCTCAATTTCCTTATCTGTAAAAAGTTTCATCAGACCCAGGCTTCCCTGGTGGCTCAGATGGTAAAGAATCTGCCTGCAATGCATGAGACCTGGGTTTGATCCCTGGTTCGGGAAGATCCCCTGGAGAAGGGAAAGGCAACCCACTCCAGTATTCTTGCCTGGATAATTTTATGGACAGGGGAGCCTGGCAGGCTGCAGTCCATGGGTTCACAAAGAGTTGGACATGACTGAACGACTAATACCAAGTTGTTAAAAATGCCTCAAAAAGAACCTGTGAAAGGCCTATATGTGAAAGCATCTTGTAAAATGTGAAGAGCACATCTTGAAACTTCTGCCGTGCAATTGGCACCTGGAAGTCTCTTCTCCACCCCACCCGACCCCGAGTGCCTAGCATGGGTTTTGGCACATGGTCTGCCCTTAACGTACATTTGTGGAGTGAATCAGCGAGTCAGCACAGAAGGCGTGTTCTAAAGTCTCCTTAGACATGTCTCCGTCTAACCACTCAGAAATTACATGGAGAAAGTTCCCTCCGGGGACCGGTGCAAAGGTGACGCCAGGTCAGCCCCTGTTGGAGACGGGCTCAGATCGAGCCGGCCTCAGCATGGGGTCAAGCCATCTGTGCATTCGAGTATTCGCCTATCAACTGAGTCCCTTTTGAGGGCTGTGCTTGATTCAGGGGCAGCTGCCGCGGGCGCAGCTTATGAGCCGGTGAAGAGGCATAGTCATCTCACCGAACCGTCTGCAGTGGGTGTCTTCCAGCTCCTCCAGCAAAACCTAGGCCCAGGAGGGCTGAGACTTCATTTCGTTCGGTGTTGTGTCTCCCCCTCCCAGAGCACAGTTGGTGACGGGGGGTGGGGGGGCTCTCGGTCAATATTTCTATAGAAACGAAATCTCTTCTACAGATGCAGAAACTAAAGGCAGTGAAGGGCTGCTGCTCATCCAGGCCGCCCAGGCTGTCAGTGGAGGAGTGAAGACTCGAACCTGGGTCAGATTCCGAGGTGCAGAGAGGACGTGGCCCAGCTATGGTAGAGTTGGCTGAAGGGTTGGGGTGGGACAAGGAAGAGGGTGGGGATTCTAGGCAGAGGGAAACGTGGGCTGGGCACGGGGCCCCTGCTCAGAGAGGAGCGGGGAGAGCAAAAGTGGAGAGCAAGAGGGGCCAGCGACGCAGCCTCCCTGCGGCTCTCTGCGTAGCGGGAGGGTCACAGGGCGCCTGCCTCCCCTGTTGCCATGGTGACCCTGGACCACTCTTCCTCTAGACTCCCTGCCCACCTGCTCTCCGCCCTGAGTCTGCTCTTGCATTGCCCTGGGAGCGGCGGCAGGGGGGCAGCCACAGAGAGGAGAGGACAGGCTCCCCCTGGGGCCTGGGGGAGGAGGATGCCGGATTCCCAGGGAAAGAGGTGCTGCTCCCCACGCCCCTCCGGGTGACTGGCCCTACCCCCTCTCTGTCTCCCTGCGAGCCCCGGCTTCTGGCAGGGCTGAGCTCGGGGTAATTGGCTTCCCCTCGTGCGTGTGGGAGATCCGGTTTTGACAGAGACAGCTGGTGTCATAAATTGCCTTGTCTCATCTGGTTACCGTGCAAAGGCAGACAGCAGCTTGGGGATGAGGTGCGGGGCGGGCCTGGGCCGGAGGCTGCTGAGAATGGCAGGCGGGGGCGGGGCGGTGGCTGGCTCTGTGGGCCTCACACACGTGGACAGGAGCCTATGCAAGTGGGAGGAGGTGTGTGTGCAACGGGGGTGAGCGCAAGGGGCGCCCAGAGCTGCTGGAGGCCAGCTCCTGTGAGTGAGCAGGAATGCAGCTGAGAAAGCCTGTGCTCGGGGGTGTGGGGACGGCCGTGTGTCGGCAAGGGCGAGCGGATGGATCTGCGTGCTGCCGGGTTGCCTGGGAGGATGCACACGTGTGTGCGTAAGCATGGTGAGAATGTCTCATGTAGTTCTAGACGCTTGGGGGAGAGCCTGCGGGCCCGTGGGCGTGTCAGAGAGACTGTGTGTGCACGCTCGGGACTGTGCGTCAGGTTGTGGATTCAGTGTGTGTGCACCTCTGTGTGTGGGCATGACGCCTTACCCATGATGGAAGCCCAGTTTACGCACCCTGTTCCCTGCTCTGGGCCAGGGACAGGGGATGTCAGCTGGCGTGGGTGTGAGGGGAGCATGTGCCTGAGACATGCCAGGCTAGCAGACACCATCACGCCAACACTGTCTCTTTGCCATCACCCACCCCCCGGCTCAACCAGTCAAGTGCAAAAACCACAGTCAGGACCCAAGCACCAAAGCCCCCAAACTCCACCAGACACAGACATCTCCTATGTCACCCTAAAAACCCACACTGCAGGGGCCGTCAGGCAAAAAGCAGCGCGGGCAGGAAGGGTCTGGATAGACGCTAGACACTCCCACATCTGTGCATGCAGCATCTTTGCACCTGGCCAGGTGGGAGCAAGGTTTGAACGTGTCCGTTTTCCTGAAAGTCCATCCCAGAGTCCTTCACTGTCTCCCGGAGTTTGCTCAAATTCATGTCCATTGAGTCAGTGATACTATCTAACCATCTCACCCTCTGCCGCCTTTTGCCTTCATTGTAAAATGTTTAGCATGGTAAATATTCTTTAGTAGATATTATTATGGCTGTAATGTTGTTGCAGGAAGGTGGGGAGCCCCTGAGACCAAGCAGGGAAGTGACAGCTCCCACCAGGGTCAGAACAGTCCTCCTGACTGCAGTGTGGACCACACAGTTGGCCCAGGCGGGTCTGGAATGGGGAAGAGACCTCTGGAACAGAGAAGAGATCATTTTTCCATCCCCCTTTTCAGGGCTGTGGCTGATTTGGGATCCCATGAGCCAGTCGGGCAGTGGGGTGGGGATGGAGGCGCGGCTGCACCGCGTTTGATCCCGGGATCCGTGTGTCTGCGTGTGGTTCCCTCTGGGCGACACCCTGCCAGCGTCCCGCAGCGCCCCGCTCAGCGCCCGGCCCCCAAGCCACCCCCGTGCTGCCGGCCAGTGAACACACCTGTGCGGACAGGGCGCAGCCAGCAAGGGCCATCATGGGGACAGGTGCCTGGCTTGCGCCAGTCTGGCTGACCGGCGCGGTCAGGAGGGGCTGCCGGGCGTGGGCAGGGACCTCCCTCTGCCAGGCTGCCGGCCGTCCACATCCGGCAGGCGTTGCGGGTGACTGAGCATGTGTCGGCGTGGCTGGCCCTGGCAGACTGGCGGATGTGACCCATCAGCCGCCTGCGCCAGCCTGCCCACCTGCTCCCCGGGGGGCGGGGCGCACCGGCGCACTCATCACATCCTGCCCCTGTAATTAGCACACGGCATCGCCGGCAGCCTGGCTCAGTGGGGCCTGTCTGTCTGTCTGCGGCCGCCCCCGTCAGCCCCAGAAGCCTGCTGGAGAGAAACAGCAAGACTAGAGCCCCTCTCTGCTCAGACAGTGGATGCTGGGAAGTTTGCCTTCTCCCTCTGAGCCTCAGTTTCCTCATCTGTTAAATGGGGGTAGAGATGGCCATCTCTAAACTCACTTCCTGCTATTTCATGGAGGTGGTATTAGCAACGGGCAAACTCCAGGTGGCATAACTCTGTGATCGGAGGAGCTACACTAAAGCGTATCCAACCCTGCTCATTTAGTCCTTACATTCTGTCCCTACTACGCGCCAGAGGCCATGTAAGGTGTAGTCATGAACAAGCCCAAGTCCCTCTTCTGCTGGAGACCCCATTCTAGTGGGAGGAGACAGATAACAAACCAAAGTAAGGCAGATGGAAAAAACGCGCCAGACCGGGGCAAGCGTCCGACAGACAGGAGACCTGCTGGATGAAGGCGGTGGTTGCTGCTGTGTGTGCCCAGACGTGTCCGACTCTGGGCGACCCCACGGGCTGGACCCCATCAGACTCCTCTGTCCGTGGGATTCTCCAGGCAAGGACACTAGAGTGGCTTGCCATTTCCTCCTCCGGGAGATGGTGGCGGCCACAGCAAATTAGGCAGCCAGAGGAAACCTGTTTTTGGAGCTTAAATTCACATTTAGGCTGAAATCCCAAAGAGGAGGTGGGGTCAGGCTTGCTTGGAAAGAATCAAGTTGCTTTCTGCCAGCTCCTTGTGAAGTCCTGTTTGTGCACTGCTTCTGGCTTCTCATTTACACCCGGCAACACCCCTGCGGGCAGAGCTGTCTGCATTTTGCAGATGGGGACACGGAGTCACGGAGAGGTCATCCGGTTTGCTGACGTGCCCACCGTCCAGACTCAGCTCGGGGAATTCAGTCCTTTTTCTACTGTGTCTTCACAGCCGACTTCCACTTTCCTGAACCCGTCTCAGTGTTGGTCAGGACTGTGACCTTGCCCTTGTCACCCCTCCGCCACTGCCCTGGCTTGGTCCTGGCATCATATTTTATTCCCCTATCATTTGACTGTGAACATTTTCAAACACAGAAAAGCGCAAAGAATTTTAAAGCCAACATCGGTGTTCCTACTACCCAACACCTACAGTGAACTTAACCAAGCTTGCTTTATCGTATATTTCTCTCCCTTTGACCATCCATCCGTCTGAGTTTCACCTGGTGCTTTCCGAAGTAAGTTGCAGACACCTCCACATTTCACTTTTGCAGCCTGCATGTCATGAGAGTTACACTTACTCCCAATTCTCTTTTGGTAAAATTTACATACAATGAATTGCACAAACCTAGAGAGCTTTACCCAATGAGTTTTGGCAAACGCACCCACCTGCGTGACCCAGACCTCCCTCACAAGGTGGGTGCCACGGTCACTCCAGAAACTCCTCCGCTCCTGCTTAGTCAGTCCTCGCCCCGAGAGGCATCAATTATCTTGATTTTTCTCACATCATTTATTGACTGTTCTAGAATGTCATATAGGGCTTCCCTGGTGGTTCAGATGGTGAAGAATCTGTCTGCAATGCAGGAGACCCAGGTTGGATTCCTGGGTTGGGAAGATGTCCTAGAGAAGGGAATGACAACCCACTCCAGTACTCTTGCCTGGAGAATCCCATGGACTGAGGAGCCTGGCGGGCTGCAGTCTGAGGGGTCACAAAGAGTGACTAACACTTAACTAGCAAGTCACATAAGCGCAATCACACAGCAGGTGGTTTTCAGAGAAGGCTTTTTTCTCCCAGCATCCTATGTTTGGGATCCTCCCGTGCCGTTGGGTGTGCCTACAGCCAATCCCTTTTCATCGCTGAGTAGTGTTCCATCAGAAGATGAGACTGGTTTGTTCCGTTGTTCTTTTGTTAATAGACACCTGGGTTGTTTCTGGTTGGGCTCGACTATGTATACGGCTGCCAAGAATATGCTGATACATGGATTCTTCTTAACGGGTGAGTGTTTTTATTTCTCTTGCTACTGCTACTGCCAAGAGTCAGTTCACATCAACATGTGTTTTCTGAGTACCTGCAACACACCAGATGTTGTGTTAGACACGGAGGTGCGTGATCCCGGCTCAGACCTTGGGCTCTGGAGGCTCCAGGCAGGCAAGAATGTCAGGAGTGCCTGCTAGGAAACAAGCGCCCTGCAGGTCATCATGTTTTATCCTCACAATGGCTCGGCAGGATGCTCTATGTGACCTCAGTTTTCATAGGAGGCAACTGAGGCCAGAGTGATGGAGTGACCTGTCCAAGACAAGCGGCAGAGCTGGGCTGCAAACTCGGGGTGGCTCCAAAGCATGCTCTTTCCTCTGTCCTGCAGGATGCTGAGCAGAAACCCAGGGGGGCGAGGTGATCTCAAGGTCGCACCAGCAGAGCAGAGACAGGAACACAGGCTCCTGCTCATCCCGGGCAGCGTTCTTTCCAACAGCACGCTGACTTCATCTCGGGAGTCTTAACAGGTAAGGTCTAAGTGTCTGTTCAACCAGCATTCCCTCCTAGAAATAAGGCTGGGAGAGCTGAGTTATAGAAGAGCCCGGCTTATCTGGGTGTATCTGTGTCCCAGGGCATGAGCCCGTCAGACTAAACTTGTCCCCTGAACCTGCTAATCTAGGACCACAGAGTTACAGGTCCCAGGAATCAGGTGGAAGCCTGAGTTTGAGCGTGTGGAAGATAAGGAAAAGTGGTGGGCCCAGTGATGAGATGGGGAGGCTATAGAGGTCCGAAGTCATTTAATTAAAAAGCAAAACCCCCAGCGTATATCAAGCTAGAACAATCTTCAGGGTGAATTTGGCCCCACACAATGGTTTTGTGAGCCCAGCGTTAAGCAAACAGGGAAGGTGATAACTGTTGTTGGGTAGATGACTGTTATGTAGAGGATTAAAGATGGAGCCACACCCTTTGACATTACCTCCTTGAGAGATGGGGGATCTGTGCTCTCTCCCTCTGAACCGGGCACATTCTGTGACTGCTTTGATCAGTGGGATGTCTAAGAGTGCCCAAGTGTACCAGTTTCCACGCCCAAGCCTTAGCAGGCTGGAGGTGCCCACTTCCTGTCTTTGCCCATGGTGATAGAGACACCGCACCAGGGGGGAGAGGGACCCACAAGCCCAGCCCTGCCTACACGAGAGTAAAGCTGCCTTGACCCCTGCAGACTAGACCAACCACCAAACCGAACACCACCCAGTAACCCCTGCTGATGCCATTCAAAGCATCGGAATTGCCCAGCCAAGCCACGCTTGAATTCCAGACCCACGCAGTTGTGTGATACAATGAAATAGCCGTTGCTTTAAGATGCTGCGTTTTGGTATGATCCGTAGGCAGCAATAACCATGGCAGCGTGCTCCTCCTGTTGTCAAGGAGGAGGCCGTGCCAGCCTCCACCCGCCAGGGCCACCTCCATTGCGCTGTGAGAGCTTTGGGTTGGAGTCATATTTGGGTGTTCGGGGCAAGAGGTTGTATCAGGTGGGGTCTGGCAGGAAACATGCAAAGAGCATAAATGAGGAAGCTTCAGGGTTATTTACAAAGATATGAGCAGAGGGATCCCAGTAAGGCATGCCTGGCACCTGGGTCAGGGGCCAGCGAGAGCTGCTGGTTTTCTAATAGCAGAGGGAAAGGGGCAAAGGAGTGGGGGTTTTACTTGCTCCTAAGAGAGTGGTAGATGAGGGAAAAGGCTACCCAACAAGAGTTTAGGCAGAGGGACACAGGAGCGGAGAGCTGGGGGTGGAGCTCTCACGTCTACGTGCCAGCCGCCCCCCATCTCCTGCAGGTGCCGCCCGTTAACCAGCGGGCAAGAAGACCCATCGGTGCTGGCGGGACGGGTTAGCCTCCAGGCACAACGGGTGGAGCTGAGAGTGGGTCTGGGGGGTGTGGGATAAGAAGTCCTGTGGACCAAGACTCCAGGGAGCTGATATGGCCTTTGCACCGTAAATAGCCAACTGCTGGTCTGGAATATAAGCCCCTCCTATCCTGTCTGCCTGTCTGATTCTGGCTCTTTCTATTTTTGGCAGCACTGCGTGGCATGCAGACTCTTAGTTCCCTGATCTAACCTGCAGCCTCTGCAACAGAATCATGGAGTCTTAGCCACTGGACCGCCAGGGAAGTCTCTCTGGCTTATTCTTGATGATTCGGCTCGAAAGCTTTTCCTAGCTGCCCGTCTTTTGCCCTCCTCCACAGCACACCTGTACACATTTATTTATTGAGCCTGAGCTGAAAGGCAAGGTTTGCACTGGGCACTGGGGCTACAGTGTGAGCAAGATGGCATGACTACAGCCTACATGGAGCTTCGTGGTACTGACCCAGGCGGGAGTCCCGGGTTAAACCTCCAGGAGGGCAGGGCTGGGGCCACTTTGTTCAACACTGTTTATCCCCAGCGCAGTGACAAAATACAAAGGCAGGTGAACAATACACAAATGCAAGGCCTTATGCTGACAGTTGTTTTTTCCCACTTGAGCCCCTCCATCATTTTTGAAATGGACCTGGTAGGTGTTTTTAACAGAGAGGTCGGGCAACTTGCCCCAGGACACACAGCAGCTGGCTAATGAGAGCGCTATATTCAAACTCCCAGGTGAGGCCCATTTCAACCATGCCCAGGAGTGAGAACTCAGCCCTGGTTTCCTAACAGAGCCAGGAGGGACGCCATGGGATGCTGGAGTCACGAGTCCAAATGGGGGGTGTGTACACAATCTGACTCTACACTGGGTCGGCGGAGGAGGAGTGGCTGGCTTATTTCCTCTGAGGGAGACAAAATGGAAGAGTTTTGCGTTGGTTTCCTATTACAAGGAAATAAATCACCCAGTATATTAAAAAAAAATCTTCACCTGGCTTTGAACGAACGTTTGGTGTTATTACAACGGGGAAAAAAAAATCCCATTTGCTTTTCATTATAGATCTGGTTATGTTTTGTTTTTTTTTGTCCCCAGAGAGTGAGGATTTCACTGGCAGTGTGATTACAAGAAGGCAAAAAGAGAACAGTGGGCTTTGGAGTCAGACAGTCTTGAGTCCAATCCCGCTGGGCCACTGACTCCCTGAGAGGCTGAGGCCCTGCATTAGTTCCATGAGCCTCCGTCTTCTCCTTTACAAAGTGAGGGTGCCGCCGCCACCTTCCCAGGGCTGTGGAAAAAATGAAACGATGATTCTGCTAATAGTTACTACTCTGTGCCGATCACCTTTATGACAGACTTGGCCCCTGCTCTCAGGGAGCGTGCGTTGTAGTAAGAGGGATTGCAAACAAATAGAAAGTCAAAAGAGAGACAATTTCAAGTGATCATTGCCGTGAAGCAAACAAACCAGACCGTGAGCGGCTGGAGAGGGATCTGGGGATTCCACAAAAGGCCAGAGGAGCCTTCTCTGAAACTCAGATGAAGATGAGCCCAGAGATTTTCATAGTGAGTGAAGTAAGCCAGAGAAAGACAAATGTTGATGTCATATGATATGTTGATATCATATGATATCAATTACGTGTGGAATCTAAAAATATGATACAAGTGAACTTATTTGCAAGACAGAAATAGAGTCACGGATGTAGGAAACAAGTTCATGGTTACCAGGGGTAAGGGGCAGGGAGGGAGAAATTGAAAGGTTAGGATCGATGTGTACACACTGCTCGATATAAAATAGATAACTGATAAGCATCTACTGCATAGCATGGGGCTTCCCTGGAGGCTCAGATGGTAAAGAATCCGCCTGCCAGTGCAGGAGACGTGCGTTTAATCGCTGGGTTGGGAAGATCCCCTGGAGAAGGGAATGGCAACTCACTGCAGTGTTCTTGCCTGGGAAATCCCACGGACAGAGGAGCCTGGTGGGCTACAATCCACGGAGTCACAGAAGAGTCAGACGCAAAACTGAGTGACTAAACAATGATGACTGTGGAGCACAGGGAAGTCTACGCGATGCCCTGTCACGGCCTGCCTGGGAGAAGACGAGAAAGGGTGGGTGTGCGTGTGGGTGATCCGCCTCGCTGTACATCTGAAACTAACACAAGATTGCAAATCAACTAAACTCCAGTAACAACAAAGGAAACAATAACGCAAATCAACTAAACTCCAGTAACAACGAAGAAAAAACAACACACACACACACCCCAAACGGTAAAGCACCAGCTTGGAAACGCGTTTTCCAGGAGGAAGACGTCAGAGCCACTGCAGAGGCCCTGAGATGGGATGAGCTTGTGCTGGGAGCGGAGCAGAGCCAGGCGGCTGATGCGGCTGGCGTGGAGTTAGCACGGTGGAGAGTTGTGGGCTCCGTCGAGAGACCCACCCGGAGCCAGACCACACAGGGGCTTAACGCCTGGTTGGTGCAAGGAGGCTGAACTGTACTCTGGCTGCAAAGGAAAGACTTTGCAGGGTCTTAAGCAGGGGAATTCTCTGACTTGATTGGCCTGTTTTAAAGATCCCTGTGGCTGCTGACGGAGAGGGCCCACGGGGGCAGGAAGACCTTGCCGGAGGCTCCCTAGGCTTGGGGGGATGACAGCAGCGCCCATCAGGACGTGAGGTAGACAGACGCTAGGCCCCCGATCCATTTCCTCTCACATATCCCCGTCATCAGAGGAGTTTTAATGCGCGTCTAAAGGCCAGATGAAGAAAATTCTAAAGGATTTTCAGACCTTGGGCAGCTCTGAATTAAAATGCCTCTTTTGTTCAGTGGGCAAGGCTGTGAAAGGCTGGGGAAGTCCCCTCTCCCCCATCACTTCTGGGCAGCCTGGCAAGAAACTAGGGGATGTGATTAATCCGCCAGAGATCCAATTTCCTCCAAATCACTCATTTCAAAGCCAGAAAATGCAAGAAGGGACTGTCATGGTCATCCAGGCAGCGTCAATGCAGCAACGACATGACGGCAGTGATGGTCAGAATGTGTCCTGAGAGCTTCCCAGGCACTGTGCCAAGTGCCCTACATGTGTTTTCGCCCCCAATCCTCCCAACTTATAGATGAAGACACCGAGGCCATGAGAGGTTAATCGACTGGCCCACAGTCCCATGGTCGGGGAGTGTCAGAGTCAGGCTTGGGAGCCGGTTGTAACCCCAGCCACTCCTCACTGGGGGCGTTTTAGGGCATCCGTCAGCCTCAACCGTCCAGCTTCTCAAGAAGCCCTCCTCCCCTGCAGTGACTCACGGAGTGATGGGCCGGCCAGGGGCGACCGTGGTCTTGGAGTTTCTTGGACCTGATCTCCTTGAAACCTCTCCACATCCGTGAGCCGTGAGACGGCAATCTTCCTGTAACCCAGAGAGGCCGCGGCCACCCAGCTGAGAAGCAGCACAGGCGGGTCTGAGCCAAGGACTGAGCCCAGTCCCTCCACCATCCTGTTCCTTCCAGAGCCCGGACCAGCCACTACCATCCCTGGTGGGTCACCCCCACCTCCCACGGTGCCCGGGGGCACCGCGACTGCCTTTGAGCCTCCAGAAGGTGATCTGGTGGAGGAGGAAAGCGGACAGGGGCTTTTTCTATGTAAGGCGGCCAACTGTCCAGATTTGCTTGGGATGGAGAGGCTCATCAGGGTGTAGAACCTTTGGTTTCTGCGCCTCCAGAGTGGCAAGCAAACCACAAGCTGGTCTTCCTTAGTGGAGACCTTGGATGTGGGACTTACAGAGCTCAAATTAGGAAAGTCCTGGGCAAATAGGGATGAGCTGGTCACCCTATCCGTCACCTGTGGATCAGATTGAGGTTATAGGGTGACAGATCCCATCTGTGTCAAATTAGCACTTTACACTGTCAGAGAAAGTCAGAGATGAAATGCTGTGCCCCCAGTGAGTGGTGAGCTCCCCGTCATGAGAAGCATGCAAGCAACTATTAGACGATGCTTGGAGAAGCGTCCCTGAAAGCCCATCCTCTGTCCCTTACTCGGAGGTGAGGCAGAGGAGCCCTCTCTCCAAGCTCAGCTGGGCTGTTAAGATCTCTTCTCCCCACATTTTACCTCCCCTGGGGCCTGCTGTCCAAGGAGCGTTCCATTCCTGCTTTCCTCCACCGCTCACTGGCCCACTAAGTGAGGCCTGAAAATTACCTGCACGGCCAGGTGAATGTGACAGCAGTCAAAGGGGCAGCTTCGGTGGGGAGAGTGATGCGTGATTTGCAGAAATGCTCCCAGTGCAGCAAATAACACGTGTGGGCCATGAGTGAGCAGAGGCTGACAGCCCCAGTGGCACCGCTTCGGGCTGCTTTTTCCCGTTGAAACCTCTGATAGACACTGAGATGGAGCTGAGATCCTCCTCTCCTGGGGGGCACCGCCTGGGGGGCAGGAAGCCCGTTGTCAGCGAGCCCGGTCTGTTTCTAGGGTGGCTGCCGCCGTCTTCTCCGTGATTATGGTCAGAAACCTGGCCTCTAGTCAGTGGTGGGCGCTGAGCAGCCCGGGGCGGGGGCGCTGGTTCAAGCTCTTTCCTTGGGAAAGAGGGGCTGTGCTTGTGGACCACCTATCTAGAGCCAGCTGTGCGCTCACACGTCTCAATCTGAGTTATGGTCCAAAAGCCGCCCTCTTGCACCCAGCTGCCCCAGAGAGAGGTGGAGGAGATGCCAAGTGTTGGCAGAACCCTGGGGGATGTGGGTCATCCAGGGTGGCTCCCCCCAGTCCTCTGTCCATTCTTCCTAGAATATCTGGAGCTGGAGAAGAGATAATTGAGAGAGACCAAGCCGGCAGGACAGATACCTCCTAATTATCTCTCTTGTTTCAACTGAGGTCTTCAAAGAGCCACTTCCCTGGGAATCGGGGCTGAGGGGACAGAGAGAATGCAGAATCTCTTAATTTTGCTTCCCCGCGGGGCTGGTAATTCAGCCACCAGGAATGCTCCAGGCTCAAAGAGGTGGGAGATGAAGCTGCCAGCAGGCAGCCCCAGTGCAAAGACATCGTCTGGCTCAGCTCAGGAGCGGAGTCCTTGAGGAGGAGATGCTCAAGGGAGGAGCTTCCCGCTGGAAGGAGCGTGGAGGGAGTTCAGAGAACCAGAAGCACGTTTCTGAAGGACTGGACAGCCTTTTGGTGTATGTTGAGGGGAACTGGGCCCCAGAGAGGGGAGAGGACTTGCCAGGGGTCACGCGCAGATGAGTTGTTAAGTCCATGGCTGTCTTGGCCTTCTTGGAAGCTCTGTTCTTCCTCAAAGCTGCCCTGCAGGGCGGTGAAGGCCTGGGGCCATCGATGGAGAGTGCTTGATGTTAGAGTGGGAGAGAGGCATGTCCTCCGACTGGGGGTGTTTCAGCACTTGCCTTCCTGATGGCAGCCAAGACTCCCTGCGTGCGGCTAAGTCGCTTCAGTCGTGTCCAACTCTTTCGCGACCCCATGGACTGTAGCCTGCCAGGCTCCTCTGTCCATGAGTCTCCAGGCAA
The DNA here is from genome assembly GCF_019320065.1 of Cervus canadensis. Taxonomy (NCBI): domain Eukaryota; kingdom Metazoa; phylum Chordata; class Mammalia; order Artiodactyla; family Cervidae; genus Cervus; species Cervus canadensis. Next base: position 1,753,424 of record NC_057409.1, on the reverse strand, counting down.
GAATACTGGGTGGGTGGCCATGCCCTCCTCCAGGGGATCTGCCCGACCCAGGGATCGAACCCGAGTCTTCCGTGGCTCCTGCATTGCAGGCGATCTTTACTGCTGAGCGGTCGGGAAGCCCAGAGACTCCCTGGTCTCGGGAACTGGCAGTCCGATGGTGGAAACAGCTCCAACCTTAATGGAGCTCCCCGTCTGATGGGGAGACAGCTCCCCAAGGAGAGGGGCAGCCTCTGGACTTGGGGAAGCTTCCAGCTGAGAGGGAACCTTCTGCTCAGACCGCTCCTTCGCTGAGACGAACCCGTAATCAACTCTCCCCGTGACCTTGCTGACACTCCTCTTCCTCCTTCTGGAAGTCCTCCCCAAGCATCCCGCCCATGACACAGGATTGTAGCCATGTGCATCTTCCTTCAGCCACTACGGAGGGGCTGACAGTCGCTCCAAAGCCTCAGGGAAATGCCCAAGTGGTCCCGCAGGGCATCCACCTACCCCGGGCCTGTCACCCCATCAGCATCGTGCAGCCTCTCACCCCCAAGTGACATCAGAGCCGCTCAGAGGATGAAGACCCACCCCCCCAATTCCATCAGACCGCCCCTCCACAGCGCTGCTCTGGCCTCGCTCACACCTTAAATAGCTGCACCTTTCACGTCCTGACATGTTTGTTTACAGCCCATTTGCTTCTGGACGAAGAGGCTGGGTGGAGGAGCCGGAGACATCAGGAGCAATCGACCCGCTCAGGAAAAAAGATTGCCCTGAGCTGACAGCGGCAGAGGGTTTTCTGTCCAGAAGGCCCCGGAGCTGCTGCAGAGGAAGGCACGGTCGTGCGTGTTTCAACCCATGGAATCTGCCAGCAGCAGGGCCGAGGGGCACTCCCGCCGTGGGGGCCACGTGGGTGACAAACGATAATCTTCCACCCAGAGAAGCCCGAGGTGCAGTTGTCTGGCTATTTCCGTCGTCCCCACCCTGCAGCCCCCAGAACGGAGGTCAGCTGTAGGTCTGAGGCTCCTGTCCTTCCCCCTGCTTCCAGCCCCGGGAAGAGCTAACTGGCTTTGGTTTCACAAGTTGGCGATAAGGAGTTTCCTCCACTCCGAGCCGTGTGGGAGCGTGACCGCCCTGAGCCGGGCGGGTGCAGAGACAGGCAGGCTGCCGCCGCAGCCCCAGGCCCCCCACCTGAGTGCAGGGGTTCTTCAGGATGGGCCCCAGGTGAGCCCTGCCTTCGGGCCCGTCTCTGCTTCAGCTTCCCTCCCTGGGGACCCAGGAGCACCTGGTACCCCATCCACAGCTCCACAGCACTTACGCCACCTGGGAGCCTCCTACAAACACCAGGAAAGGAGACCTCAATGCTGATGGCTCAGGAACCCGCAGGGAGACAAGCTTTGGGGTGTATTTTAGCATTTTAGAAAGAAATCTGCCCTGCAGGTCAGGAGACCTGGGTCTCAGCGCCGGCTCTGCTACTGAGGCTGGAAGACTCAGGCCGTTCACTCTGACCTCTTCCAGTTCCATTTTCTCAACCAGAAAATGAGCGGACGAGGCAGAGTGACCAGAAAGCAGAGTGATGGTGGGCAAGGGGCCCTTCCTCCACCCCGGGCTGGACACATCCGGACTCGTCAGCTGCAACCCCCTCCTCCTTTCTTCACGTTTTACAAGGGACACAGGGCCTCCTTCTCCAACCCCAACCCCCCGCACTTGCCCTTCAGCCCAGGGCTACCTGTCCCCACAGGGACGGCCGTGCAGAGAGGACGGCAGAGGGACTCCAGAAGACCCTCAGAGAGTGGGCGCTGAGCAGGGGGCCAGGGCAGGGTAGGCAGGAAACTCACAAAGGGCCAAGGAGCTGGAAAATCAGCTGCCCGCCTCCTCCTCCCCCGAGCCTCCAGCCTCTAATCCTGGTCCAGCTGAGAGTTCCCTCTGCCTTCCCGATGGCAGCCAAGCCTCACCTCCTCCAGAGCGCCCACTCAGGCTGACGCTCTTGGCTCAGGTCTCTCCTGTGTCTCTCCAAATCTGCTGGCCCTCAGTGTTCAGGGGTATTCGCTTTCCAATTACATGGGCATCCCACCTTACCCATTAAACGACTCATTCCCATGAGGGTGAGGGCACTGTCTGGGGCAACCAATCGTCAGCCAACCTCCAGACACATACACGGGCACAGCCAAGAAAACAGAGTGTCTAGTTCATCACTCACAGAAAATGTGAGCAAAAGAGTGACGGTCGCAACCTCTGCGGTCAGTCTGCGCTCATCAGTCACGCAGAATCACCACGGCCATAGGTAACTGACACGTACAAGGCTAAAAAGTTGGGCTCCAAGAGCCTGGGATCAGTTCCTGGCTCCACCACACACGGACTGTGTGATCTGGAGCAAGTAACCTGGTCTCTCTGAGCCTCCATCTCTTCATCTATAACATAAGGGTAATGATAGAAGTCACCTCATAGGGAGCTGTGAGGATTGAATGAGATGCTTTGTGTAAAGTGCGCTTAGAACAGAACTGGACACATTGCGAATGGTCAATAAACATTAACTCGATATTGTGTTCCAGAGCTAGCAGAGCCTGCAAGGATCCATTTCTGGGTCATCCTCACCTGCTCACAGGCTGGTAAGAAGAAGCCCCCACCCCCAGTCACTTCTGGCTTCACCATGGTTACACTAAATTACTGAAAACCCTTTCTTCAGCGGTCTCTTCCAAGCTCTTAATCTCTGAGGCTCAGAAGAAAAACCAATTGAAGAAAATGCCCGCGAAAGATTCAGGACCTTGGAAAGAGGCGACTGGCTGGCCTCCGCCTGCTCTTCAGTCCGGGAGCTCCAGGAGGGAGCAGACGAGATGGGGAAATGTCTGCTTGTGCTTTGGGATCCCTGGCTGTGAAGCTGCTGCCAAACACCCGCGTGAAGGGCGGAGACTTCAGGTGGCGGCGCAGCGTGGGGGCAGGCAAACAGGTGGACAGCAGGCAGGGGGAGGCGATCCCTGCCAGCTTCCCGGTGGGCACAGACATCCGCCTGGAAACGGGTGATGATGCAGCACGTGAAAAACGAGCCTCAGCACCACAAAGGAGGGGCGGACGGGGCAAACGGATGCTGAGAGAAAGCATGCGTGGGAGGGTGGGGGCAGGCATGGCAGGGAGGTGTGCCTAAGTGGACAGGCTTGAACTGAGTTTGTGGCCTGTGAGTAAAAGGGCAGCCTATCAACCATGACTTCCCAGGAGTGGAAGCTCGCAGGAGGCACCCAGAGGACACACGGGGTGAGGGTCTGTGCCTGCCGGGGACGCTGGTCCCACAACCCACGTCCAGGACCCTGAAGCCAGATGTGTTCCGGAGCTCAGGCCTCATCCTCCTCCCGAAAAGCTGATGTGCTGCTTGCTCAGTGTATTACATAACCCGCCCAGGGGCCAAGGAGTCACTCCATAATCGCCCACATCAATATTTCTGCAGTGGAACGCCTGGATGGCAACATTAAGTGAGATAAATAGAGACCGTAATCAGCTCCCCTCGGCTCAGACTGGGTTTTGCCACCAAGTCAGTTCAGGTCAGTCCAGTTTGGCCACAACTGGCTCACCAAAACAGCCTTTTAATTTTCCGATCTTTTTGGATTGCTGGGTTGCAGGTAAAGGGTTGTAAACTTGTGTAAAAATAGAGTAAGAGTTATAACACTGTGCCGAATGACCGCTACAATAGCTTCTATGTATGGGGTGCCCATCATGTGGTAGGTGAGTTGGACAATTCACCACAGCCCTTAAACATGGGCATGGCCCTTTCTACTTGGAGGTGAAGGGAGGTTCAGGGGGGTCTAAGCCAACACAATTGCTGAGAGGAAACGAGCATGTAAGAGGCAAATTGCACTCAGAGAAACACCTGAAATAAAATGCCTGGGAATGGAGAGGTTTAATTTAAATCAAATGGCCCATCAGATGAATCTGTCCCCGCTCATCTGCATGTTTCTGTTCATAGAAATCATGAGGGCATGATGGAGCCTTAAAGGCCTCTGGCTCTTTGCTCAGGGTCTGTCACGGTGTCCTCCTGCAAAGGGATGCCGGCCTCCTGATCCCCGCTCTGGGTTCCCTCTATCCACACACTCTCTCCCCATTTCACAGCTGGAGAAACTGAGGCTCAATGCCCAGTGACGTGCCTGAGGGCACAGATTCCCATTCCCATTTGTAGTGTGACAAGAATCACGGGATGATTCTGAGAGTTCCCTGGTGGCCTAGTGGCCAGAAATCTGGGCTTCCAGCGCTGGGGCCCGGGTTCAATCCCGGCCTGGGGAACTGAGATCTAGCAAGCTGCATAGTGAGGCCAAAATGAAAAGAAATCTTGGGATTCGAATGCACCCTATTCAGTATCATTATTAATGGCATGAAACATTTGTTGGGCACGTGCGATATGCCAGGCCTCATTCTGTATGGCTTCTGTGTATTATCTCATTTAAGTGGTGGGGGCTTGGGCTGGAAGCAAGCTTGCAAAAGGTGGTTCATAAATGCTGGGCTTCTTGCTGGTGGGTTTCAACAGGAAGCTTGTAAAGTGGAAGAGGCATCAAAGATTAGAAACCCAACGGGAGACAACAGGAGATAGGAAAGAAGGGACAATCTCCTTATTCAGAGGGAGGGAGGGGAATGTAGGTTGCTGGGGATTTAAGATAATGAGCAAGGAAAACAATTACTTTATTTAAATGAATTGAAAAATATCTGGCTTCACTCTGTAAGAGGAAGCAGTTAAGGGGTTTTATTTTATTTTGGCCCTAATAATATTACAATCTCCAGGCTGGTTATTATCTGTCACTTCCCGGGGAAGATTGAAAAGAAAATAGTTTTATCCCAGGCAATTGTAACCCGTTCCATTTGATGAGTTGTTGTTCCCACTTAGAAATTACATGCACCAGTATCAGGTGACCTGGCCCGGCTGGGTGGCTTTGTTTAACTGGTTACAGAAAAGAGGGAAGAAGAGAAAATTTTCCAGTCTTTTCACCAGAACTTCCCAAAATGCAATTTATGTGAGTCCTGCGGGGATGGGCAGGCAGAGAAAGACACACATTCCCAGGTTGCTCGGGGCCCTTGGTGGGCTTGGAATCTGCATTTTTTTACAAACTCCCTGGGGTTTTCTGGCTGCCTCTTTTGAGAAGCCTGCTCTACATTCTACCTAAGCCCGCTGGGCTGGGGATGTGTATGGTTCTGAGATGAAAGAGTTGGTCGCTCAGTTGGGTCTGACTCTTTGGAACTGTAGCCTGCCAGGCTCCTCTGTTCATGGACTTCTCCAGGCCAGAATACTGGAGTGGGTAACCAGGGGCTCTTCCTGACCCAGGGATCGAACCCTGGTCTCCCGCACTGCAGGCAGATTCTTTACCACCTGAGTCACCAGGGGTTCTGGTAGACTCCTACAAAATACAGACTCAGAAGCCGTCTGGGCAGGAAAGATCTCAGAGATAAACTGATAACTCACATCACGGTAGAAACCAGACTTCCTACAGCTACCAAGAGGCAGAGTTGGGCCCAGAACCTAGATGCTCGGTCCAGAACTGGTTCCCTTATACCACGATGCCGAGTAGATGTCAGGGGGAGTGTAAGGCCCCGATCTCTTCCTTCTCACCTCACCCATGTTCATGAGTGAAGATAAAAGAAAGCTGAGATAGCACAAGCTCTCCTGGGCATTAAAGGTCACCCCCAAGGTTGGCTCTGAGCCCCAGCCCACAGGAGATGTCAGGACCCCAGCCTCACCATCAACTAGAGAAGCCTCAGTGTGATATGGCTGCCCCATCCTACCTGCCCCTCTTACTTCCTCCAGTGGCCTCCGTTCCTGGTCATCAGTCTCTACTGGATCCTTCTCTCTGCACTGCCTTCCCCACTCCCAATTCAAAGGTCTGGAGTCCATGCTAGAGCCGACAAGAGCTCCATATTGGAGCTTTCTCATAAATCTACCCTCCCCAGATTGATGGTTGGATGGCATCATTGACTTGATGGACATGAGTTTGAGCAAGCTCTGGGGGTTGGTGATGGACAGGGAAGCCTGGCGTGCTACAGTCCATGGGATCGCGAAGAGTTGGACATGACTGAGCGACTGACCTGGACTGAGATGCCATGAACTTTACCAGGCACTTTCTCTTTAATCCTTACTATTAGGAGGTGGGTGCAGATCTTTGCATTTCACAGATGAAGAAACTGAGGTTCCGAGTGGTCCCACAGAGAATCACAGAGATGCCCAAAAGGACAATCAAGATGCAAACTCGAGTTGGCTTGGCCCCAGATTACCCAGACTTTGCAGTAAACCAAGCTTTCCTTCATAAACCAGCCTAAGCCATGTGTCCCAGCCTCAGGGGATCTGGCAGACACCCAATCCAAGGTCAAGCTTTTTTCTTTTGCTGTTTTACTTACACATCCAAAGGCTCAGCTGCAAGACTTGTTTCCTTTCTTTCAATATTTACTAGTGTTTTACCTGGTTTCAGAAGGGCCCCATCAGAGACGAGGGGAAAGGGAGGGAGGAAGGAGCTGGGCCTGGCTCCTCCGACCATGGGGCTCAGGTGAGCACTCAGGCCTGGGCACATCTTGGGATTCAGTGGCAGAAGGCTGCCCGGGAACCCAGATTCACGGGAAGGGAGAGGTGGGAGCTACTGAACACTCGTTAGGTGCCGAGCTCTGTAACAGGAACCTGACGTTGTCTCGCAAAGTCACGTGACTGGAAGTATCTTCCCATCTTATAGATGGGGAAATTGAGTCTCAACGGGGTGAAACAAGTTTCTGAGGTCACCCAGCTGGCCTGTGTGAAGGCCAGGGCTCTAGTGTAGGTCTGAGCGGCTTCCCGGTGTAACACCTCCAACCCCAGGAAGGGTCCTATCCTGACACACTTTTACACTGGGGTCTTCATTTTACACATTTTACACATGGGGAAACTGAGACCAAACGAGCTCAAGCTTAAATTTTGTTCTTGTTCAGTGGCTCAGTCGAGTCTGACTCTTTGCAGCCCCATGGACTGCAGCACGCCAGGCTCCCCTGTCCTTCACTGTCTCCCGGAGTTTGCTCAAACTCACATCCAGTGAGTAGAAGATGTCATCCCAATTTTGTGCTTATGACAAAAATCAAGACTAGAACCCAGGTTTCCAGGCTCCCAGTCCAGTGCTCTTTCTAGCCCCCTTCCCAGCTTTGCCAACTGCCAAGGTCCAGGTTACCGGAACCTCGCCCTTAGAAGTTGTGAAATGCCTTCTTCTGCCTCTGAGGCATTCTGCTCCTTAGACAGCCTGGGCAGAGAAGTGGAGAGAAACCATTTTATTTCTCAAACATCCCCTGGAAAACATTTTGGAGAGAGCAAAGCCCAGTGAAGGAGGGAAGTCCCTTCCCTCTATCCCTTCCATCTTTGCCTGTGTCTCTTTAGGTGCGGGGGTCACCTTAGGAAGCCAGAGCCTTCAGCAATGTCCAGGAATGCGGCTGTCCTGGGGGACTGGAGCAGACCAACCGAGGCTGCTAAATAACTCTCGGTTCTTGGGTTTCACAGGGGCGGCTGACCGGATGATTCACACATTGTATAAATAGAACCCAGCAGCCTGGAGGCCGCCAGGAGCTTAAGGGAGTGCCGTTCACTTGTGAGTGAGCACAGACTGCAGGGGTGGGGCTGGGGCATCCTGGCCCAGGGGCTCCTCAGAAGACCCCCAGCGGGAAGGCTCACGGTGGGGAGGGAGGCTCCCGTGTCCTGGCACCCGTCCTGGCCCTGGGCAGAGAGAAGCAGCTGGAGAGGAAGGAGACGCTCTCCCTCTCGACGCGCCTTTCGTCCCCTTTTCTGCACAGGTCTGTGGTCTGTGCCCCGTGCCCCCAGCCTGTGACGTGGGGACGGACACACCGCAGGCGCTCAGCGGAAAGGCTGCAGGACGAGGGCTCCTGCCGCACGGCGGGTGGCACGCGCGTGTGGGCTGGAATGGAGCTCCGTGCGCTGGGCGCCATAGCAACTGCAGTCAGGGGCTTTACTTCCGGTGCCCTCCGCGACTTGACGTATGATCTCTCCCACCTTCCGCTGTCCCGACCCTCACTTGGGGAAGATGCCTGTCCTGGCCATAGTCCTTCATGGGAAAATAATTAGATGACAGACGGAACTATGCTTCGTATAAACAAAGTGTAATGCATTGTCATTACAAGCAGCTTTCCCATGCCTTTTCTCTACTGACACTATTAGGAAGTCCTCTCTTAGGTCTAATTTTCGTCCTGCCTGTTGTGGTTTGGTAAAGATTTATGTATTCCAGGAAACTTAAGCCAGCACACCCAAAACTGAGATGGCACCACTGGTCAAAAGAAATACGGAGATAAAAAATAAAGTGCACGTCTTCTTTAAAAAATAACTTCCTCCACTTCCAACGGCTGTTCAGAGTAAAGAGTATAATTTGCTTGACTGCCCTGGCCCATCAGCTTATCACTGAGGGCCTAGCAACTCCAAGAGGGGAGGATTACGCAAATGGAAATCAGCTTTCAAGAAAGTGGGCTAATCCAAAATTATCAAAAGGGCCGAATTTGAGAGAAAAGGGAAAGCAACTGAGATGCGTGAGCCACAGAGACAGTGAGCCGGTGGCCGGTGTGTGGTATGGAGTAAAGAGGGCTTGCTGGCACCTGCGACAGGGCTGGCAGAAAGGTGGCCTGGTCTCCATGTCCCAGATCCTCAGAGAGGCGAGGAGAGGCAATAGGCCAGTGGACAGAGAAACTCTTTATTAAATCACTTGCTGCTGGAATGGCCCCTTCTCATTCTCAGAAATCTGGCCAAACGCCCAGAGGTAGGTTTGGTATCAGGAGACTTGAAGCTTTCCCACTGAGCTTTCCACATGGAGGCAAATTCAAATCCACCACGTAGCACATACTGTGGATTTACAAGGCCAGACTGGGGCCTTTCCCTCCCCCTTGGGAAATACCCAAGAGCACAGGCCACCTCCAAGATGGTGTCTGATCAAAGACACCCGTCAAGGAAACATGGGGGCCAGCAGCACCACGGACAGCTCCCCTTCGGCCCTGGGGACCAGGCTACTGGGGTGGCCTGGGACTGCGACTCAGCGACCCAGCCTTAGGCCTGCTTTCGGGAAACTGGAAACCTATTGCCCTCTGAGCCCTTGGGGGCCCCAGCAGTGAAGGCAGACAATTAAACTGGCAATTCAGATGCACTTTGACAAATACCATGCTTTAGAGGAGTGGAGGGGAGCAATGGAACTCAGAGCAGAGGCATCTGATTCAGATTTAGGAGCAAAGATTTCCAAGCTGAAGGATGAGTCAGAATAACCCTAGTGAGAGAGGAGAGTGAATCTTGCTGGGGGAGAGAAACCAGCATAGGCAATGGACCCCAGGGAAGTGAGGGTGTGGCTTATTCGGATGAGTTGGAAGACTTGTTTGTGTGGCCAGAGAGTCAGGTGGGAGCCTCTGGGTGAGGGTTGTTGAAAAATGAGGCGGAGAGGTGGGCAGGGCCCAGATCCTGTAGAGCGTGGAACAGAGTAAAACTCCATTCTGAGGCCAAGAGCTGGTTGCTTCAGGATTTTATGTAGTGAAACGACTTGATTATATTTGCATCGTGAATATTTTCTCTAGCTTCAAGATGGAGGCTGCCTTGGGGCCAGGCAAACCCACACCACTGGGCAGGTCAGGAGGTGAAAGTCATCCTGAAATAGGGTGATGATGAAGGGGGCTAACAGATGGGGGCCTCAGGGTGCAGAGCAGTGGACACGTTTGAGAGAGACTTAAGAAATGGAATTGGCAGGACTCAGACGGATACTGGTTGGGGGCGGGGAGTGAGGAGGAGGGAAGGCTTAAGGATGACTCTTGACATATAAAAAGCTGGGAAGAAGAAAAGGAAGAGAGGGTGGAATGAAGAGGAATTACAGAAAAAGGACGAGGGAGGGACTAAGAACAGAGACAGACAGCATCACAGAAATGAGGGCGAGGGGTGCGGGGGAGGGGAGGCCCAAGAAGGAGAGGAACACAGTAGGACGCTCAGGGTGAGGAAGTCAAGTCTGCATCCTGTCACCCGTGTGTCCCACCAGGGCGTCAGCGTCTGTCCATAGTCACAGACTTGCTGCAGGACCGCACGGGACTGTGGGCAGTGTTGGATGGATGAGGACATCCTCATGAGCCTAGGAGGGACCCAGGTGGGCGGACCCGGAGCGAACAGCCAGTGAAGTGAGAGGAGGGTTTGGCTCCTCACTGCTAATGTTCCTGAGGGAGGCTCAGCCCCTTCCCCTAAGCCTCCGTCTCTCACCCTGTAATTCAGATGCTGGATCATTTCTCCACCCACTTCTCTACAGTGGAAGGGGTTGGAGGCTGGAAGAATGGGTCTGGGCTGGGCCAGGCCTGTCACTTGTCCTGAGATTAGTATATTTCACTTTATGGATTCAGAGCATCTATCATTTGACAAAGCCTAAAAAGAGAGGGGTTGGATAAACTAACTTTTCCATTTTCTAGAAAATTTCAGCCTACAGTACTGAGTGCCCAGCGTAAGGAGGACAAGGTCACTGGCTCAAAATAAGTGCTGGATGAATGTGTGGGTGGATGAATGTGTGGGCAAATGGATGGACAGATAAATGGATGGATAGGTGGATGGATGATGGGTGGATGAATGGATGGATGGATGGTGGATAGATGGATGAATGGATGGATGGATGGTGGACAGATGGATGAATGGATGGATGGATGGATGGGTGGGTGGATGAATGAGTGGGTGGATGAATGTGTGGGCCAATGGATGGATAGATAAATGGATGGATAGGTGGAGGATGGGTGGATGGATGGTCAGATATATAGATGAATAGAGATATGGGTGAATATTTGAATGGGTGTATGTATGTATATATATATGGATGGATGGATGGATAGATAGGTGGATGGATGGATGAATAGGTGGATGGGTGTATGTATGTATGTATGTATGGATGGATGGATGGTGGATAGATGGACGGATGGATGGATGGGTGGGTGGATGAATGAGTGAGTGGATGAATGTGTGGGCCAATGGATGGATAGATAAATGGATGGATAGGTGGATGGATGGGTGGGTGGATGAACGTGTGGGCCAATGGATGGATAGATAAATGGATGGATAGGTGGATGGATGGGTGGATGGATGGTCAGATGGATAGATGAATAGAGATATGGATGAATATTTGAATGGGTGTATGTATGTATATATATATATATATATATATATGTATGTATGTATGGATGGATAGGTGGATGGATGGATGAATAGGTGGATGGGTGTATGTATGTATGGATGGATGAATGGATTGATGGACAGATAAACACCTGAATGATCACCATGCTCTTATCGGCTTTAGCTTAGACAAAGCATCTTTGAAGGTTTCAGAAATGGTACAGAGCCGCCAGCCTCGGGCAATCTATGTCCAGGAGTAGTGTAGACAACAGTCTATTTTGTGGTTGATGAGAAATTCTAAGACAATCAGCTACATCCTGAGAAGGCCACCTGACGTTGATTCCATTGGCAGTAACAGTTTCCAAGAGTGCCTGTTAGAACAGAAGGGAAGAAGAGCGCTGATAAGAGGAACCAAGGCCTAGGCCAGGTCAGTTTAAGTGGTAAGTCTAGATCTGGTGAGTGGGAAGACAGATGGAGGAATGAATGGATACATGTCCTTGGGTGGCTCAGAAAGAGGGATCTGGGGAACTGAGAACATCAAGCAAAGACGGACTCTGTCTGCTTCACAGCCCCTGTTCTCCTAATCCCTCCACATCGCTTCCTCCACTTTTTGGCCTGGGGCATAAAAGGCAGAAGTGCTGAGATCATCTCCCAGGGTCTAGCATCTTTTAGAAGCGTGAATTGGGCCGAAACACCTAAGCCTCAGTTTCTATATCTACATAATGGTAGCAACAAAAGGAACTGTGTCATAGAATTGGAAAAATGTATCATTTATAAAATGCTTAGCACAATCCTGGAACATAGAAAGTGCCCTAAAATATTATTTATTAGCTCCCATGAACCCTGATTTGCTTCTTCAGGGCCCCTTGCCCACAATGCCCTCTATTTTCTCTCCACTTTCCAGTGACTTTATTCATCTTTCACAGTCCAGCTTAAAGTCCGCCTCTTTCAGGAAGCCACCTCTGATCAATTTCACTCCATTGCTCTGCAAGGTCCTAAGGGTGGGGAAAAAGTCAAGGAGTCCTTTGGCTTTTCCCCGGAGCCTTCAAGGTGGGAGGTGCCTAGTTACTGTAGATGGTTGTCGCTGTCAAAGGAAGCTGAGAAGGCTGCCCCAGAAACTTCATTGCCTGCACCTCCTCCCCGTGTCTCTTCTTCCAGATAAAATGCTAGTAATAAAGTCATGTTGAACTGGCCTGTCCCCTTAATTGGTGATTTGGCAAAGGACAGATTCCCTGCTAAGCATTAAAAGGCTTTAAAATTCTCTTTATTGAACTACCTCTGAGCGCCTGTGCTGAATTCTAGGTACTGGCAGGATTCAGCCTGGAGTTTCCCTGGGCAGGACCACAGGGAGATGAAGGACCCCCCTGAAACTTCTAAGAGGCAGATGGGATGTAGCCAGAAGCCTGGGGTCTGGCCCAGTCCTCAAGGGTGTGAGTGTCCTCTCTCCCTTCCCCTCCAGATTTGACCCAAGGCAAACAACAGGAGCCTGTTTAAGGACATTTGGCTACCAGGAAATAGAGCAGCCCCTCAGGGGACTCGGGTTTCCTGTGGCCCCTTTGATCTCTGGGCACGGTGGACCTTACGTGGTGGATGAAGATGCTTCTTGGGGAAGGGAGAAGTATTCGTTATCAAGGAGTGGAGTGACGTCCTGAACATGTCCCAATCCTAGAAAAGTCTCGACAAGATGATGCAGAGTCAGCACCCAGGGTCAAGGGCACGAGAAGGTTAGGTAGAGCAGGTGTGGCAATCCTTCCCAGCAATTCTTCCCATTGATTGAGCACCTCCTAGATGCCAAACTCTAGACTTAGGACTCCTTATCTATATTACATCACTGAGTCCTAATAACAACACGAAGAGGCCAGTGACATGAGCCCCCTTTTCTAAGAAAGGAAGTCTAAAGTTCAGAGAGCTTACGTATTAATAACTAACTCAAGGTGTAACGGCAAGTAAGTGGCAGAGGAGGGATTAGAACCCATGGTCTTCTTCACAACCCATCCACCGCTGCTCAGGAGCTTGGAGGCAGAAAAGAGAGTGGCAGCAGCCTTGGGGTAGGAAGCCCCAACCCACCCCTCCTCCCTTCCTCCACTTCTGCTTAGATCTCACCAGATATGGCCCAGAGAGGAACTGTGCCCTAGGCCTTTCCCCAGCTGCCTGTCCTCTTGGACTTGCTGGGGAAGGAGAAATCCAGGAGCCGCTTGATGGCGTGGAGAGGCCTGTGGGGTCCTAGTGGCTACCTCGGCAGCTGGGGCAAGTCCACGGCCTCCTCTGGGCCACTCTCTCCACCTGATAAATACAGAGGTAGTCCTGGACATCTCTAAAAGCCATTCCAGGGCTAAAGCTCCAGGGTCTTATGACCATGTCTTTTCAAAGCATTGGTTAGACAGTATCTCAGCCTACTGACCTTAGGGAATCAGAGAAAAGGCCACCTGGGGACTTTGACTTCATCCTGTGAAGGAAAATTTAAATGTTTTCATTGCAAGGGATTATAATGACCGGTCCCATCACTTTATGGCAAATAGATGGGGAAACGATGGAAACAGTGACTGACTGTATTTTCTTGGGCTCCAAATCACTGCAGATGATGACTGCAGCCATGAAATCAAGATGCTTGCTCCTTGGAAGAAAAGCTATGACAAACCTAGACAACATATTAAAAAGCAGAGACATTACTTTGCCCACAAAGGTCCATCTAGTCAAGCTACAGTTTTTCCAGTAGTCATGTATGGATGTGAGAGTTGGACCGTAAAGAAGGCTGAAGGTTGAAGAATTGATGTTTTTGAGCTGCGGTGTTGGAGAAGACTCTTGAGAGTTTCTTGAACTGCAGAGAGATCCAACCAGTCAATTCTAAAGGAAATCAGTCCTAAATAATCATTGGAAGGACTGATGCTGAAGCTGAAGTTCCAATACTTTGGCCACCTGATGCAAAGAGCCAACTCAATAGAAAAGGCCCTGATGCTGGGAAAGATCAAAGGCAGGAGGAGAGGGGATGGCAGAGGATGAGATGGTTGGATGGTATCACTGACTTGATGGACATGAGTTTGAGCAAGCTCCAAGAGATGGTGAAGGACACAGGGAAGCCTGGCGTGCTGCAGTCTATGGGGTTGCAAAGAGTCGGACACGACTGAGCAACTGAGCAACCACAACAATTTAGTAGAGGCCTCCTGGCCCCGCACAGGACCAGACGTGTCAGAGTTACAGTATCTGCCCAGTTCTCCGCACCCACCACTGCTCTGTATGCCTGAGCTGCCACCGTGCCTCCTCCGGAAGGCTGCAAGAGCCTCCTAACCCTTCTCTCCCCTTGACTCTGGTCCTTAGAAGAGACAGTGCTGGGTGGTCACCAAATCTCCGTGTTATCCTCTTCCAGGGCAACTGGTCAGACTACATTTCCCAGCCTCCCTTGCAGTTGCAGCCATGTGGCAGAGTTCTGGCCAAAAGAATATGAGCAGAAATCCCCTAAGCGACTCCACGGGCCCTTCAAAAAGCTCCCCTTTTGGCGGTAACCGTGCAGAATGAGAGGGCAGAGCCACAAGGGGAGAGAAGCCTGGGTTCCCGAGCCACCTCGTGGAGGAGAGCTGCCCTGCAGACGGACCACCCAGATTCAACTTTTGTGAACAAGAAACAACCTTTGTTGCATCAAGCCACTGAAGTTGGGGGTTATTTTGTTAATGCAGCACAACCCAGGCTCCCCTGACTCACACACGCTCCTGCAGTCCACTTTCTGTACGGCAGCTGGAGAACCATTTCCAGAACATAAATTTGAATGATCTTTGAACCGTATCACTCCCCACTTAAAACTCCCCACTAAGTCCCACAGTACACGATGAATAAGAACCGTAAGGCCCCGTGTGACGCATGCCTGTCTCCTCTCTGCTCCCCGCCCCCCCACGGCGTTCCAGGCACACATCTGATCTCGACGGTGTCACCGAGCGCAGCCTTCCACGGACACTTGTCCCGCCCGCAGTGTTCCTCCTCACGGTCATTGCCTGACTCCTCCCGGCCGTCCAGAGCTGTGTCACTGTCATTTCCTAAAGGCACCTTTCTGGCCGGCCACCCTAAGAAGCCCCAGGTACCCTCTCTCCTGTTATCCGGATTGTTACCTGCCCCACACTTATCACCATCTGATACTTTCTAGCTAATTAATGAATGAATGGTCTTTCTCCCCAGCCCACTAGAGCAAGGAGATAGTTTGCCTTATTCACCGCTATCTTCCGGCGTCTAGAATAGTTCCTGGCGGACAGTAGACACTTGGTTAGCGCTCGTGGACCAGGAGCATTAATGTTTATAGCTCCGCGAGGTGGGACTCAGCACAAAAGGAAACTGAGGCCCAGTGAGGTCAAAACCAGTCAATGACCGCGCTCAGCCTGGCTCTGTCTGACTCCACACACATCCTCTTTCTCCTCTATAATTTTCGCCTCTTTTGAAGATATTTTAATTACATAGGGCTTATGATCCAACACGGAGGAGACAGCTATTCTGTCTTCAGTAATTTCTCTTAATTCAGCCCTTGCCCTAGGGGGTTCCCGGTCAGATGGGGAAGACGCGGTCCTTTTCTTCTGAAAGAACACACAGGCTGAGGCTGAAGACAGAGTCCCAGCATCTGAGTGGATCCCAGGGGCATTTACAAAGCAGCGTTTAGAGGCGTGTCAGCGGTCCGAGCGCCTGCGAATTCACCAGGAGAGGGAGAGAGGGAGGGAATGAGAGAGATGGAAAGACAGAGAGGCAGAGGCAGGGAGGTGTGAGCGGGGGCATCCGCACCTCCTCCCCGGTGAGAGAGGGACAGCCCCGTGGACCGGCGGGCAGGGGAAGCGGATGCTGTCGCGGCTTGTCCGGACGGCAGGAAGTGAGTCTGAGGACACATCGAGGGGAGACAGTGGGGACCCGGGGCCTGGGCTGCAGCTTCTGACTACTGCCGACTCCTGCACCAGTGGGCTTCCGTTGCTGCATCAAGGACCCCAAGCTCGCCCCGTGAGCCAGTGGGGGGTGTGGGGGGCGGCCAGACCTGGGATGAGAGCAAGTCCCGGCAGCCTTTACTTCTAAGGCTGGAGCTTCTTCTCTGGCCATTTCTCTTACTTCAATCAAAGAGATTTACAGTCCAGGGTCAGGAGAGACGCTGCTAGCATGGAGCTGGGCTGGGGTTCTGCAGGGGCGAGCTGCCCAGCCACGCCCTCCAAGCTCAGAGAGGCTGCCCAGGAGCTGCCCCGCCAGGACACTTGGCATCTCCCCTCACCTGTTCCATCTGGTGAAATGATGCCGCCACCCAGGCCTCAGCCCACCTGGATGCCACCTCCTCTCTGAAGTCCCTTCATCTCCCCCACGCAGTGTCTTACTCACCCGGCTGGGGCTCCAGCAAGCCCCCGGCCCCCACCCATCCCCTGCACCCCGACCCCGCTGCCATTGCCCACCCTCAGCTGCCATCACGGCTCTCCTGGATCCATGCGGCAGCCGCCAGCTAGGAGCCCCCGACCGGCCCTGCGGGCCCCCCACCTCCACCCAGCATCCCCTCATTATCCTCACAGCCGCCAGTGACCAGCCAGCTGTCCCCAACCTTTCTTGGTACTGGGGGCCGATTTCATGAAAGACAGTATCTCCACTGACCCGGGGTGGTGTGGGCTGGGGGAAAGGTTTCAAGAGGATGCAAGCACAGTACAGTTGTCATGCGCTTCACTTCTAATCCAGAGCTGCCGCTGACCCGACAGGAGGTACCGATCTGTGGCCCGGAGCTTGGAGACCCCTGACGCTGGACGGTGCCTGCCGCTCCTCTGCATGAAAAGGGGCTCCCCTCTTTGCCCTCAGGGTTAAGTTCAAGCATCTTATCAAGATGAAGACCTGATCTGGCCCCACTCACCCCTCCAGTTGCTTTTTGCGTCTTCACCTCTTTCCGTCTAGACCCCAGCTGGATGGCCCACTTTAATTTTTGGGCTTGCCATCTCTCTCCCCTTTCAGGGGGCCTGCACAGGCTTTTGGCTAAGTTTATCTCATTCTTCAACTCTTAGCTCATACCTTCCTTCTTTGGGAAGCCAGCCCTGACCATTCAAGTCTGGGTTGTGTGTGCATACTACATAACCCCTCTATCACCCGACAAACGGTTCTGATCTATGCCGGCTGCATTCCCCAATGGGATGGAAGCTCCTTAGGGGCAGGGAGAACCTGGCTTGTTCAATGCTGTCCTTTCAGCACCTACCACAGAGCCCGGAGCCTCAGGTGTCCAAGAAATACCTGTTAAGTAAATAAATGATGGGTGTTGGATGAACGAATGATTTTCCCCCAGGGCACCTTGCCCCAGAGAACTCACCATGTGGCGTCATCAGACCTTGTCTAACCTACACCTGTGTCTTAGGGACCGTGGTCTAGAGCTTCCCCAGGGGCTCAGCAGTAAAGAATCCCCCAGCGATGCAGGAGACGTGGGTTTGATCCCTGGGTCAGGAAGATCCCCTGCAGAAGGAAATGGCTACCTGATCCAGTATTCTTGCGTGGGAAATCCCATGGACAGTTTTTGTCCATGGGGTCGCGAAAGGTTAGACACAACTTAGCGACTAAACAACGAGGACCAGGGTGGGCAAAAGCAAGATACTCGGTCACTTCTCAAGGCCCCACGAGGGAGGCTCTCTGTCCACTCTGGTAGGTAACATTTTCGCAGCCCCGTCCCCTCTAACGGTCTAGAAATTCAAAACTGCGAGTCATCCTGGTCTAATGGAAAATCCCGGCGTTGTTTCTCCACAGAAGCATCTATAAGTCAGGCTGCACAATTTGACAGTGCCACAGAGGCTGGCCTCTGACCGCCTGCCCTGAGCCCCGCCCACACTGTGCGAAGTTTTGAGACTTACAGAGGGGTTAATCTGACTTCTTGAAATGAATCGCAGTGTCTCCCTTCAAAGTCCAGTCAGCCAGCAAGGGCCAGCTCCCACTGTGTGCCCAGCCCCGGGGCGGGGGGCGGGAGGGAGCGTGGGAGGGACAGAGGCAGGGGGGCGGCCCAGACTCAGCTGCGGGAAATCGGCAATCCCAACCAGCTGGCAGCCCCTTTGGCGTGTTCTGTGGGCACCTCTCTCCAGGGCTAGGAAAGCATCCTCCGTGCCCTGTAGAAACCTCTGTCTATGCCTGGCTTTTCCATTTGAGTGTTCACTCCTTTTTGCTCACGCTCTATGGGCAGACTGTGAATGCATGGGAGGAGAGGCTTGGGGAGGCCGCTGATAATTCGAAGTACTCACTAAATAGGAGTGTAGACACTGACGCCAAACCGCCACGGTTAGAATCCCACCTCTTTAATTTACCAGCGGTATGATCTTGAGCAAGCTCTTCCCTCTCTGTGCCTCAGTCTCCTCATCTGTAAAATGGGGCCAAGGAGAGTACTTTCCTATAGGGTTGCTGTGAGGATTAAAGGAGCCAATGTGAGCTGCTTAGACGGTGTCTGGTCTAAAACCAGTGCTCAGTAAACATTCGCTTCTATTATATTGTGATTGATATTACTTGCCAGGCACTGTGGTGAGCACTTGCCAGAATATTCTCATTTTATCTTCATAGTCCCTCGGGGCAGGGGAGGGTATTACTCCCTTCATTTTCCAGGTAAGGGGACAGAGGCTTTGGAGGCCTGTGACCTGCCAGCCCCACCGCGGGCTGCTCCTGGTTGAGGCTCGCTGGCCGGAGCTCCAGGGTGGCTGCGGGAACTCACCCCTTGTTCCCATCCCTAGAGGCCCCGCTCTGCCAAATGCTCTGGAAACACACTCAAAGGACATGCCCTCCTTCCCCCCACCAGACAGGGCAGAGACAGGCCGCAGGGGGCACTGTGGGGGCCGGTCCCAGGTGGGGCTTTGATGGCCCCGAGGAGGAAGAATATACACCTGCTGCTCCAGCCCCCAGACAGGTCAGAGCCCCTGTCTTGACTCTGGAAGCCTAACAGAGCGGCCCCACCCTTGGGTCATCTAGGCTGGCAGCCCCTGTGAAATGGAAGATACACATTGACTGACCATCTCAGGAGAACGAGAATACAGCTAGCATGGGGCTCTGGGGTCAGAAAGACCTGAGTTCGAGTTCCAGCCCTGCACTTGTGGGAAATCCTATATCCGAGCCTCAGTTTCCCTGTCTGTGCAATGGGGCTGCTTATAGCTCCTGCTTCGGGTGGTACACGGACAACTCCTAGCTTAAAGCCTGGCATGACATAAATCACCAGGAGGGATTCGTTGTCTCCTGCTTGAACCCCAAGCAGCTTCCAAATAGCCTCAGCAGCTGATGAATTTCCCCAAGTCTTTTGAGAACCTGGGGTGGAGGGGCTGAGCCCAGGGCTGCCTGGGACCCCAGGAGGCTCTCCAGCCTGGGGCTTGTGTGGGCAGCACAGCCCTTCGGAGCCACCAGGCCAGGCTAAACAGGCCACCACACACCCACACAGTGGTTTGGTGTGAATGAACACGAGGCATCCCACGCACGGGGCCGGGGGATCAGCGCCCATGCTGTGTCGGTTCCCTTTGCCTTCTCAGGCAGGCGTGACTTCAGGGACATCACAGCAAGACACCAGCTGCCATCTTTGCGGGAAGCCGGAGGCGAGGAGACCACGGAGGCTGAGCTGCAGGCTGCAGTCCGAAGCTCCAGAAGGATAATTAAGCTGACTGGTGTTGGATGGAGGGAGATTACAAGGCACAAGTTCCCAGGGATGTGAGAGGCTGGCAAAGGGAGTGCGCCTGTCTGTCCAGGGATGAGAAGGGGTAATGAGCTCAGAAACACCAAGAGTAGGACGACAGGCAGGAGATGTGGGGCCCGAGGCGGCAGGAGTGCTGGCCAAAGCAGAGACTGCTGGGGACCGAGGTGCAGTCTCTCAGAGACGCTCATTCGGGGAGCAAGACAGCATCACCCACAGGTTCAGGGGTCGAGTCTGGGAGCACAGCCAGCTGCAACCCTATCCTCAGCTCCTCAGGGCTGCTTGGGAGAAAAATGAACTGAGATATTAGCACCTTTTTAGTTCAAGCAAGTTCCAGATTCAAAGGCAGAAAGAGGGACAGAGAGCTGAACAGTTCAAGGCCAGGTTTCAGAGTCAGGGCATCTATCTTCCCTTCCCTGCAAGAAATGATGCTTTTTTGCAGGGAGGTCTGGTTGCAAGGTTCTGGTTCCCCTTGGGGTGCAAGGTTAACTACTCCTACTCCTGAAGGGGGTATCAGTCAGGAGAATGCTTGGCATGAGGATAATGGTGTTTGAATCCTGATCAGAATCTAAGTGCATTTGGGACATGGTGGGATTCTTTCCTGTCTTCAGGCCTCTGTTCTCAATACATCTGCCAAAGAAAGTATACCAACAACTTCATCTTCCAAACATAGCAAGAGTAATCGAGGAAGCAGAGCCTGACTCAGTGCCTGGCACATACCAGGAGCTCATTGCATACTTGTTCACTGATAAATGAAATCTACCCAAAAAATGCAAAAAAGGAAGACATGAAATGTCAGCTGGGGAAATTGAATGCCTAAAGAGTACAAGGAAAGCCACCACATGCTTATTAGAGAGAATAAATGAATTCATCTAATTTGTTGGATGCAAGATAAAGCCACAAAAAAATCAATTGCATTGCATTCTTATATCCCAGAGATCCACAGAAAATCCGATGAAAACGATTCCATTTATAATAATAAAGTATAAATACTTGAGAGTTCTTTTAATTTGGGACACAAGATATTTGTTCAAAGAGATTATAAAAACCCAGTGGAGGCTCAATATTATGAAAACTATCAACATAATTCATTACACTAGTAAATTAAAGGAGAAAAACCATATGATTATTTCAATAGATTCTTAAGAAGCACTTAATTAATTTTTCTTTATAAAAACTCTAAGTGAAATTGGAATAGAAGTAAAGTTCCTTTACATGACAAAAATAGTATTTATTGGTAACTGGCAGCAAATACCACACGGAATGTTAAATGCAACCCTACAAAAAACAAAAATAAGACAAGGAAACATTTTGTAAGCATGCTGAATGTTTTAGGCAGTGGAATAAAGTAAGAAATTGTAATAAGTTCAATGAGTAATGACAATACCAACATTTATACAGTGCCAGGCACTGTCCTAAGTTCATTGTATGAGATGAGAAAACTGGACAGAGAGTTTAAAGTAACTTGCTCAGAGTCACAAAGTTTCTAAGTGGCAAAGCTAGGGTTTGAATCTCAGTGATCTGGTCCCAGAACATGTCCTTTTATACATCATGAGATATTGTCTCTCAGGTGTTGAAAGAGAAAGATCATCATTTGCAAATCATATGGTTGCTGTTCGGTCACTCAGTCCTGTCTGACTCTTTGCGACCCCACGGCCTGCAGCACATCAGGCTTCCCTGTCCTTCACCATCTCACAGAGTTTGCTCAAGCTCATCTCCACTGAGTCAGTGATGCCATCCAACCATCTCACCCTCTGTTGCCCCCTTCTCCTCCTGCCCTCAATCTTTCTCAGCATCAAGTCTTTTCTAGTAAGTTGCCAGAAGAACAAAATTAAACAAAAAGCCTATTAGAACTGACAAGTGTCAGTAAGATGCTTGCATAAAAGGGCAACGTGCAAACATCACCGACTTCCTTCATTCCATCATTCCCCAACTTCCTCCCTTCCTTCCTTCCTTCCTTCATTCTGTAGAGGCAGAAGCTCTCTGAAGCAGCACCTCGCACGCTGCCTGGGACACAGTGGACCCTCGATAGCTAACTGCTGAAAGAATCGGTAGAGAGTACACATAGCTTAGAAAGGCCAGAACAGTTCAGCCACTGCTCTATCGGCAATGCGGTTGGATTCCTTCGAGGGAGCCACTGAAGGACTTCCCTCCAGGCTCCAGCCGGTCTCCCTCCAGCACGTGCTCTCAGACCAGAGGAAGGCCCCTGCAACGACCCCTTCAAAGCAGAGACCCCCGCCTCTGCCATCTCAGCCTGACACCCGGATGGGGTCTTGGCACGCTGTCCTGCAGCCCGTGTGCCCGGGAAACTAGAGCGCCATCACATAGAGCTAACATATGGAGAGCACTTCCTGTAAGCTGGGAGTTGGCAACAAACAGCGTGATTTATTGTCCAGATTGGGGTACTTTTGAGAGGTTAGTACCGTTATCATCAGCCCATCTCACAGGCACTGCTGTCGAGGCTGAGAGACGGAACAGAAGGAGGCGGGGCCTGGGCCTGGATTCAGATCTCTCTGCCTCCAGCACCTCTTTTGCTAAGTGGCCTCTTCACCTCTGGTCCACACACTCCTTGAGGCACAGTGGGGTCCTCTTTGGAACACTGCCAAACACAGGGTTCTGTACATCAGGTATCAGGTCGGGTCACCTTGGACTTTGAGGAACAGTGGATTTCCAGGGTGTTTACGGAACACCCACCAAGGCTGGGTGGTGGAAGAGAGGGGAGACTGTCACCTCCAGGCAGTGAGAGAGGCTGCTCTGACCAGGGGAGCAGCCGGGATCCAGAAGATGGGTGCAGGGTACGCTTTGCGGGCTGGCTCAGCGGAAGAGCTGTGGGCGGGGGCAGAGGCAAGGGAAGGGAATGGGGGAGCAGGAAAGACCCCTAGGTCTTTGGCTTAAGTAATCTGGTCCCATCACTTCATGGCAAATAGATGGGGAAACAGTGGAAACAGTGGCTGACTTTATTTTTAGGGGCTCCAAAATCACTGCAGATGGTGACTGCAGCCATGAAATTAAAAGTCGCTTGCTCCTTGGAATAAAAGTTATGACAAACATAGACAGCATATTAAGAAGCAGAGGCATTACTTTGCCCACAAAGGTCCATCTAGTCAAAGCTATGGTTTTCCAGTGGTCATGTATGGACGTGAGAGTTGGACTATAAAGAAAGCTGACTGTCGAAGAATTGATGCTTCTGAACTGTGGTGTTGAAGAAGACTTTTGAGAGTCCCCTGGACTGCAAGGAGATCCAACCAGTCCATCCTAAAGGAAATCAGTCCTGAATATTCATTGGCAGGACTGATGCTGAAGCTGAAACTCCAATACTTTGGCCACCTGATGCAAAGAACTGACTCACTAGAAAGGACCCTGATGCTGGGAAAGATTGAAGGCAGGAGGAGAAGGGGACGACAGAGGATGAGATGGCTGGATGGCATCACCGACTCAATGGACATGAGTTTGAGTAGGCTCCGGGAGTTGGTGATGGACAGGGAATCCTGGTGTTCTGCAGTCCATGGGGTCGCAAAGAGTCGGACATGACTGAGCAACTGAACTGAGCTGAGTCATGAATGGTAATGGCATTTACTGAGCTGGCAAACAATGGGAATGGGTCTGGGGGAGAAATACCGAATTTTGTATTGGCCGTATCAAGTCTGAGACGCTTACCAGACATTCTCCAGGAGAAGTCCAGAGATTTGTAAAACCGGATGCTACTGCTCTTTTGCTTAAAATCCTTCGAATGCACCCCGGGGATAGAAGTCAAGCTCCACTTCCTGGAGCCTAAACTCTGGCTCATTCCGCTCGGGTTCCTTGCTGCTCTCAGCCTCCTCATTCCTCTCTTCCTCTGTTCTTCACCAGCGCCCAGTGGGATTTCCACGGGCTGCCCTCGGGGCCTTTGCACGTGCCCTGGCCTCTGCTGGTCATGCCCTCTGCCCACTCCTAATTCCGAAACAGCCCCAGACGCGGGCGGGGCTCCGCTCGGTGGCTCGCCTAGCAGAGCACAAGCGGGACGGCATCTCGGTGTTGGAACCGCTGCTCTGCGCAGGTTGTTCCTTAAGTGGAAATAAACAGCTTTCCAACACCCTCAATTATTTTGGAAGCACCTGCTCACATATAATTAATGTGCCAATTAAAGTGATTATTATCACCATGAAAGCAGGTCCCCCAAGATCCCACTTGACAACACTTGTTTTGACTCATCTGAGTTACTCCACCGCCTTGCAAAATAACAACAATAATAATAATCAGCATATTCATTTCTTGAAGGATAGTCTCCATTTCAGATTTTCCACACTAATCCAGGCCACCTGTCTCCCTCATCAGCAGGATTCGTGAAGACTGGCTGCCCAGACCCAGCGCTGGACAGTAGCGTCACACGTTTTCCCATGTTCATCTAAGGGATGTGGGCAGGCGCCCTGGGTGTGTGTGCGTGCAGGGAGGGGCATGCGGGGAGGGGCGTGGACGGAGACGGCCCTGTCCTTTCCACCTGTCTGCTCTGCCTGTGTGTTTGTCTCGGGGCAGGTGAACCATGCTGCCTGTGCCGTCTCTGCAGGCGGAAGCTGTGTTTCCCCCCGGGGTCCTCCTTCGGCCCTGACAGCCCCGGCGAGGATCTGTAC
Organism: Cervus canadensis; assembly: GCF_019320065.1. Classification (NCBI taxonomy): domain Eukaryota; kingdom Metazoa; phylum Chordata; class Mammalia; order Artiodactyla; family Cervidae; genus Cervus; species Cervus canadensis. The sequence goes on along the minus strand of NC_057409.1, from coordinate 1,729,117 downwards.
CGCCGCCTCTGCAGACAGGAGGCTGTGGCTGTGTGATGATAAGGGCATCCTGAGGTGGCCAGCCCTGCCCTGGCCCCCCGCCTTCTCAGGCTCACCCTGTGCCAGACCTAAGGCGCTTCTGTAAGAGGGATCCAGATGGCCCCAGTCCGCTCTGTGGACCAGCCTGGATGCTGAGAAGATCGTGCTGCAAGGAAGTCAGGCCAGAGGACGGACTCTGTTGCATCTTACTTTCTGCAGGGCTTGGGGTCAATTGCTTTACTTCTCTGAGCCTCAGTGTTCCCATCCCTAAAATGGACAATAGTTCCAGCATCAAATGGCTTCTGTGGTGACCCAGTGGGGTGATTCTGTCAATGTCCCTAACACAGTGCTGGACCTAAACCATAGTGACGGCGTTGAGGAGGAGGAGGAGAGAGGAACCCCACCAGCAGGGTTCAGGAGGGTATTTACAACCTCCAGTTCAGTTCAGTTCAGTCGCTCAGTCATGTCTGACTCTGCACACCAGGCCTTCCTGTCCATCACCAACTCCCAGAGCTCACTCAAACTCATGTCCATTGAGCCGGTGATGCCATCCAACCATCTCATCCTCTGTCGTCCCCTTCTCCTCCCGCCTTCAGTGAAAGCTAACTAAAGAACACTGCTTTGGGGCCAGAGAGCAGGTTTGAACTTTGACCCACCCCGCTTTAGGAGCACAGCTCACAGCAAGTAGCTTACCCACCTCTAAGCTCAGTCTCCCGGGCTCTGACAGGGAATCAGAAGGTCCAGCCTGCAGGGCCCTGTCCGTCCTTCCCCAGTCCCCCACCGAGGCTCCCTGAGGTCTCTGAACGCCCTCAGCCTCTTCCTTCACAGGAGAACTCAGAAGATGCGCCTGAGAGGCAGGCAGGGGCCAGACTCCTGGGATTCGGTCTTTGTCCCAACAGCAATGCAGAGGCCGCGATGATGAGTCCCAGGCAGGGCGGTGTGAACGCAGCTGTGCTTGACTAGACCTCCGGCTGCTCTCTGCTCTTACTAACTTCTTCACACACGCACATCCCCTCTCAGCCCCCCAGGTATCTGACGCCTCCTCTCCTTTGAATGGTCACTCAGGGGTGGGGCACCCACATGAAGCAGATTCCCAGAACATCCGCAGCCACCCTCCTGCTGGGGGATCTAGGACTTTCTTGATTCCTGGTGTCCCACACTGGATGGGTGGGCTAGCCAAGTGGAGGCCCCATCCCCGCCTTGTCATGACGTCATCACTGGGCAGCTGACCGTGATGCAGCACAGAATTCCGGAGCTGAAATGGACAGGGTCATCCTGCTCTGGGCTCCCTTGGGCCCAGAAGACATAAATCCTTTCTATGGCATTTAATTTTTCTTGTACACTTATTTATTTCTGAGTGCGCTGGGTCTTCACTGCTGCACGCGGACTTTCTCTAGCTGTGGTGCACAGGCCTCCGTTGCCAGGGAGCACGGGCCCCAGGTGTGCCGGCTTCAGTAGCTGAGGTGCAGGGGATTAGCCGCCCCGTGGCACGTGGGGTCTTCCCAGACCAGGGATTGAACCCGTGTCCCCTGCATCGGCAGGTGGATGCTTAACCACTGGACCACCAAGGAAGCCCTTCATTGCATTTTTGACAGGTAGCCCCTGCAACATTCACTCAGACACTCTCAGGGGCAGGGAACTCACCAGTCTCCAAGTCATCCCCAACCATCGTGGAAAAGCTCCACTTGTAAGAAAATGACTTACCTCATCAACTAAGAGTTTAGTTCCACGTCCTTCAGTCACACAGGCGGTCACACTGATTCATTCATTCCCTGAGTTATGTGCTCAGACACAACCTGGACACTGGTCCTTACCAACAAGGCGGTTACATTCTGGAAGGGAGACATCCAGTGATTAATCCCCGGCTGCGAGCTCTTAGATAGCAGGCACTTGTCCTTTTGGGGAGTAGTTACCACAATTTCAAAGAAATTTAACAGTCTTCTAGGCAATAGTTGTTACCTGCTTAACTACAAACTCCATAAAGACCAGACCCCATGGTTCGACGCCTGGGTCAGAAAGATCCCCTGCAGAAGGGACAGGCTGCCCACTCCAGTGTCCTTGGGCTTCTCTGGCAGCTCAGACAGCAAAGAATCCACCTGCAATGCAGGAGACCCGGGTTTAATCCCTGGGTTGGGGAGATCCCCCAGAGAAGGGCATGGCAACCCACTCCAGTACTGGTGCCTGGAGAACCCCATGGACAGAGGAGCCTGGTGAACTACAGCCCACGGGGTCACAGAGAGTCAGACACGGCTGAGCAACTAGCTCGTTCAGCAACACCACTGTTCTTACTCACTGCTCTAGTCTTAATGCCTGGCACATAGTAGGTGCTCAAGAAACCTGCTGCATAAATGAACGTGAATGTCCAGTGTGCTAAGTTCTAAGGTAGAGTTCTGAGTATTTTAAGAAGCCTGGGTCATGGCAATTGCATAAGGAAGAAGATGGAAGGGAACAGAGGATGGGGAAAGGTCTCGGGGGGTAACACTGCAGCTGCCCTTGAGGGCAACTCAGTTTGCCAGATGGAGGTGGAAGGTCTTTGAGGGCAGAGGAAGCAGCCTTGGCATCAGCGTGGGGGTGGGAAAGAGCATTGGCATGCTCCAAGAGCTGCAAACAGGCCGTGTGATTCCAGCGGTGGGCCCATTTGGGGACACGGTAGGAAGCCAGGCTGGAGGAAATCAGCCAACGGGGCTTGAATGAAGGACATTGCGTGCTGCGCCGATGACCTTGTTCTTGGTTCTTAAGGTGACAGGGAGTTCTCATGAAGCGCCCAGCAGCTGCAGAGTGTTTTAGAAAAGGGCCAGGCTGTGCCTGTCTGCATCCAGGTGACTGCGATGGCCCTAGGGACACCTCTGAGGCCCTTGGGGAGAGGACACTGCTGCTCTTCACGTAAAGATGACATGCCCGACACAGAGGAGGTGGGGAGAGGAGGGGAGGAGGGACTTAGGAGGGAGGAGGACTCAGAGCTGGGTTTCTGGGAGCCATCTCTCATTTCAGTCCTGTTCCTTTATGTCATTGGCGCGCTGGAGCGGAAGTTCACCTTTAATCCTCCTCTGACAAGTTAAGTCAGCCCCCTTGTCATTTAAACCCAGCAGGGCTCAACCAGGCAGAGTCGGCTGGAAATCACACTCTGGGCTTAATATAGCTCTGGCATCCACTGGCTCAGCGGCCTGACAACGTCTCTGGCTGGGATCTCTGCCCTGATGCAAAATTGCCTAAGCCTCGCTCCAGGCAGAACCTGGCCAGGAAGGGCCAGCTCTCTCCCCTGGGCTGGGTCTGCTGGGGGTGAAAGAACGAAGGAGAGGGTGTTGGCTGCAAAGTGGGAAAGAGCACAGCCTATAGAGACCATCTCACTTCACTCTGTCATTTTACTGATGACATTCCCGAGGCTCAGAGAGGGGGAGTCACTTGCTCAAGGTCACGCAGCAGGACAGTTTGCCCCCAGCCCCTGGTCTTTTCTTGTCTGTGCATTTGGGGAGGACAAACTCCCCACCAGTACGTCCACCTTGGATCTGCCAGTCTGTCTGATCTTCTCTGCACAGACATTCAGCGGTGGAGCCTGTTACTGGTGGAGTCCACACCTGTGCCAGCAGAAAGTCTTGTTTATTCGGTCACCCACTCCAACTGTTGGCAGCCTCCCCCACACCCCACCACCAACAGTTCGGGAGCCAAGAGCTCTTATCAGCCTTAGGTAAGCACCTCCAAGGAGAGAAATGGTCTCATTGCCAATATCAGAAACCTGATCTTAATCCCCCAAAGAGGATAGATTTCTCTCGTCAGGACCCCTTTCCTCGCGCCAGAGAGAGCAGTGAAGAGCTGCCAAAGCAAGCGTTCCTTTCCTTCCTGTTATCTCCTTCCTCCATCCAAGGGTGTCTGTGCACCGTCTGGGTTGACTGGCCTGTGGCATCTGGACTGAGCCCAAACCACCCCGCTCTTCCCACCTGAAGCTGACTGCAGTATCCCTACCCGCTTGGGTCCCCAGAAAGCTTAGGGACCACAGGCTTTCTGTCACAGCCTTGCTGCCTCTTGGTCTCCTAGACCATCCTGAGTGCCACCCTGGTGACGCACGGGTGGCAGTAATGATGCTCTCCACATTCCACCCTCACAAGCCCTGGACAGTGGGTGCTGCCGTTTCAACCTTTGAGGGGGTGTCACGGACCCCTTAGAGAATACTGGGTCCCTTTTCCTTAAATAATACACACAGCATATTGGACTTACTTTCTGGGATTCCAAGCACTCCTCAGGGGCCTATCCAGTCACTCCCTCGGGATCCAGAGATGCCGAGTAAGGACTCTGGTCCTGTGGGTACCACGGCACACATCAGAGAAGCAGATAAGCAAAACTCAGCCACAGACACGAAGACAAGATGAATGGAGTCCCGGGTGATTCTCTAATCAAAGAACGCACAAAATGCTGAGGGAGCGAAAGCAGGAGCATCTCAGAACTCAGCCTGGTGAGCGCGGTCAGATGGCCTCACAGAGGAGGGAATGAGCAGGACTCGGCCAGGTGGAAAAGAGGACAAAGGGGCCTGAGGGAAGCCCCCTGCCCCTGTGCTGGGGTGAGGGAGGTGGCTGTTCTGTAGGCATCTCCTGTGTTTCACACAAACCCCTGGGAGACGCCTCCAGTTCAGTTCAGTCGCTCAGTTGTGTCCAATTCCTTGTGACCCCATGGACTGCAGCATGCCAGGCCTCCCCGTCCATCACCAGCTCCTGGAGCTTACTCAAACTCATGTCCATTGAGTCAGTTGGATGGGTGGATGCCATCCAACCATCTCATCCTCTATCGTCCGCTTCTCCTCCTGCCTTTAATCTTTCCCAGCATCAGGGTCTTTTCTAGTGAGTCAGTTCTTCGCATCAGGTGGCCCAAGTATTGGAGTTTCAGCTACAGCATCAGTCCTTCCAATGAATATTCAGGACCGATTTCCTTTAGAATGGACTGGTTGGATCTCCTTGTCCAAGGGCCTCTCAAAAGTCTTCTCCAAAACCACAGTTCAAAACCACTGATTCTGCAACACTCAGTTTTCTTTATGGCCCAACTCTCACATCCATACATGACTCCTGGAAAAACCATAGCCTTGACTAGATGGACCTTTGTGGGCAAAGTAATGTCTCTGCTTTTTAATATGCTGTCTAGGTTGGTCATAACTTTTCTTCCAAGGAGCAAGCGTCTTTTAATTTCATGACTGCAGTCACCATCTGCAGGGATTTTAGAGCCCAAGGAAATAAAGTCTGTCACTGTTTCGATTGTTTCCCTACCTATTTGCCATGAAGTGATGGGACCAGATGCCATGATTTTAGTTTTCTGAATGTTAAGCTTTAAGCCAACTTTTTCACTCTCCTCTTTCACTTTCATCAAAAGGCTCTTTAGTTCTTCTTTGCTTTTTGCCATAAGGGTGGTGTCATCTGCATATCTGAGGTTATTGATATTTCTACCGGCAGTCTTGATTCCAGCTTGTACTTCATCCAGCCCAGTGTTTCTCATGATGTACCCTGCATATAAGTTAAATAAGCAGGGTGACAATATACAGCCTTGACGTACTCCTTTTCCTATTTGGAACCATCTGTTGTTCCATGTCCAGTTCTAACTGTTGCTTTCTGACCTGCATACAGATTTCTCAGGAGGCAGGTCAGGTGGTCTGGTATTCCCATCTCTTGAAGAATTTTCCACAGTTTGTTGTGATCCACACAGTCCAAGGCTTTGGCATAGTCAATAAAGCAGAAGTAGATGTTTTTCTGGAACTCTCTAGCTTTTTTGATGATCCAGCAGATGTTGCCAATTTAATCTCTGCTTCCTCTGCCTTTTCTAAAACCAGCTTAACATCTGGAAGTTCACAGTTCACATACTGTTGAAACCTGGATTGGAGAATTCTGAGCATTACTTTGCTACCGTGTGAGATGAGAGCAACTGTGTAGTAGCTTGAGCACTCTTTGGCCTGGCCTTTCTTTGGGATTGGAGTGAAAACTGACATTTTCCAGTGGCCACTGCTGAGTTTTCCAAATTTGCTGGCATATTGAGTGCAGCACTTTCACAGCATCATCTTTTAGGATTTGAAATAGCTCAACTGGAATTCCGTCACCTCCACTAGCTTTTCCCACAGGGGCAGGGGCTCTGGGTGCAGCAGACCTGCGTGTGGCATAAGCCCTCTTGGAGGAGGTCACCATTAACCCACCATAGAGCTGCCAGAACTTAGTCAGGACTGGGGACCAGACTCCTGGAGGCACAAACAGAGGCTTGTGCACCAGAACCCAGGAAAAGGAGCAGTGACCCCACAAGAGACTGACCCAGACTTGCCCGGGAGTGCCCAGGAGTCTCCGGTGGTGGCGTGGGTCTCCACCGGGGCGGCCTGCTGCAGGGTCGGGGGCGCTGAGGGTAGCGGTGTCTGCATGGGACCTTCTGAAGGAGGTGCCATTATCTCCATCACCTCCACCGTCATTTGGCCTCAGGTCAAATAACAGGGAGGGAACACAGCCCTGCCTATCGACAGAAAATTGGATTAAAGATTTACTGAGCATGGCCCCTCCCATCAGAACAAGACCCAGTTTCCCCCTCAGTCAGTCTCTCCCATCAGGAAGCTTCCATAAGCCTCTTATCCTTCTCCATCAGACAGCAGACAGACTGAAAACCACAGTCACAAGAAACTAACCAATCTGATCACATGGACCACAGCCTTGTCTAACTCAATGAAACTAAGCCATGCCGTGTGGAGCACCCAAGACGGACGGGTCATGGTGGAGAGGTCTGACAGAATGTGGTCCACTGGAGAAGGGAATGGCAAACCACTTCAGTATTCTTGCCTTGAGAACCCCATGACAGTATGAAAAGGCAAAATGATAGGACATTGAAAGAGGAACTCCCCAGGTCAGCAGGTGCCCAAAAGATCAGTGGAGAAATAACTCCAGAAAGAATGAAGGGATGGAGCCAAAGCAAAACCAACACCCAGTTGTGGATGTGACTGTTGATAGAAGCAAGGTCCTATGCTGTAAAGAGCAATATTGCATAGGAACGTGGAATGTTAAGTCCATGAATCAAGGCAAATTGGAAGTGGTCAAACAGGAGATGGCAAGAGTGAACATCGACATTTTAGGCATCAGTGAACTAAAATGGACTAGAATGGGTGAATTTAACTCAGATGACCATTACATCTACTACTGTGGGCAAGAATCCCTTAGGAGAAATGGAGTAGCCATCATAATCAACAAAAGAGTCAAAAATGCAGTTCTTGGGCGATGCTTAGGGGAAGTGAATCAAGCCCATTTACCAGATGAGGAAACAGATCATTATAATTTAATGACCTGGACTTGGAAGTTCTCCCCTGGAGGGAAGGGCATTCACCATCTCCTTCTTTGCATCTCCAGCCCCGTGAATGGCTGACATCCACAGGCCGCTGAGTTCATGGGATGGATACAGCTGGGATCTTTCCTTCAAATACTAAATGCATTGCTGTATCCCTCTAGACTCTGCTATGCAAACACCTTCACAGCCTTGAAGAAGAGATGCCATCAGTTCCAGATTGGAAGACTGGGGAAGTTTGGAATTGGTAACACATTTGGTAGCTGATGAACGACATGCAAATGGAGATGGACCAAATAGAAGCAACGATGTCTTTACATTATCAGCAAAGCTTTGCCCAGAAGCTCAAGGTCAACTTTTTCTAATTGTCCAAACCTCAAGGCTTTGCCACAGCTGGTCTTAGTGCTCCCCTCCGCCCACTCCAGTCAGGCTTCTGCACCCCCTCTAAGGAGGCTCCTCTGGTCCAGGCCCCCAGCAGGCTCCATGCTGAAAATTCATGGACATTCCTTGGTCACTTTACGTCCTCTCCCTGCAGCTTTGGATGCAGATGACCGTTCTCTCTTTCTTGGACCACTTTCTTCCTTGGGGGTCCGGGACACCTTACTCCGTCGTCTTTCTTTATATCTTGCTGGCTGCTGCTTCTCCATCTCTCGCTGGCTTGCTTCTCTGTCTCTAAATTCTGAGTGCACAGGGTCCGCTCTGGGTGCTCTTTGCCGCCCTCTGCCCTGGGTGTCATCTCATCTAGGCCCATGACTTTAGGCCCATACATACTCTGTTGACCTCCAAGGGTAAATCTCTTGGTTCTGACCTCTCCCCAGGACCCCAGATTTAGCTTCCTCTGCTCCTCTGACTGCTCTATCTTCACATCCTAGCAGCACCTGGAACTTAATATGGTTGACAAAAAATCCCTTCCGACCTTCTCCTCCGGGTACCCCCCAAGTCTCAGTAAGCAGCACCATCCCACATCTGGTGGTGAAACTGTGAAGCCAGGCGCCATCCCGAATCTTGCCTTTCCCTCCCCCTCCGCATGTCAGCCAGCCCTTTGGACTCTACCTACAAGTCACAGTAGAGTTTCTTTGCCCTTCCATCATCTCCGCTACCACAGTCCTGATCCTCACCCAAGCCACTGTTGGCTGAACTGTTCTAAAAACCCTGCTTCCAGTCTTACCTCCCATGGTCCATTCAACCAGACATGATCTTTTAGTAAAGGTAACCAGATCCTGCTACTTCCTTGCTTAAAAGTCCTCCAAAGCTTCCTGATGCCCTTAGAACCACTCCAGACCCAATGGCTTGAAGCTCGAGGCCTGGGTGAGTGGTCCTGCCCCTATTCCTCACCTCTTCTCTTATCTCTCCTTCGCTCCCTTCATTCCAGCCATGCAGTGGGCTCTCCTTCTGCTCCTGAACATACAAAGCTCGGCCCCAACACAGGCCATTTGCCTTTGCTCCTTCCTCAGCCAGAGTGCTCCATTTCCCCCTCGTGGCATGCTGGGGTGCTTACTGCCTTTGAGGTCTCAGTTTAAACGGGAGTCTTTTCCTGACCATCCAATCCCTTTTTATCCCATCAGTCTATTTTAATGATGTCTCCGCCCTTATCATTTAAGGCTTCCCAGGTGGAGCCAGTGGTGAAGAACCTGCCTGCCTGCAGGAGACATAAGAGACTTGAGTTTGATTTCTGGGTTGGGAAGATCCCCTGGAGGAGAGCATGGCAACCTATTCCAGTATTCTTGCCTGGAGAATTCCCATGGATGGAGGAGCCTGGTGGGCTACAGTCCACAGAGTCGCAAAGAGTTGGACACGACTGAAGTGACTCAGCACACACTTGTCATTGTCTGGTGTTTTCTTGCTTGTCTTTTTAGCTGCCTCCTGGTCCCCCAGTAAATTCCATGAATTTTCGATCTTGTTGTGTTGTTCCTTGACATGCTCCCAGTGCCTCGAAGCATCTGACTCATCACCATGCGCTGAACGAATGTTGAATGAATGAATGGAGCAACTCCTCTACCAGTTTCCCAAACTCCAGGACTCGGTCCTGAGGTTTCAGTCCGGAAGACTCTGATGCAGTAACTGTAGGATGAGGCTCAGCTGTCTGTATGCTTTTACTAGCCCCTCTGAAATGGCACCCCACTCCAGTCCTCTTTACTCCAGTCCTCTTTACTCCAGTAAATCTTTCCAGGATTTACCATCCTGGAAAATCCCATGGATGGAGGAGCCTGGAGGGCTGCAGTCCATGGGGTGGCTAAGAGTTGGACACAATGGAGCGACTTCACTTTCACTTTCACGCATTGGAGAAGGAAATGGCAACCCACTCCAGTGTTCTTGCCTGGAGAATCCCAGAGATGGGGGAGCCTGGTGGGCTGCAATCTATGGGGTTGCACAGAGTCGGACACAACTGAAGCGACTTAGCAGCAGCAGCAGCTGAAAATTCTAAAGGGCAGAATAGACAGCTCCTGCTCCTTTGCAACCGAACTTCCCTTCAAGACCAAGGATCGGGGCTTGCAAGAGTAGCAATTCACTCCGTGACCTCTAGAGGGAGCTTAAAGTTGCTCCCATCACTCCACCCCACGGAGTAGATGTCTGATAGAGGTTCAGGATGGACACAATCTATAGTTGAGGGTGGAACTAAAAGACCGCAATGGAACTAGACTCAGAAAGATGCTTGCTTCCTTCCTATGTGTCATTACGTTTACTCTACAATCAGTTGTCCTTTGGTGGGCCTTCTCCCTGGTACTTTCTCTCTCCTCTTATGTGACGGGTGTGACAAAATTAGGCATGGCACCTTCCTCATCAGGAAAAGCCTGCCCCTTTGGGAGGTCAGGGGGAGGGTGGAGACGTGGATATGCCAGCTCAGCCAGCTGAACCCTGGCTCGGTGAAGACGGCTTCTTGTCTCCCTTCATCCCTACACCACCCCCCCAGACCTTGGATCTGTAAGACCTGAGAGGAGGGGAGCAAGGAGCAGCCAGATTGAGTGGCTGCCAGGCTGGGCGCCAAGCCAGAGGGCCAAGGAGTGATGCAGCCCAGTCCTCTGGGACTTGGGCCCTGGTCTCCACTCATCACCAGGAGTATACCTGCCTTCCTGCCCTTATGATATCATCAGACTGTAATGACCCTTTATAATCATCATTTTCCATTTTGTTTCAGACAACAAAACATCGTCAAGGACTGAGACTGACAGAGAGCCAATGCCAGTAAAGCCATTCTGAAATAACTTCTTGTTTCAGGGAGAGCTAAGTGAAAGTGAAAGTCACTCAGTCATGTCCGACTCTTTGTGACCCCGTGGACTATACAGTCTATGGACTTCTCCAGGCCAGAATACTGGAGTGGGTAGCCTTTCCCTTCTCTTCGCCAGGGGATCTTCCCAACCCAGGGATTGAACCCAGGTCTCCCACATTGCAGGCAGGTTCTTTACCAGCTGAGCCACAAGGGAAGCTTGGAGAGAGCTAAGATCCATTGAAGTGGTTTAGCCATGTAATCACATTTCCAAGAATTAAGTCCAGTGAGTTCATCAGCGTAACCAAGTAGCGACAAAGAGGGTACCAGCTTTAAGTATCCTCTCTGCCCGTCTTTGTTGGCAAGGCGGGTGGTAGGATGCAACTCCGGGAATCTCATCGCGGCGGTCCTCCAACAACACCTTCCACTCTCGTTTCATAACTTCTCTCTGGATCCCTTGTTACCAAGAGACATGAGAGGACAAATGGTTACCATTTCTGAACTGCTCCCATAGCTTTTGTTGGGTGGAATAAAAGGACTGCAGTGGGACTGGGCTTGTTTAGTTGTGGACATTATCTCATTTATGCCTACAATGCATGTGGTTTCATGCCCAATTTCAGATGAGGTTTCTAAAGCAGAAAGGTTAGGTCACTGCCCAAAGTCATGTGCCCAGCCTCCAGGCTTAATCCTTTCTCTAATGGCTCAGAGCAGCCTTAAACCCTCACTGCAGAGGCAGCCAGCGGAGCCCCAGAGCAGGACCTCACCCCAGCCAAGCAGCATCATGGAGGAGGCATCTCCGACCATTAAACAAACACCCAGGCGCAGCCTCCCCACAGGGCGGAAGAGGCGCGGTAAGGGGCTTCTGAGAGCAGCGGTGCTATCACTCACGGCAGATCGCCTCTCTGTCTAGCGCCATGGTTCTCTTACTGCGGCCTTGTAACCTGGGCCCAGCGCAGCTCTTGGGAACATATTGTGAAGGAAAGAGATGAAACAAAGGAAAGATGATAAAATAAAACTGCTGTGAAAAGTTAAATTCCCAGGATTCTCTGTGGCTGTTTAATGGATTTCTGTGATAGTAACAGACCTTTGGTTTTGCCTGCTGGGCAGGTGACCTCCAAGTAAATGAGTTTAGACAGCATTCCCAAATGAGAAATGTTCCTTTCCCCCCAACCCCACACTCCATAAAGGCCCCTGAGTATACAGAGACCCACACTCAATCCCTGAGCAGACAGATGCGATCGGCTGGACACAGAAGCTGATCTGGAAGTGGGCTACCTGGCGTGGTCTGTCAAAATGTGTATTTCCACCTCCATTCACGTAACAAATATTTACTGAGGTGACTCTCCACTAGGTGTTGTGGATGTAATGGGGAAAAGACGTGGCCTTTGTGGTTGGGATGCTCACGACCCAGTGGACCGACAGGTGTTTGGACCTAATGAGATAGAAGTTGGAGTGCAGAGGAATCACAGAGGAGGAAGTGTCTAGAACTTCCTGCAGAAATCAGGGGAGGGGCAGCATGAGCCGAGGCACAGTCCTCTTGGATGCCCATGTCTTCATCTGAAAAACAGGCTTCACGATCCCACCAGCCTGTGTCAACATGAAAATGAAATGTTAAGGAAGTGTTACTCACTCAGTCGTGTCTGACTCTTCCCGACCCCACAGACTATAGCCCGCCAGGCTCCTCTGTCCATGGAATTCTCCAGGCAAGGATACTGGAATGAGTAGCCATTCCCTTTTGCAGGGAATCTTCCTGACCCAGGGACTGACCCTGGGTCTCCTGCACTGCAGGCAGATTCTTTACCAACTGAGCCATCAGGGAAGCCCTGTGTTCTAGAACCAGCTCCCAATCTTAATGCTAAAATCAGCTGCTTGTTAGGTGGCTGCCTCCTATTGGCCAAGTGTGGGGTTGCACCCTTACCCTATTAGCCACTGTCTATTTTGCAAGTAAAAGTAAAGCTACGTGCCCAAGCTCTGGAGAAGACCGCAAAGCTCAAATCTGGGAGGGGGACCCACACAACAGTGGAGAAAACGTGGGGAGATGACCATGATACCAGGTCCTCAGGGGCCTGAAAACTTCCCTGATGTCTTCTCTGTTTCCAAAGACGTCTTTTGAGAATGACAATCTTTCTTCTGTCCTCTCGTTCCCTGCAAACCAGTGATGGTAAGTTACACAACAAACACAATTCACTTTTTCTGAAATTCACTGTAGGGTGAGTTTGCCTAGAAAACTGGCTCAAAGAGCAGTCACTTGCACTCCCTTGTCAGGAAGACACGGGATATTCCAAGGAGGGGCCATGACATTTTTTTCAATTATCTACAGCAGGCTGTCCAATAGAACTTTATGTGGTGATGGAAATGTTCTCTACCTGCTCTGCCCAATGCGGTAGCCACTAATCATATGTGGCAAGTTTGACTGAGGAAATGAACTTCTAATTTAACCTGATTTAGTTAAACTTAAATGTAAATAGCAACCTGTGACCAGTGGCTGCCACAGTGGACAGCACAGACCCAGGGGCTCTGACCACGTGCACTTTCTTGAGTCTCTTCTAGAGTTTCATCATCTTTGTCTGTAATTTGGCTCTACCTTGGGGCAAAGTGTCCAAGGTGTGGGCCCTCGCCACCTCCTCCTATTTCCCTGCTCACCTACCCCAGCCCTAAGGGCTCCATAAGCCAAGACTTTCCCCAAATGCTGAGCCAGAGGTCTTGTTGACCCTGAGGGAAGGATCCCTTTTGCTTCACACCACTCCATCAGCTCCCTCAATTTACCCAGAGAATCCAATGCATTCGCTACACTTCTGAAAGCTTAGGATGACCCTACTGCTAAGCTCTTGCCTTTAGGACCAGAGGGGAGGCTGCTGGACAGGACACATGTTTTGGGTCATTTTGCGCCCACTGGGCGGAGTGTGCAGAGGCAGCCTCATCACAATGACCTGCTTTTCCCGACTAAAGGGCTTGGAGACACAGCCCTGGCTGGGCCTGTGTAATCTATTCATCTCCTTCCAAGCCGGGCTCTGTGAGCTCATTCATGGAGGATGGGCAAAGGAAGCTGGGGAGGGGAGCAAACAGACGTACAGAAAACAAACAAAACAACACCGCTCCGCAGCCCCCTGTTTCGGGGTGGGAGCAGGGGCCGGGGAAGACGGGGCAGGGAATGAAGCTCTGGGGCTTGCCTAGGGGGAGCCGGCCGGGAAGGGAGATCGGGGCTTCCACTGACGCTTCTCCCAGTCCCTCCAGGAGCCCCGCGTCGGTCTCGGCTCCCGGAGCCCCCACTGCGGTCGGCTCTCATCTCTGGCCATTCGGCCAGCTCCTTGGGAAAGGAGGGGGCGGTGAGGGGAGGCCAGAGCGGCAGCAGGAAGAAGAGGCCTGGCCGCCTGGAGCTGCTCCCCGCGGCCTGCTCCCGGCCCGGCCTCTGCCCCAGCCCCACCGCCACAGACAGGCGTGCGGGGCTCCCCGGGTCCCAGGGACAGCGCCCCATCAGGGGAGCCGCTTCCGCGCTCCAGCCACAGAATCAGACGGCCAGCACTTGGCTTCAGCGCGCGATTTGCATGTGATTTGCATACATCTGCAACCCCACCCCACCCCAACTCCAGACGCTGTCAGGTCAAAGGATGTGAAACGAAAGAAAATAAATTAATTAGTGCAGCCTCCCGTAGCCCAATATGCAGGGCCCGACACCCGTAAGAGACAAAACTGATTTTTAAAGCAGTCGATGGGATCACAAGGCAGGATGGAGGTCGGGGAGGGGGGGCGGTGTGGTGAAGGGACTCGGGGGTGCTCGGCACTGGGGTAGAGAGGGGGAAGGGGAGTCTCTGTTTGCCCTGGAACCTGGGCATCCCCGGTTTTCAGAGCACGCAGAGGTGAACCACGTGGGAGGCTGCTTGTGGTTCCCCACACCTGGGCCTGGCACTCCGTTGCCCCCACCCCGGCAGCCACCCCTGCAGGGGGATTTTCACCACTGATGCAGGAACATTCATTTCAAACAAGAGTGAGGATAGCTGCTCCAAGGGATGGGGGAGCAATGAGATGCCTACTGGTATTTTCCTGTTTCCAAGACGCCTCCCGTCTTCACCCCTATTGTTCCCATTGGGTCTCCGCGTTTCTCTCTGCCAGCCGGGCCAGCCTCTCACTACCCCTCACTCCACGGAGGGTCGAGCAGAGACGCAGTGCCATCGTCGGCAGCGAGCGGAGTTAATTTGTCGCAGCCCTCTGCCAGGTGCTAATGAGACGCTCACAGCGTGTGTCAGCCAAGCGGTTCCCGTATCATGTAAATACGCCTCTTAGCGATGCGGTTCGCGGCACTATTTAACATATGCCTTGACTTTCTCTAGGCCCCAGCGATCTCTCCAGGAAGGAAACCTCACTTGAAGCTGGGGCCCTCCGGGGAATCAAATGTCAGATTCACACCTGTGGGTCCCGGGTGGCTGTGAGCTTGGATGGAGGGTCCTCGGAGTGATTCTAAATGGGAGGGGCTACGACGCTAAGATGGAGAACAGTGATGTTGGTTAAAAGGAACCCAGGTCACAGCGCCCAGCGTAAGCACAGCGATCAGAAAATGATGACTCAAAAGGCCGAAAATAGGGAATGGTTCAAAGCAAGGCTGGACCGACAGCAAGGAGGCTGAGGCGCCCAGGTCTGAGTCAAGGCTCGGATGGTGAGGACTCCCCAGCAGGATCCTCTGAGGCTGGCTTTCCTTGCACCGCATTTGGGTATGGCGGTAGCTTGAAGGAGCTCAGGAACCGTTTCCAGATGCCTGATGAACCATTTCCAGGGCACCTCACCAAGCGGTGCCCACCCAACCCCCACCTCCCACCCGCTCTCCACTCCACACCCGATACCTCCAGAGCAATTCCACTTGACTGTATCACCCATTGGTTTCACTTTGAAGAAAGGGCAGCACAACTTAGCAGAGGTTGGTTTTTGACCAGCTGCTGGCAAACTATGGCCGGTGGACCAACACAGCCTACAGCCCGTTTTTGTGTGACCCATGAGCCCAGAGTGGTGTTTTACCTTTTTCAATGGTTGAAAAAATTAAAAAGGAGAAGGCTGTGTGACACATGAAAATTACACGAAATTCAAGGGTCCGTAAGTAAAATTTTACGGGAACGCTGCCATGCCGTCCCATAGACATGCTGTCTGTGGCTGCTTCTGCGCTGGAACAAGAACTGGGTAGTTGCAGCAGAAACCATACAGCCCCCCGAGAGGAAAGTGTTTACTATCCGGGCTTCACCGAAGGGTTTTGCCAACCCCTGTTGAGCTTGGATGGAGAGTCCTCGGAGTGATTCTAAATAGGAGGGGCTACTACGCTAAGATGGAGAACAGTGATGTTGGTTAAAAGGAACCCAGGTCATAGAAGGGGAGATCTCCACCCAACCCATTCCCAAGATGGCGGTACCCTGTTCTTTGCACACCTGGGTGCCACACGGCAAGAACGTCAATGCCAACTCGAGCTTCTCCGGAGCCCAGCCAGCCTCGACGTCTTGTGGCAAAGCGAGACCAGGCTGGGATGCCCGGTCCAGACACACAGATGTCTCTCGGCCGTTAAAAGGCCAACACTTGCTCCCAAGGCCCAAAGCTGGTTCTCCTGTGGCCAACACCAGGGCCCTGGGAAGGTGGGCATCTTCTCATCTCTATCAACATCCCTTCTCAGATCCCCTTAGACCTTGGGGTGACAGACACCAGTCCTGTGTGTAATCAGATTAGAAGGCAGACTACATCTGTAATTTGATTTTTAAGAAGGCAGGAAGCTGTCCTGTTCTCTCTCCTCTGCCAAAAGCATTACCCAAATCCTCATGCCCCAAATTTCACCCTTCAGCGTTCTTTAATTACACTGCAGTCAGTGCGTTCGATGTTGGTAACTAGTACTCAGCTCGGAGGGGGTTTCCTGAGCATAAGGGCATGTTAGGGCATCAGAGATGCCAGGACAAGATAGACTCTGAGGTCAGAAGGGAAGACTGGGCAGAGGGATCTTTACGGAGGGATTCGGCGAAGGACGGGGTCAGGCAAGGGCACAGGACAGCGCAGGGCTGGTGAGGGCTGAGGGCGTCGCTGACCCCACCAGGGTCTCCAGGGACTCTACCCCCGTCCTGGTGAGAGGCACGGGGCAGGGGGCACCGCCGAGGTGACTTACCCGGTACCACACGATCTCACGCATGCGGCCATCGGTCTTGAAGTTGCACTTCAAGGTCACGGCATCACCAGCCACCACGGGCGGGAGAGGCTCAATGTTGACAGTCAAGTAGCCTGTGGAGGAAAGGGGAGAGGGTGGTGAGGCTGCGGGCTGACCCGGGCGTTGGCGCACGGGTGGGCTGAGGGGGCCTCCCCGGCTGCAGGTGGCGCTGTCTGCCCTGGAGTCCACGAGAGAGGGGCCGGGAGAGGGGCCACCTCACTTCCTCCTCTCTGCTGCCTCCCTTCCCGGGAACCTCCCTGGCCCTCCGGGATCCCGTCAGCCCTGCAGACACTCTCTGGGATGAACTGTCCCGTGACAGCAGGCCCTGCTGACTCCTGAAGGAAGCGCTTCGGTGTATTTCTGTAAGATGTCCCAGACCTTCCAGCCAACACTGCTCCTCCCCCCTTCTTTTAGAAAGCTGTAACGTGCATCAGCTCTGTAGGAAATGAACAGGCTGAAATACATTTCCAAGGGGGCTCCGATGGTAGAGAATCTGCCTGCAATGCAGGAGACCCAGGTTCGACTTCTGGGTTGGGAAGATCCCCTGGAGGAGGGCATGGCCACCCACTCCAATATTCTTGCCTGGAGAATCCCATGGACAGAGGAGCCTGGCAGGCTACAGTCCATGGGGTCGCAAAGAGTCAGACAGGACTGAGCAACTGACACTAGCATTTCCAAACCTATTTGAACATGGGTCCCTTGGCCAACCCTTAAACCCCATCAGTATCCCACGCACTCAGACCCTGGAATGCTGATTTGGTGTTCTAGGTACTTCTCCATTTCCAACCTCAAAAAATTTCTCCTGATGAGCGAGGAAGACCCGGGAAGCTGCTGTTTTGCTTCCTGCACCCCCAAACCCCATCACACACACCTTGCAACTCTGGGCCACGGTGGGGTTGGGGGTGGTGGGAGTGTGATGGGCTGATGACCTGGGAAGGAGTCTCGATTGTCCGCAAGCACAGACGGCATTTCTCACACACCAGCTGTCCCCGGAATCCCTGCCCAGCTCCTAGGAGCTGGGGCTCTTCTCCTGGTAGACACTCCCTGGCAACACTGATGCCTCCTCACCTAAGTCCAGCCTGCTGAGTCCTCTGACCTGTCCCCCTCTGCCTCCCAGAGCCCCATCCTGAGGGCAAGGAACCCACTCCAGCTTGGCGGGGCATCTCATTCTTGGGCTGATCATCCAGGCTCATCGGATTGGCTTCCTGCCGGTTGATATCCAACCATTGATCTAATGGATCAATCCCGTCCGATTGTCTTAATGAGAAAACTAGCCAGAATGGGCTCAGGGATTTCAATTGTGCAGGCAACCTGAGCCGATGGGGCCCAGGGGTCTGACCCCTGCCTGGAAGTTAATGGTTACAACATTCTGCGGGAAAAAAAGAATCGACCTCAAGAGGATCAATTTGGAAGCTGGAGGCAGACTCGACTGGTGTGGTCCAAAACTTCAGTTCCCAATGCCCAGGGCAAGGGAGTGAGGTTGGGGCTCACCCCAGGTGGCCTCTAACTTAGACCAAAGGTCAGGCTCGCAGGGAGCCCCAGAGAACACATGGCCCACGAGAGCAGTGACCGAGCTAACTGGAAGGAAGAACCATCTTCTGTCCCCTTCTCTCCTCATTTATTCTGCCCCAGATTTTGCTCCCACCTGCTCTGAGCAGGCCCTGGGCCGTATCCAGGAAGCAGAATGGCATGAGCATTGCCTTGCTCTCTGGGAATGGACAGTGGAGGCGCAGATTCACAACATGACCCCACTGGACTAGGGTGATGACAGGTGACCATGAGGGACTAGGGGAAACCTGACCCGGCGTGTATGGTCAGCAACATCCCCAAGCCCAGCGGGTGCCAAAGCATGACAAACAAGGAGGCCGCCTGCCGGAGGATGAACCCCGGTGGGAGGGAGGACTCTGGGGCAAGCCAAGTGTGATACGGTAACAGTGGTTCCCATTTCCATGGCACCTGTTCTGTGCCAGACACTGGACTCCATGCTTAATACACACTCACTCACTTAACTGTCATGACAATCCTAGGAGAGAGGAGCTAGGATTATTCCGACTTCTCACACGGAAACAGAGAGGCTAAGTAACCTGCTGAGATCACATAGCTATAAGTGGCAGAGCTGGGATTCAAACACAGACCTTCTGATTCTATTATGACTGCCATTCTGCCATGCTACACACAGCTAATGATGGACGCAGTGAGGATGGCCCAGCAAACACTTCCCATCCAGCCCTGGGGAGAACAAGGGTGTGTTGCTGGGGGGAGGGAACATGACAGGAGACCAGGACCTGATCCCCTTCTTTATGGTTCCCAGCCTTGACCCAATGCCCACCTTTCCAGTAGGGCTACTTAACCCTGGGGTGGAGGGGCGTCTCACTTTTGGAACTACCATTGAGATGACCGTCATTTGTTCAGATGGCTGAGGAGCTCAAGACAAAAGAACAGTCCCTCCCACTGGAAGGAGACAGAAAGGACAGATTCTCAGATGCATAAATCTTCCAGCCAGCCCAAGGTGGAGACAGAGGGTGTATGCATGTGAGGCGGGCTGGGGGTGGGGGGGGCGCCAACTTGCAGGGTCACCATTTCCTGGTGAGCCCTGAGGGAATCACAGGTGTGAGTCCAGTGGGCATTGGAGGAAATGGTGGAAGCTCCGGTTTTTATTGAGAATCTATTCACTTCCAGTCAATCCTAAAGGAGATCAACCTTGAATATTCGTGGGAAAGACTGACGCTGAAGCTGAAGCTCCAATACTTTCGCCACCTGATGTAAAGAGCCAGCTCATCAGGAAAAGACCCTGATACTGGGAAACATTGGCGGGAGAAGGAGGCTACTCATTCCTCTCATTTGTGCTGTACAGTAAACTGATTCAGACACATTCACACACACTCACACACACAGACACACACACATTCACACACACACACACACTCACACACAGACACACACACATTCACACACACTCACACTCACACACACACACACTCACACACACACACTCTCACACACAGACACACTCACACACACACTCACACACACACACTCTCACACACACACATTCACACACTCACACACACACACACATTCACACACACACACAGACACACACACACACACACTCCTTCTTGATGTTCTTCTCCATTATGGTTTGCCACAGGGTATTGGATATAGTTCCCTGGGCCGTACGGTAGGTCCTTCTTGCTTATCCATCCTGTGTGTAATAGTTTGCCTCTGCTAACCCCAAATTCCCAACACTTCCCTCCCCTGCCCCCACCCCGGCAACCACAAGTCTGTTCTCTGCATAGAACGGGGCTCTTGGGGGCTCCCCTCTTCATTCTGTCCTCTGCTTTGTGGGGAAGACTCCTCGTGGGTCTCCTGGCTCTGATCCCAGGAGAGGATGAGATGAGATGGGGATGAGCTGGTTGGATGGCATTACTGACTCAATAGACATCAGTTTGAGCAAACTCTGGGAAACAGTGAAGGACGGGGAAGCCTGGAGCGCTGGGGTCCATGGGGTTGCCAAGAGTCGGACACCACTTAGCGACTGAACAACAGCGTCCACTTCCTGGTACTGTGCCAGACACCGGGGATACAATAATGAGAACAGGCACATCCTGCTGACGTTCCAGCAGAAGAGACAGTAGCCAAAGGAACAACTGATGGGAAATGTGCCCGGTGTAATGTGATGTAATACGTAGTAAGTGTAATGAAGAAAAGAGAATCAGGGTAAAGTAAAAGAGGGTCATGGGAGAAGGGTTGATCTGGACAGGGTGCCACCCAGGAGGCCTTTCTGAAGGGGCCAGAGTAAAGGAAAGTGTGAGCCACGTGTGATTCTAGGAGCGAGCATTGCAGACAGAAGACATCGCACGTGCACAGGCCCTGAGGCTGGAGCGTGCTTTTGATTCTCCAGACAGGCAGTGGTGGGAAACCTTTTTGTACCATTGTGTCCTCTGAAGCCCATCCGTGACTGAGCATCTTGCGGGACCAGGATGAGGGTGGAGAAAGTGAGGTGCCCAGGGTGCTGGATTTCAGGAGGCGTTTACTCCCCCTGCAGGGCCCCGAGTCCTGGCCCTGCTGGAGTCCTCTGGAACAAGCACTAGCAAACGCCGCCCTCAGGAAGTGACTGTGGCTCCTACTCCTGAAGTCTCCTTCCTTGAAGTCACAGAGGCTGGGGGATGGGGGTGAATCGCTCCCAGCTGAGGACCCTCCTCTTCTTGGACCCCCTGGGAGCGGCTGGGGCAGAGTAGGGGTAAGGCCAGGCCACAGAAGAGGCAGGAGGTCTCACTTCTAAGGATTAAAACCTCCTTCCCCGGGCACATGGCACTTCCTGGATTTCCCAGAAATCTCCTGCCTACTTTTCCACTGGCTCTTGCGGCAGCCTGCCTGTGCCTTCCTTGTAAGATGCCGCAATTCCCACGTATGTCACACTGGAGGGGGACTGTCTGTTTGCACATCTGCCTCTCCGTCTGGAAAGTGAGTTTCATTAACATCAGTGGAGTGTTGAAATAAGCGTGTGAGTGCTGCTTTTTGGGCTTCCTTCAGGGCAGGCATCGGTCCTCACACCACCCCGTGTATACTACTTCTGTGCCTCAAAGGAAGAACAGCAGGTCAGAGGGAGGAAGGGCCGGCTCAATACTGCTGCCAAATAAGCAGCAAAGCTGGGATTTGGACCTGGATCTGTCTGACTCTGAGGCCAGGCTCTCCTTTGCTACCACCCGGAGCAGTCATGAAACTTGCAGGTCACGTGAAGATTCGGGGGCTCGCCTGTGATTGGCCGTTGCACCGACTGCATCTTCAGCAGAGGCCTGGCTCCCAGTGGGGAAGATGACCAGGGAGAGACAGAGCCTGCAGACACAGTGCTCTGGGGTGGGGTCAGGCCCCAGCGATGGACGGGGGGCCCCCTTCCCTCCAGGCTTGAGAGCCTTACCACGAAGCTTGGGCTCTCTGGAGCTTTGCCAGCCAAGGCCAGGACAAGCCTCAGGCAATGCGTGGGCTCTAACTGTTGGGTCTGGAGGCAGGATCAATGGCTGGGAAGGGATGGAAGAGCAGGTGGCGGGGTGACTTTCTGACCTATGTGCCAGGCGAGGATTGCATTACCTGTCAACACCTGGGTCACAGGTGAGTAATCACCTTCCCAAACACAGACACGCACTGAGAGGGAAGAGCAAGGGTTCAAGGCCAAGGAGTTTTTTTTTTTTGCAAAAGAAAAACAGTGAAAGTTCTCTAGGTCCAGCGAACATTCCGTCAGCTCCTATTTCACAGGTTTTCGTCACCTTCTGAAGACCCTGCCTTGGTTCTTTTTCTGAAAATACCCTCCCCCACTTTCTCTGCTTCTCCTACCCACACACTTTCACCAAGTTTGAAGTCAGTTATTTGGTTCAAGTTACTCACCCCGTGATTTGGTCATCACTCAGGCAGGTTATGTGGCCACTAAGGCCTCAGTTTCCCCATGTGTAATGCTGACGTCCCACACGGTGAAGCATGTTTTAGGAGTTTGCTCATCATGAGCCCGGCCCACAGCGGGGCGCCCCTGAGCCTCTGCCAGATCCCTGTTCCCTCCCGGTCCCCACTGTCCAACTGAGGAAGGACGGTCCCTGGATGGAAGTGGGAGGAGTGGGATCTGACATTTGGAAGCTAGTCAGAGAGTGGGAGAAGGTTCAGGGCTGACCCTCTCAGCCAGGTGTCCCATCCAGACTGGGGTCAGAGCCAGGAGATCCACGAGGAGTTCTCCCCACAAAGCAGAGGGCAGGCTCAAGAGGGGAGCCCCCAAGAGCCCCGTTCTATGCAGACAACAGACTTGGGGTTGCCGGGGGGAAGGGGCAGGGGAGGGAAGTGTTGGGAATTTGGGGTTAGCAGAGGCAAACTATTACACACAGGATGGATGAGCAAGAAGGACCTACCGTACAGCCCAGGGAACTATATCCAATACCCCGTGACAAACCATAATGGAAAAGAACATGAAGAAGAGAGTGTGTGTGTCACTGAGTCACTTTGCTGCACGGCAGAAAATGAACGCATCGTAAATCAACTTCAATAATTGTTTTAAACTAAAAAATAAAATCATTGCATACATAAAAAAAAACCCTTCAGCCAGGACCCCCGAATCAAGCCCCCAGACTGGTGGGAAGGGCAGGGATGGGAGAGGAGCTCATGCAGCCCCCAGGAGGCAGGGGGCTCAGGGGAACAAGCCCAGGAGAAGAGCTGTGGGCTCAGCTGTGAGGCCAGCCGGCTCTGGCACCTCAGGTGGGCCGCCCCTCTGTCTGGGCCTGTTTTTTCTCATCTGCAAAATGAGGGGTGAATGGTACTTTGGGGTCTTCCAGCTCTGATCAGTCCATGTCAGCTGTTCACTGAGCTCAAATCCTGACACCGTCATTGCATATACAACGCGACTCCACTTCTCTGAGACGTGAACTCATCCATGAATCAGCCACCAGCTAAAGACGGAGCTCTGTCTTTCTCGGCATTAAACTTGCCACCAATCAGCCTTGATGCATGAGCCCCCCCACCCCACCCCCTGGCCCCCACCAAGCACGGTATCGAGAAGCAGGATCAGGAGTGGAAACGGATTCATCTTAACTAAGCAGTTCATTATCCTGAACGGGACCATCACTCTCGCCCTCTATCTCTGACAGCATTTATACCGCTCCCGTTAAGACACGTTTAGCAAAATCACAGGCAATATTTAGGAATCAGGCACCCTCTCAATGAAGTGATGACAAATGGCTCCTCTATCCCGAAACTCGCCTCGCGACATCCCAGCATTGCCCCCCTTCCCTTTCCCAACTCAGGGTTGGGGGGAAATGTGTCCAGAGGGCTGGCTCATGTCTGGCCCCAAGGGTAGACGGCAGTCTGGGTGGGCTTCCGTGGGAGGGGCACAGGCCCGCCTTGATTTAGTGAAAAGAGTCGTGAATTATATCGGGGTGACCAGATGGCTCAGTCTGCCCAGGACCAAGAGCTTTCCTGGGACAAGTGCTTTCAATGCTAAAACCAATAATTCCCCAGCAAACCAAGACAAGTTGGTCACCATAGTTACAAGCCGCCCATGGCCATGGCAAGGGTTAAATCACTAAACCTCTGCACCTGTTTCAGTCATAAGGGGATCCATCCCTCCCAGCTGCAGGCGCTAGTGAGGGAAAACGCTGACCTCCTCCCCAGCCCTTGTTCCTCATGAATGTTTGCTAGATGCTGGTGCTACTGAAGGATGTAACTTGTGAGATCAGGCTTTGTCTTGAGCTTCCTACATCCATGGATGCCCTTCAATCCTCCCCCACCAGCAGCAGCCAGAGTGCTTTCTTTAAAATATGCTCCCTGGCCGTGGAAAGGGCCCCCAGAGCTTCCCATCGCTCCATGGAAAGAGATGCAGATCCTCTGTGAGGTGAGCTGGCCCAGGCCTGGGTCTCATGGCCCATCCAGGTCCTACCATGTCTGCTCTTCATCATGTGTGGACTCTGACTCCTCTCCAGGCCCAGCACAGGCGTCCCCCTCTGTCCCAAGGCCTCACCCTTGCTCATCCTTCAAGGAGTCACAGAGGTCTCACTTCCACAAGAAAACTCTCCTTGACTCCCCAGGTTATCACAGTCCCCCCAAACACCCGTCCCTTTTGACCACTTAGGAAACTTGAAATTACTTGTAATGAGGGGTTCATTGTATATTCTCCATATGCAAGGCCACTAACTGTTTCTATTTATGTTACCTGTGTGGCTAGAATAGTGCCCAGATCTGCGTAAGTGATGAAAGGAGAAAGGAATTAATTCTGCCCATCCTCTAGACTGTTCCGTAACAAGAGTGGGTGGTGTCCCCAGGAGCGTCTCATCCCTGTGGTCCGAGGCAGCCCCAGCCGAAGGGGCCAAGACCCCAGATGCCCGCTGAACCTGCCTCCTGGACCACATCTGCTTGGACTGATGCCAACATCATCTGAGAGCGTCCTCCAGGACTCCTCACAGAGGTCAGGCAGGAAGCCCCCCTTGGTGAGTGGCCGCCCCATCGGGGGTGGTAGGATACGAGACGTAACAGGGAGTCAACAGACAGAGAAGAGGGTAGAGCTGAGACCACGGGCGCGGGAGCCACGGGGAGAGGCTGTGGAATCCGGGCCCAGCCGCACTTGCTGGACCGGCAGGGCCCTGGAGCAGGGAAGTGGGCGGCCATCTGCGCAAGGCGGCTGCTGGAGCTGGCGGGCCCAGGGCCAGGGGCCAGAGCTGCTGCTGCGTCTGAACAGGGCCCTGTCTCTCCTGGAACACTGTGCTGAGCTGGGGCCCTGTCTCCGTCGCTTCTCCCGTCGCCTACCCGCCAGCAGAGGTAACCAGGTACCTTGCAGCAGATGGGCTGTGTGCATACGTGCTGAGTCACTTCAGTCCTGCCTGACTCTTTGCGACCCCATGGAGCCCGCCAGGCTCCTCCTCTGTCCCCGGGATTCTCCAGGCGATGATACTGGAGTGGGTTGCCCAGGGCCAACCCAGGGATCAAATCCGCCTCTCCCACTGCTCCTGCATTGCTAGAGGGTTCTTTACTGCTGGGCAGCTGGGGAAGCTGCTGGTCTATTGCCCTGCATCCCAGCTGGTCTCTCTGCGCCCACCTTCACCCCTGCCCATCCCTCCGATTCCATTTCCCCTCGCCCTCTGCCTCCTTCACTCCACACACAGTGAACCCTGCTGCTTCCTGACTCCTCCAAGCTCATCCCTACCTCAGGGCCTTTGCACCTGCTGCTCCCACCTCTCAGAACAGTCTTTCCCCGGATGCTCACATGGCTCAGGTCCTCAATTCTTCCTCTGCTCAAATGCCTTTGCAGTGGGGAAACCTTTCCTAATCATCCTGCCTATATAAAATTGTATCCTTGTCATTCTCTAACTCTCTACCCTGCGCTTCTCTTTTTAAAATATTTATGACTACCGGATATATATTTATTTGTTTATTATCTGCTGACATCTCACCCCCACCCCCACAACTCCAGTACCCAACTGGGTTGCAAGCTCCACGCGAGCAGAGGCTTCGTGTGTGTGTGTGTGTGTGTGTGTGTGTGTATGCATGTGTCTCAATCCTTTTTCTTTTTCCTGTTGTTCAGATTGGATCATTCCTATTGATCTATTTCAAGTCTGCTGACTTTTTCCTGTCCGCTCTATCCTGTTACTGAGTCTACCCAGTGAGTCTTTAAATTTCAGTTATTGTATTTTTCACTTCTAAAATTTCTGTTTGGCTCTTCTTTATGTCCTTTATTTCTTTATGGAAACTCTGTGTCATTTGTTTTGAGATGATTTGTGATTGTTTCTTCAAGTATCTTTGTTACCTTAAAGTCCTTGTTAGATAATTCCAGCATAGGTGTTAATCTCATCATTGGAGTCTATGAATCATCTTTTCTCATTTGAGTTGAGATTTTTGCAGTTCTTTGTCTGTCATCATGTCATGTGATTTTTAGTTTGTGTCGTGAACATTTTAAGTATTACTTTGTGAGACTCTAAGTCTTACCTATATTAATTCTGCAGTAGTACTTTGAATTCTGGTGTTCTTCCCCAAACTGTCTGCTAGTATCTATGTTTCAGATTTTTCAAATAGATGTCCACACATTCTGTCTAGGTCTCATAGCTGAATTAATGGAAAATAAAAAGAAGCTGGTCTTGACTCCATTTCACTATAACTAGAAATCCTTGGGTTTGTGGTTTTTAATCACTACTTTATCCCTTAGAAATTAGAACAGTTCCTGGCACTTAATAGTAGCTCAATAAATATGTATTAAGTGAATAAAAAAATTAGCAAACGAACATGTGGTGTCTGGCCGCTTTCAAAGGATATCTACAGTTATTATCTCATTGATTACCATCACAACCCTGGGGAGTAACACTCCCAGTTTGGAGTTATGGAGACTGAGGCTCAGAGATATGGAATGACTTTCTCGTGACCACACAGAACCAGGCTTGGCAAGAAGGTCCTTTGATCTGAATCCGCCACTCTCCCACCATTCCATGGAAGGCCCTGTCCCTTTCTTCCACGTGGAGAAGCTGAGAACAGGAGTGGATAGAGAGAGGATGTGCCCAGAAGCACTGTCTTGAGGTGCAGTGGGGTCACACAGCAGTTAGACCAGCAGGACACAGAACTTCCACAAGGGAGCAGGAGGATGACTGGCTGTCGAGGCCATTTTCAAGTTCAAAGCCAGCGGAAGGTTCCGGGAAGGCCGGACGATGGATCTGAGACCCTTTCTGGGACTGTGAGCGACCTGAGGCTGGATGGGTGAATTTGTCCCCTCCCATTCCTGACACCCCCTCCTCTGAACTCGGCTCTGGACAGTTCCCTTGGCCCAGAGGTGCCTGCCTTGTGTCACCCAAGTCAACACTTGTTGATTCAAAGTAACTAGAGAAGAGTCAAAAGCAAGGGAACACCATCTTTCTGTCAGAGGGCAGAGGCTGTTTCTGCCCTCAGACTAGACGTTCCCCGAGGACAGAGACAGTGTTTCACCCTCTTCTATGTCTGGGAGCGTAGACATGGTGCAGAGAACTCCCGGGACCCTTCTCCCTGGAGATCCAGCTTGGACCACGTCGAGACTTGACCTGGGCCAGACAGTCAGCTGGTGGCGGCCGCTCCGCCAGCTCTGCTCGTGTCAGAGAGGACCATGGAAGTCAGGGTGACAGGATTCCTCACGCCACCCTCCCCTTTCTGCAGGGCTGGGGTTTATCTCCACGAGGTAACAGGAGCTCCATGCACCCCCACCCATGAAGAAAAGAGGTCACCCCGTCTCATGAAGACAAATACCACCACGTGGCACCGGTGACAGCCTCCCTGGGAGCTGCACATCGTGTAATTACTACCATAATAAATATTATTACAACAGACCGATTACTTTCAGGCAGGTGCTGGGGGTTGTGTGAAATACACCCTCCCCTGCTGGGCTAACAGGTGCTGTCAGCCCCCACCTCCTCGTCAGCAGAAACAAAGGTGGGACAGAGGGTGGAGGGGGCCTTTTAAGGAAGGAAAGCTTCTGAACAAAGAGCAGAGGTTAATAGCTCATTTGTCTCCGAGATGGATCAATACTTCCTCTCCAATGGCTCTCAGGAGTGTGTGTGCCCTCCACCGATCCTGCCTTGGTGTGGGCCCTCAAACATCCCCCCAGGACCCTGCACAGCCCCCTTGCTGGTTGCCAGTCTCCAGCCCTGTCCCTCCGATGCCGCCACCACACTGGAGTCTCCACGATATTTCTCAAATGCTTGTGTGGTGACGCCACCTCTCTGGTTAATGTCATGCCATTTCCCCACCCCATTGCCTTCCAATTCGGGATCAAGTTCAGCTTCTGTCATGGCCAGCCGGGCCCCTAACGATCTGGCTTCTCTCGGCCTCCCCAGCTCAGTCAGCCTCTCACTGTGTGCGCTGCCCCCGTGCCAGCCCTGCCAGACGCTCTCAGGCTCTTCTCTGAGCCCGTGACATCTCCTCCTCCCCTTTCGCTCGCAGCGCGCCCAGGGAAACTTGCACACATCCTTCCAGGTTCGATGCCATAGTCACCCCATCCAGGAGTCTGGCACTCCGTCGTCTGAGGACATGGGGGGAGCCGCCGTCTAAGAACACAGCCCACAGTGAACAGCTTAGTCACAGCCGTCTATACCACACTCTAATATAACATAGGGTTCTTTGTGTATGTCTCTGCCATCAGCCCGGGAGTTTCTTAAGGTCAGGGGCCTGGCGTGCATCCCTGCAGGATATTTGGCGTGTAACGAGTGTTTCGGCCCGGGTGCTGCACGCATGAAGTCGTGAATGAGCTAACACACGAGCACTGCCCAGCCCAGGGCGCGGTGAGCGGTGTAGCCCTGGAGCCCTGCGGATTAGGCTGCTGCCCAGGGAACTGACGTCACATTTATGACCCAAATCCTTCTTCGTCTGCTAGTTGCCTTTAGAATTAAGGCCAAAGCCCCTCCCCCACGCTCTAAGCCCGCTTCCCTCCAGCTCACCTCTTGCCCCTCTGCCTTCTTTCAAGCTGAGTCTCAGTCATTCTGAACTACTTAGAGCTTCTCAAATATGCTCTGTCTGGCTCCTGGGTCCTGGCACCCACCATCCTTTTGCCTGGAATACCTACTGTCACTTTACCCCGTCACTTCAATAAACCCTTCAGATATTACTTTAGACACCATTTTCCCTAGAGGCTGCCCAACATACATCCTAACTCCACCTACCCTGCACCCTGAACCCCCAAATCATGGTTAAGTGCCCCTCTCATGGCATCAAAAATAACCCTAACCTGTTACATGGGGTCACCTTTTTTTTTTTTCTTTTTTGCCAGTCTTTCTGCCACCACTGTGAACTATGAGCTCCTGGGGGTTGAGCTCCGAAAGCATGACTCAGTAACTTCACGCTGGCCAGGCTGTTGGCAATGAAGACATACTTAGAGAATGAATGAATGGATGAATGAATGAATGGACCCACGGATGAAGAAATAAAGTCTACAGACCTCTTCAGTTAGCCTCACCTTGGCCACAACATCCAATTCTGTTGAGGCAGCAAGATTTTTTTTTTTTTTTGGTCTTACTTGATTATGGATTTACACTCTAAATTTGAACCCTGGAAAGACATCTAGACGGGAAGGCCCCACCCTCAGGCAGCTGGTTCTCACCTCCCTCAGCAGAGAGTCAGCTCAGGTCTGGGCCACCAAGGACCGTAAACATTTTACACCTTTACAGGGAGACGTGCCTGCCACGTTCAGGTGTCCAACGGCTTCCTAAACCTCCCAGACTCTTCTGAAACACTCCCCCTCTGTGATTTCCAGCCAGCTAATCAAATTCCCCTCTGTCAGAGGCAATAGATGCTCGAAAGCTTGTAGTATTAATGTATTATTCATGACATATGTATTATTTATCATTAGTTTGTTTATTTATTATTAATTTGTGTTTCATTATTGATAATGATGTGGTTCTACTATTAATAAGAAGGCTTGGGAAAGCTGTTCTGTGGCGCTTTGAAGACACCTGATGCTTCTCTGATGGATTCTCTGAGGGTCTGGAGATCCAGGGTGGGTCGTTTTTCTTCCCAGTTTGTGGGCAGGAGACACCGAGGCCAGAGAAGGGCAGAGCCTGCTCACGCATTCCTCTTGCCTCAGAGGTGCAGGCGAGGCAAGGTGACGCGACCGGGGAAATGGTCCATTAGGCAGCGTGCCCTGGGCTGACGGCGGGGCCAAGTGCGTAGGCTGCTGCAGAAAGCTGATGCTGGGCCTGCAGTCAAGCCTCCACCCGGGCCGGCTCGCCCAGGCTCCGTCGCCCAGGCTCACGCTGAAGTTGTCCCGGCTTCGCTTGCACAGGTGCCTGCCTGCTCTGCTACGTGCTCCCCAAATCACGTTTCCTTTTCCTCCCAGAGACTCAGCCAGACTACATTTCCCAGCCTCCCTTGCAGTTTGGCAGGGTCATGTGACCAAAACCTGGCAGAGGAATATGGCTTCCGGGCCGGGCCCCTGGCAATCTCGTGTGCCATCCCCCACACCCTCTCTCTGTATCAGCTGCCTGATGGATACAGAGGAGAATGAAACCAAAAGTGGAGAAAGTCTGGCTATCTGAATGACCAGATGGTATGGAATGTCCTTCCACAGCCCCCAACAGACAGTGATATGAGCGAGAAACAAAATGCTATTGTGTTAATTACAAAAGACTGGAATACTGGAATGGGTTGCCATTCCCTTCTCCAGGGGACCTTCCCAACCCAGGGATTGAATCTGGGTCTCCCGCATTGCAGGTGGATTCTTTACTAGCTGAGACACCACGGAAGCCCAAGAATACTAGAGTGGGTAGCCTATCCCTTCTCCAGGGGATCTTCCTGACCCAGGAATCAAACCAGGGTCTCCTGCATTGCAGGAGGATTCTTTAACAGCTGAGCTATGGGGAAAGCCCACTAATTATAAAAATAACTTTATAATAAATATACTATATATAATAAAAACAAACCTATGACAAAGAGAGTTTGTGGCAAAGCAGAGATGTTACTCTGCTGACAAATGTCTGTACAGTCAAGGATATGGTCTTCCCAGTGGTCATGTATGGTTGTGAGAACTGGAATGTAAAGACGGCAGACCGCCAAAGAATTGATGCCTTTGAACTGTGGTGCTGGAGAAGTCTGCTGAGAGTCCCTTAGACATCAAGGAGATCAAACCAGTCAATCATAAGGGAAATTAACCCTGAATACTCATTGGAAGGACTGAAGCTGAAGCTAAATCTCCAGTATTTTGGTCATCTGATGCAAACGGCTGACTCATTGGAAAGGTCCCTGATGCTGGGAAAGATTGCAGGCAGAAGGAGAAGAGGGCGTCAGAGAATGAGGTGGCTGGACAGCATCACTGATGCAATGGACATGGATTTGGGCAAACTTCGAGAGATGGTGAAGGACAGGCAGGCCTGGCGTGCTGCAGTCCATGGGGTTGCAAAGAGTCGGACACAACTGGGTGACTGAACAATAATAATATAATAAACACATAAATTATTAAAAATAATAGTCACTGAGATTTTAAATTGCTTTGTTCCAGTAGTTATTCTGCTAACACGTCCCACTACTATGTTGCACAAAGTATGTACTCAGTAGGTTCTTCATGAAAAAAAAAAGAAAGAAGTGAACAGGCAGATAAATGAACAAGTAACAAAATTAATCAGTGTGTTCAGCTACACTGAGTTGGATCCCCAAACCTTAGTTCTTCATCACAGAGTAGCACAGGAAAGAGGTTTTTGTGATCTTGAATTGAAAGCGTTTTGTTGGTTAGATGATAAACTGAGGCACAGAGAAGGGACGGCCTTGGCAGAGGTCACAGGGACAATCAACAAACAATTAAAGAACAGAGCTCGGATCTCCCAAGCATGTCATACCATTATCTTTTCTGCAAAGGCCTTTCATCTGATGGCCTGCTGCTCACCCTCTAGCGCTTTCTCAGGGTCCTTAGGGGTGGGTGAAGGGAAGCACCCATTTGTCCCTGGGTCTGTCCAGCATCCAAAGACAAGCTGAGAGGGAAGAAGGATGAGAGACTGATGGGCTGCAGGATGCCCAGGAGATGCCCGACCAGCCATGCCCGTCTCCGGGCCAGGGCCGCCAGGTCAGGGCTGCCTCTGTAGCCACCCATGGGGAGCCCAGAGGAGGGGCTAAAAGAAAAGGAAACTGCTCCAGACCCTGAAGCCAAAAACCCAGGCTTGGTTCTCATTCTCCCAGTGACACCGAAGGCAAGCCCTCTCCTCCTCTGGCCGGGCCTCTGTCATCTCACCTGAAAAGGGGTTTATGGTGCTTATTTCTCAGGACAATGGTGATGCTAAGGCGGGACAGGAGAGGGCAAAGTAACCTGAAGAGCACGAATGGGAAGCTGTGGGTATTGGCCGGGACCGCCCCCAGGGGCTTCCCTGACGGCTCAGCGGGTAAAGAATCTGCCTGTAATGCAGGAGACACAGGAGATGTGGGCTCGATCCCTGGATTGGGAAGATCTCCTGGAGGAGGAAATGGCAACCCACTCCAGTATTCTTGTCTGAAAAATGCCATGGACAGAGGAGCCTGGTGGGCTACAGTCCGTGGGGTTGCAGAGTCGGACACGACTGAGCACGCAGACGCTGGTACCCAGAGGTTTTAACGGCAGCCTCGGGAGCCAGACAAGCCTGGGACCGCCGCTGACTCTGCCCCAGGCCAGCTCCGAGTGAGTGTTTTCACTGCCCTGAGACTCAGTCTCCGCTTCAGCCAAGGAGGGATGATCGTCCTCACTTCTTAGGAGAGGGAGGGGAAGGGGAAAGGCAGACACAGAGAGATGGTCCAGGCAGAGGGCCAAGGGCAGTGCCATCCCCCTACCTGCGTCACCCCGCTTTTCCATGCCCCCCACCCTCTTTCGTCAGCAAGGGCTGCTTTAAAGAGTTTGCTAGAAAGCTTTGGGGCCAAGGACCACCCCCCTTTTCTTGGACTGGCCGGATTAGCCTCAGGAGCAGAGCAGCTGAGAAGTCACCATCTCCTCATTGATGCCGCTCTGTCTCCTTTCTGGAGGATTTTGCAGCAGAGCACGCGGAGGGCCCTGCACCCTCCGACATCACTCAGCATCACGGGGCCAGATTCGTGAGCAGCAGGGAAGCTCCTCTGACTTAAAATAAAATTCAAAATATGGATGAGAGGTTATTAAGGAATATTTTAAAAGAAAAATAGTTATTACTCAAGGAACACAGTCTAAGCTAGGTTATAAACTGGTCTTAATCAGTAAAACGAGGCAACTTAATGAAAAAAATTACAATTTAAAATAGGCCTACATTAAATAATAATGCCTCATAAACACAGAAGTCCTTTAGCACATAAGAATTAATTGCTGAGCTCAGAAGCTAAAGGCACAATAAAGGAATCCTTAATTTTTTGGTCTTTTATTTTTCTCTTCGGAAAGGCAACCTGCGTGAGACTAGATTTCCTCACTTTGGCACCAAAGGGTCTGGAAACTTGCAAAGGGAATTTGCTCAGCAACAATCCTGTTTCCTTCAACCTATTATTTTAAGACGTGGTCTGAGTGAAGTGTGGCTTTTCTCTCTGGGTCTGCATCAGTTTTAAATAAACACATGTGACAGTGTTCCCTCTGTTGAATTAGGGAACGGGCTCATTCTGCAGAATCAAAGCCCCTGAGTTCAGAGCCTTCAGGCCGAGCTCAGCTATCAGAGCAGCGGCTTTCCTGGTCCCGCGAGAGCGCGCATCTCATTACAGCTGCCGTTAGAGACAATCCAGTAAAGCAGAGTGGCCTCATCCGGGGGGACTCCCCCCACCCAGGAGACATGTGGCA
Source organism: Cervus canadensis (assembly GCF_019320065.1). Classification (NCBI taxonomy): domain Eukaryota; kingdom Metazoa; phylum Chordata; class Mammalia; order Artiodactyla; family Cervidae; genus Cervus; species Cervus canadensis. Next base: position 1,695,721 of record NC_057409.1, on the reverse strand, counting down.
GTGTCTAGAGAGGCATTTTTAGTTGTCACAACTAGTGGAGGTGGGGGCTGCTATGGGCGTCTATTTGGTACAGGCCAGGGATGCTGCCAAACATCCAGCAAGGGACAGGACATGCCCCCCAAGCAAGAATCGTCTACCCCCAGATGTCAACAGTGCCGGGGTTGAGAAACCCTGCAATGAAGGAAGAAAAGTGAAATTCTGTGCACTCAGGACTTCCCAGCACAGGAGACAAGGAGTGTCTCCAGACATCGGGACCGGCCGTCTGAAGCTGGGAGTGTAGGCTGCTGGGAAATTCTCCCTCAACCTGACCCCAGCACCAGCTATGTCTAACAGCTGACTTCCACCCAAACTTCCTTCCCCCTGAAATGGATCAGCTCACTCCTTCAGAGCATCTCTCTTGCCCCCAGGAACCTATCTTGATTCTGTGATAGGAGACGCCTAGGAGAAAGTCCTTTCACAGTCACCCTTGGCAAAAAGGATTTATTCTGCCGTGAGAATCCAGGCTCAGAGAGGAGACAGTCTTAGGGCTCCCTCCTCCCCGGGGAGCATTCAGAGCCTCCCTCCTTGCTAATCTGGTTCTGCCTGCTTGGCAGCAGAAGCAATCTGGTCTTCATATTAATACTTTATTAAATGCACACATCTTGCAAGATAAGCGTCAGCCTATTACATCTGTTCGGTTATAGAGTGCCTGCTTGTCACCTGAAGGCCATTTGGGCCTTATTTGTTCACCATCTCACTTTTTGCTTCTGGACGCCAAGGTGCAGATTCCAGACATGTCACTGAGTGGACGGGTTAGGGGTGGGATGAGCTGGAGACATTTGATTCCCATTCTCCAGGACTCAAGTTCCCTGCTTCCTAGAGGGGATGGAAAGGCATGGGATCCCTAAGCAAGAGTTGCATGGACCATGGGCCAATTTGTCACCAGGACAAGAAATCAAGAACAAGACAGGGAACTCTCCAACAACTGGATAGTTTTAGCTCAACTTGCGAAAGAATGCTGAATCTATTATGGGCAAGTATTAGGTAAGTCCTGCCCAACCAGCCAGCCTTTCCAATAGGAAAGGGCTTGAGGCAGTCTGTAAAAACAGACCGGAGTCTTGCTCTGCCACTTCCTCAGTCTATGCCCTTGGAATATGGCGCATCAGTCTTCTTATCTATTAAGTAGGAATCTGCTGTGGACCTCCCAGGGCTGGAGATAATAGAGGCACAGAGCTAACAGGCATCTGAATACATGATTGATGCTACCACTGTTAAAATGACTCTAGTTCTTTTTATAGGTATAATTTACAGTAAAATACTATAAGATATAGTAAAATCTCAAATGGACAACATAATACATTTTTACTTACACACCCAGATGAACCACCACCTAAATGAAAATATAAACTATTCCCAGAACCCCATCACAATCTCTCATGCTCCTTTCCAGCCATTCCCCCTCACCAGCCCCAAGGATAACCTCTATCCTGGCTTCTCCATCCGGATTAGCTTTGCTTCCTCTGACCCTCCGATATAAATAGAATCATGCAAGAGGTGCCCTTTGGTGTCTGGCTACTTTTTCTCAGCACAATGCTTTTGACATTCATCTATGTGTTGCATTTATCCGGAGTTTATGCTTTTAAAAAATGTTTCCTGGGTAGTATTCTGTTGTATGAAATGCCACACTCCATTTATCCATTTGACCATTGAGGGACATTTAGGCGGTTTCTAGTTTGGGGATATTATAAATAAAACCCATAATTGTCATTAAAATATTAGGCCTAGACCCAAGGGACAGCTGGTCAACCCCTTTCTTCCCTAGGGAACTGATCTCTGCCCTTGGCCAGCTCCCAGGCAGAGAGACCCTCTGCTGAGTTATGAAGATGAGTTTGCCTTCAGCATGCCCACCCAACCCTCTGCACCCTTGCCCTTCCGCCCAAGGGCCCTCAGGACGGCCCTTAAGAATCTTGACCACTCACATGCCTTTGATGTGAATGCTCTTCCCCCATTGTTCTCCTACAGGCATCCTGAAGCCAAGCTATGACACCCCTTCAAAATAAACAAATGACATGAATTTGACCCTGCTTTGCTTTTTACAAATGTACATGTCATTCTGACCTGGTGGGAAAGCCAATATCCCTATTTTTCAGGTGGGAACACTGAGGAATATTGATTCATCCACTTGTTCACTCACTGGAAAAGTATGTGCTCTTTTGGGTAAAACCCCAGTTAGTGGGCCAGGGACCTGAAAAGAGTCTTGAATTGGTCTAGCCGGAGATGCATAAGCATAGACTCACACTCCCTCCTAGATTCTTCCCACTTTTTCATCCTCTAGTGTTGAGCACCCTTGTATTTTATCAGATCCACGGCTTGCTTTCTGCATTATTAGTCTCAGCTCCCTGGTAGGATGAAATTTTCTGTTAGTTTTTTTTTTTTTAATCCTTCCATAATACACAAGTTGCTCAGTCGTGTCTGACTCTTTGTGACCCCGTGAACTGTAGCCCAACAGGTTCCTCTGTCCGTGGAATTTTCCAGGCAAGAATACTGGAGTGGGTTGCCATTTCCTTCTCCAGGGGATCTTCCCGACCTGGGGATTGAACCCAGGTCTCCCACATTGCAGGCAGACGCTTTACTCTTTGAGCCACCAGGGAAGCCTTAATACACACCACTGTTAGGAATACAGAGGAGCTTAATAAATGCTTCAAGAGGGTGAATAGAGACTGGTACTGTTTACTTGGTTTTGTAACTCCAGAGTTTCAAGTTCCACACTAGAGAGGGCTGCACACACTCAGACAGCTTTCTGGCCTGTGTCTGTGCCCAGTCGCTGAGTAGTGTTTAACCCCTTGTGACCTCAATGGGCTGTAGTCCACCCAGCTCCTCAGTCCATGGACTTTTCCAGGACAGAATACTGGAAAGGGTTGCCATATCCTATTCCAGGGTATCTTCCCAGGGATCAAACCCAAATCTCCTGCATTGGCAGGGGGATTCTTGCCACTGTGCCACCTGGGAAACCCAGCTTTCTGGCAAGTATAGCTAAATCATACATCACATGTGTGTAGGTCAAAAGTGATTCAAAGTCCAGGAAGGACTCATTATACCCTTCCGGGTGTGAAGAAAACAGGCTGGCAGCCTTTAGGAGCAGATAACGACCCTTACTGACAGCCAGGAAACAAACATGGACCTCAGTCCTACACCCACAAGGAAGTGAATTCTGCAATAGCACTAACCAGTTTGGAAATGGGTTCTCCCGCAGAGCTTCCAGATAAGAGCCCAGTCAGCCAAACCCTTGGTTTTGACTTGTGCAGAGAACTGAGCCTGGGCCGCAGGGACTTCTGACCTACAGAAATGAGTTGTTATAAGTTGCTGAGTTTGTGCAGTTTGTTATGTAGCAATAAAAACTAACATAATGTGTTTGGGGCTTTCTGGGGGGCTCAGCAGCAAAGAATCCACCTGCAATGCAGGTCACACTGGTTTGATCCCTGGATTGGAAGATCCCTGGAGGAGGGCATGGCAATTCACTCCAGTATTCTTGCTTGGAGAATCTCATGGACAGAGGAGCCTGGTGGGCTACATTCCATAGGGTGGTAAAGAGTAGGACACGGCTCAAGTGACTGAGCACATAACATGTTTATCTGAGGTTGCAATAACCAGAGATCCTTTTGAAGCATCAGTCAAATCATGTCAGTCCCCTACTCCAAGCAGGCAAGTAGCTCCCGTCACTCTGGACAGTCAGGACCAGAGCTTTGCTGTTGTCCAGAGAAGTCTGGCCCGACTGTCGCTAACTTACTTCTCACCACTTCCTCTTACTCACTCCATTTCAGCCACGCTGCCCTCTTTGGTTTTCCATAAACATCACAAGCTCATTCCCACCTCAGGACCTTTGCACCTACCATTTCCTCTTCCTGAAATACTCGCATCCCAGCTATGCACTAAGTTTACCTACTCATTTCACTTGGATCTCTACTCACTGTCCTATCTCTACAGAAGCCTTCCTTGACCATCCAGTCTAAAATTCTCTAAAATTCCCACCTATCTTCTCTCTCTATCCTTAAAATTGCTTTATTTTTTTTATAACATTATTTGTCTGCCTAACATTACATTTTAATTTATCCCTTTGTCTATTACCCATTATATAGGCCCTCTTATCCCACTGAATGTCAGCCCTATGAGGGGATGGACTTTCTCTGCTTTATTCACTGCGTTGTCTCCAGTCCAAGAACAGTATCTGGGAATCATCAACATTTTACAGTGTTTACGATGAGCTGGCATTGCATTAGTTGCCATCTACTGCTTTAATGAAAACAACGAATCAACATGCCCATTCTTCAACATTAAGACAGATTGTCTTATGGAGCAAGATGTTAAAGAACTCCCATAGGCGGGATTTGGTATCTCTCTCATTCATCCTTAACAGCGTTTATAGTTTTTCCCTAACTCTGATTCTGGGCTACACTTTGATTAGAATCTTGCATATGGGTCACCTTGATTCACTTGTCCCCTGGTTCCAATCGGACTGTAGGGTTTCAGCAGAGCTTGGAATCAAAATGCTTGAGCAGCATCTCCTGGCTACAAAACCTGGAGTTGTATTTTATTTTCAAACCGCTTCTTGATTACTTCCCTTCACCATGGGCTGCTTGAGTCATGCTCCCATAGGCTTCACTTGCTCAGAGTCCGCGTCTCCATCCTTCTCTTTGTCAGTAAGATAAGAGGGAGTCGGGCAAAGACCTGGATGACAAATGTTCCCTGTATAAACTGGATGGTTTTTCCACTGAGAAGGTAACTTCCCACTGGGTTCTGGAAGAAGAGACACAGCCCTGTTCTTATCAATATTTTTATCTTTAATGACTTCTCCTTTGGTGATTTCAGAAGTAACATTTGCTTATTGTAGAAAATAAATAATACTAGAAATTGTACAGAAAAAAAATCCCCTCTTGTAAACCACCACACAGAGAAAGACATTGTTACTATTTTGAAATTTTCTGACTCTGAGATACTAGTATCACTTGACATGAAAATGCAAATCCTCTCATGCCCAATTGTGAAGGTTAATTTTATCTGTCAACTTGAATGGGTCATGGGGTGTCCAGATTAAACATTATCTCCGGTCAGGTCTGTGAAGGTGTTTCCGGATGAGATTAGCATTTGAATCAGTGGACTTGGTAAAGCTGATCACCCTCCCCAATGCCTGTAGGCATCCTCCAGTCCACAAAGGGCCTGAACAGAACAAACGGCAGAGGGAGGAGGAATCTGACCCTTTTTCTCCTGCCTCACTGCTCGACCTGGGACATCGAAACTTGTCTTCTGTCCTGAGCTTGGGATTGTGTCTGAGAGCTCTCCCGGTTCTCATGCCTTTGGACTTGGACTAAATTAGACCATGGGCTTTCCTGGGTCTCCAGCTGGCAGATGGCAGATCATGGGACTTCTCAGTTTCCATAATAACAAAGTCAAATACATATACATGGGCTTCTCAGGTGGCCCTAATGGTAAAGAATCTGCCTCAATGCAGGAGACGCAAGAGAGACTCGGGTTTGATCCCTCGGTTGGGAAGATTCCCTGGAGTAGGAAATGGCACCCCACTCCAGTATTCTTGCCTGAAAATTCCATGAGCAGAGGAGCCTGGCAGGCTACAGTTTGACACAATTGAGTGGCTGAGCACACACACAGGTGCATATGCACACACACACACGTGCACAAACACACACGCACACACATACACATACACACACATGCACACACACATACACACGCGCACACAGACACACACACACACATACATACACAGACACATACACACACATACACATACACACACGCACACATACACAGACACATACACTCACACACACATACACACACAGAGAGACACAGACACATACATTCACACACATACACACATACACATGCACACACACACGCACACATACACACACACACACACACATTCTGTTTCTCTGGGGAACCCTGACGAATACAGGTTTTGGTACCAAGAATGGTTCTAGAGGAAGAGGATTTTAAGGTGACATTTCTGAACTCACTCTGGGGCTTTGGAACGGACTCTCCAACCTGATCAGATTCAAAGATGTCAATGACTCTATTTCTGTCCTAGTCAGTTCAGGCTGCTATGAAAGAACATCACAGACCGAGTGGCTTACAAGCAGCAGAGATTTATTTTTCGCAGTTCTGGAGCCTGGGAGGTTCAAGACCAAGGCACTGACACGTTCGGTGTCTAGTGAGGGCCCACATTCGGCTTCATAAGCAGACATGTTTTCTCTTTGTCCTTGAAAGGGTGAGGGAGCTCTCCTGGGTCTCTTTTATTAGGGTGCTAATCTCATTCATGGGGGCTCCATCCCCATGAACTAATGACCTCCCCAAAGCTCCACCCTCTAACACCATCACACTGTAGGTTACATGGCAACATTTGAATTTTAGGGAAGACAGAAACATTCATTCCATAACACCAACATCATGATAAGCTAAAACTTTTTCAGACTAGCCCAGAGAATGAGAACTTTTGTAAATCCTCTTAGATCCTCTATCTCCAACCTCAGTCTATTTTTAAAAAATATTTAAAAGTGGGTTTTGAACACCTGAACTGTAAGAACATTTGCCCCTAAGAAGTAGTTCTCTTGGTGGGTCATACACTCCCCAGCTCAATGTGGAGGCAGCATGCAGCCCTGAGAGGTCACTTTGTCCATTCTCCTGCTTCCAAGATGAAACCAGGCCATGAATTAGATGGGAATTCCAGTTTTTAAAAGGTTTCTCTCTAGTTTCTATTCTTGCCCCCACCTCACCCCCATACCACATGGTTTCTCTTTTCAGGGGTTGAGAAACCAGTTCAGGCTCCAAAGGCAATCAGACACAGACTGCTTTTACGCTGGAGGGCTTCCCAGGTGGTGCCAGGGGTAAAGAACCCACTTGCTAATGCAGAAGACATAAGAGACGCGGGTTCCACTCCTGAGTCAGGAAGATCCCCTGGAGGAGGGCATGGCAACCCACTCCAGTATTCACACGTGGAGAATCCCATGGACAGAGGAGCCTGGCAGGCTATGGTCCACAGGGTCACAAAGAGTCAGACACGACTGAGGCGACTTGGCGTGCACGCACATGCGTTATATACTGGAGGCCTCTCCTCCGTGACTCAGCCATCCCCAGGCCTCCTTCCCTTCCCAGCCTGCCTGTGCTCAGGGAGGTCAGACCAGCAGACCCAAGCAGTTGTAACTCGGGCAGTCAATCAGCGGTCAAACAAAAGAGACACGACATGCCAGAGACAAGAGGGGAACTTGTGAGTCATTCGTGGTTTGAAGAGGATTCACGTGCTGGCGCACTTGAGATGTCTTTGGGAGGCTGGAGAATGATTCAATAGCAGCAAGAAGGGCTCCTAGGGTGGTCGACTAGAGCAGTTAGGTGCGCATACTCTGGAGCCAGCCACCTGGGTTCAGATTCCAGCTCTGCCTTGGGCAAGGGCAGTACCACTCCAAGCCTCAGTTTCCTTTTCTGCAAAACGGAGATCATGACAGAACCCACTGACTCCACAGGGTCAGAGAGTCCAAATTCACAGAGCAGTGCCTGAGACCTGATAAGCCTTCCACATGACGTGGCATTTAGGATTGGGTTGTCATCACGTACTCATTGTTGCCGGACGCCTTACCGCTGCTGCGTGCACTGTCTCCAGTCACCGACAAATGTTGGCCACGATCGGCAGTTAAAGAAACAAGGAGCAGTCCTTGCCAAACCGTGGCCCCAGGGCTCAATCCTGCCCGTCATCTGTTCCTGTGTGTGCCACCAGCTAAGAAGCATTTTTATATTTTGAAAGGATTACAATTTAAATGGCCATATAAGCATCCAGATAATATCGTTGATTTTACCCTTCTGCCTCCAAAACTATCTGGCCCTTTAGAGAAACTCTGCCAACCCCAGGCTTAGAAAGGGTTAAAGGCGGGAGAGATGGGATTGTGACCCCCCAAACCTGTCCCCTTTCACATAGACTCTGCGGCTTCACTTTGAGTGAAGACATCTCCTTCAGGTCAGACTGAAGGGTATTCAAACACTACGCATTCATTCATTCACTCATTCACCCAGCAGCTACTTATTGAGGGTGAGAGTCAGAGGAAGAGACCCAGGCCAGCTCACAGCTGGAGGTCTCCTAGTTAAACTAGATTGATCACAAAACTCCTCCGATGACTGGCATCCGACGTCCTCCAGAGAAAGCCCAACACCAGCCCACCCAGAAGCTCATGGGCTTCCGAGTCCCGCTGCCACACCCCTGGCCACGCACTTCCTGTTCCTTCTGAAGTTCTCTGGAATCCCTTAAAGCACTAGGAAACACGCCCCTCGTCCAGGGTCCAGCCCAGGAGGTCCAGTGGGTCAGGCGCAAAGGCCTCTCCCTGGGGAGATGAGGGCTTGAGGACCCACGCTCTCCACCCTCCCTGGGGGCCATGTGTGGTGTTTATCTGCTTCTGTGGCTTCACAGTAGTCCAGCAGTTGTGACGGCTCCAATGACATAATAAAGTCATTTAGGCGTGGAGAAGGGCCACCTAAATTAATGAAAGTGGTCATCCAACGAGCAATGAAGGCAACACCCATGAGCTCTGGCTCCTAGCACTGGCCTTGGCCCACCCACCCTGGGGTGTGAGATGGTACCACTCAGCTACTCTGAATACTTGGAGCACTATAATAGGATTATGAAAACACGGGTGTTCACAGCCTTATTCTCATCATGGGAAAATTGACATTAGGAAAGTACATGATAGAAATCTTACGTACTTTCCAGAATGTAAATAAAGTTAAAAGGGAAATTGTCAGGAGGCAGCAGGGCACTCAGCAGTGGGAAATGAGCTGGGCAGGCCTGGAATGGAATTTTCCGGTCGGTCGGTGCTCTCCTGGCCTAAACTGACCACTCTCAGGGTCAGAGGAGGGAGGGAGGGGTCACGGAGGGACGGAGATTTGAGGTCATGGATTTAATATCTGGCTCATTTGCAGGTGGGTTTAATCAAAACTGGAGGACAGAAATAAATGATTCCACTTACTTACAGTTCACAGAAATGGATGCCTGGGCCTTTTGGAGCCCTCTTGCTGCTGATTTCTAGGAGGTTCTAACAGGAAAGCTTTTAACTTTTAAAAGTTAAAATCTTGGGAGTGGGGTCGGGGAGCAGCTGTGAGTGGAAATAGGCAGATTCTCAGGCCTTGATCAGAGGAGAAGGGGGCCAGGTCCCAGGGATAGGAGCGCCCTTGCTATTTCCTTGAGGGAGCGCATCTGAGTCCTGGCCCCTGGATATCCTGGGCCACTTCTCAGGTCCACTGTCAACACGAAGAAGGAATAGGGATCGGAAGGCTGAGTCGAAATGTCTGCTGTCCACCCAGCTAGGCTGAAGACCCCACTGGGAAATTTCTAACTGACAAACTTCTCTAGCTCTTGAAAATTCCAGCAACAATTGTGTGCCTGCGTGGAAATGCCTTCCCTTCCCTCCAGCAGAGTCCTCAAAACGCCCTTGTTGCTGGATTAGCCTCTGAGCCGCAGTTCTCATTCTACCATTTCCTCTGCTCCACAACGAGTTCCGGAAAAACACCTACTTCTGCTTTTTTAACTACACCAAGACCTTCGACTGTGTGAATCACAACAAACTGTGGAAAATTCTGAAAGAGGTGGGAATACCAGACCACCTGACCTGCCTCCTGAGAAGCCTGTATGCAGGTCAAGAAGCAACAGTTACAACTGGACATGGAACAACAGACTGGTTCCAAATAGGAAAAGGAGTACGTCAAGGCTGTATATTGTCACCCTGCTTATTTAACTTATATGCAGAGTACATCATGAGAAATGCTGGGCTGGAAGAAGCACAAGCTGGAAATCAAGATTGCGGGAGAAATATCAATAACCTCAGATATGCAGATGACACCACCCTTATAGCAGAAAGCAAAGAAAACTAAAGAAGCCTCTTGATGAAAGTGAAAGAGGAGAGTGAAAAAATTGCCTTAAAACTCAACAATCAAAAAAAACCTCAACAATCAGAAAACTAAGATCATGGCATCTGGTCCCATCACTTCATGGCAAATATGGGGAAACAATAGAAACAGTAAGAGACTTTATTTTGGGGGGCTCCAAAATCACTGCAGATGGTGACTGCAGCCATGAAATTAAAAGACACTTGCTCCTTGGAAGAAAAGCTGGGACCAGCCTAGACAGCATACTAAAAAGCAGAGACATTACTTTGTCAACAAAGATCCATCTAGTCAAGGCTATGGTTTTTCCAGTGGTCATGTATGGATGTGAGAGTTGGACTACAAAGAAAGTTAAATGCAGAAGAATTGATGCTTTTGAACTGTGGTGTTGGACAAGACTCTTGAGAGTCCCTTGGACTGCAAGGATATCCAACCAATCCATCCTAAAGGAAATCAGTCCTCAATATTGATTGGAAGGACTGATGCTGAAGCTGAAACTCCAATACTTTGGAGTATTGGATATGAAGAACTGACTCATTTGAAAAGACCCTGATGCTGGGAAAGATTGAAGGCGGGAGGAGAAAGGGATGACAGGATGAGATGGTTGGATGGCATCACCGACTCAATGGACATGAGTTTGTGTAAACTCCGGGAGTTGGTGATGGACAGGGAGGCCCTGTGTGCTGCAGTCCTGGGGTCGCAAAGAGTCGGATATGACTCAGTGACTGAACTGAACCGAACAACCTTCACTGGCCTGAAGACCATCTGTGCTCCTTAGCCAGTTCTTCCAGGGGTCAGTCCAGTTGCCCTTCGAGCCACGTCTCCTAAGGGCTCCATCCCCGCAGCACACACTCAGGCTCGACCCCGCCTCCCAGGGCTGCCCACCCACCCCGGGACAGCTAAGAGTATCCCTTCCTCCAGGCCGTCGCCCCGTCCGTCCCCTCTGCCCAGAAGGCCATTCTCATCCTCTGCATTCTTCCAGGCTTGGCAACTCGTCCCTTGAGAGCTCGCCTGATTTTGCCTCTCCCTAGTGTGAGAGGGACACTGTGTCTTCCCTTCTATAAGTGCACATCTCTCTGACATGGCCCTCCGTCTCACGTAAATGCTGTTATCTATTTACACACCCGCCCTCGGCTTAGAACAGGCTGAAGCAGCAAGGAGAGACGGGCTTACCTGCTGACTGCACACCCCTCTCGGAGGCCGTGAGAAGGTGCGAGATCCAGGCATGTGCCACTCTGAGCCGGTGAGCTTAGAGACAGAGGCTGCTTCCAAGGACAAGGAGAGTGTTCACCACCGGACTTAAGAGGGCTTGGCCAAGGGTGGTGCTGTGGGGTGAACCGCCTCTCCCCAGTAGACACGCTAAAGTCCTCATCCCTAGGACCTGGGACCTTATTTAGAAAGAGGGTCTCTGCAGGCGCAATCAAGTTAAGATGAGGATGGGTCTGGACACAACAAGGCTGGTGTTCTTAGAAGGAGAGGGAAACTGGGATTCAGAGACACAGAGAAAGGAAGCCCCGTGAGGATGGAGGCAGGGACGGGAGTGAGGCCTTGGCAAGCCAAGGACGCTCAGGATGGCTGGTGACTGCCAGAAGCTGGAAGAGGCTGGGAGGATGCTTCCCTAGAGTCTTCAGAGGGAGCACAGCCCCGACAACACTTTGATTTTTGGACTTCCCGCCTTCAGGACTGCAGAGAACAAACATCCGCTGTTTTAAGCCACTTTGCTAGACCAGCTCTAGAAAGTTAAACCAGGTAAGAAGGAAAGGGCAAAAACTGTTTACTTACTAGTTTCCAGATAATTCATGCTCATAATCTCATTTAACCTCACTTTGTCTGGGAAGCAGATGGCTCTTTTACTTTATAACGAGCTGACCAAGACCCAGAAAAGGGACATGACTCCGCACAAACCCACGATTAGGAAGAGGCGGAGATGGGATTTGAATCTAGAACCGAGGCGCACCTTCCCCCTGCCCTACACCTGATGGGGTCTCAAGAGGTCCCTGGGAGGGAGGGGAAGCAACAGAGCTCCTGAGGGGCCTCACCCGGGTCTGGGGAGCTCCCTAGGACTGTCCTCACGGCCAGCCTGTCCTCCTGCAGCTGACGGCGCGGTCACCCAGGGATCAATTCCCACGGGATCCGCTGTCCAAGGCTGAGCCCAGGAAGTGTAAGCATCTTATCTGACCAAGCAGGGAGGGAGGCTGGCTCCTGATAAAACTTTCTGTTAACACTTGTTCCAAGCCGAGATTACCCGCGTGGCGCAGACAATGGAGATGATTAAATAAAGTCCGGAGCGTTGTGGCTGAGACGGCCTGAGGTGAGAGATAGTGGAGGAGGGGACCTGGGGCGCGGGGGAGATGAGAAGGGGGCTGCCACCCGCTCCCTCTAGGCTCTGTCACCACAACCACGGGGATGGTGGCACGGGGCACCACTCCCATCACGCAAAGGCAGCATCGCCAAGCAAGCGACCCAGGGACTCACCGGGTCCAGGAGGCTGAGAAGTTCAGAGTCAGAGGATGCTCTGCATGACGAGGCCTCTGGCAGATGTCTCCAGGGGTGGTACCCAAGGGACCTACGGGGGCCCTGAGCATGAGGGAGCCCCATAATAAGCACCGTTGTAATGGGGACATATGTGGGTTTTACTCCGCGTCAGGCACATCTTCTTTCATCTTAATCTTCACCAAGTTCGAGCATTGCCCCCATTTTACAGATGATGAAACAGAGCCTTAGAGAGGTCAAATAATTCGAACCCATCACCTTGCAGGTAAGTGGCAGGAGCAGACTTGGGGGCATCTCATAAATGGGGTGTGGGTCTCAAACCCACTGTTTAACCAGAGAAGCTCCCATTTATCTGTTTGAGATATTAATGTGGGCTTCCCGGGTGGCACTAGTGTTAAAGAACCCACCTGCCAATGCAGGGGACGTAAGAGATGCAGGTTCAGTCCTGGAGCAGGGAAGATCGCCCAGAGGAGGGCACGGCAACCCACTCCAGTATCCCTGCCTGGAGGATCCCAGGGACAGAGGAGCCTGGCGGGCTACAGCCCATAGGGTTGCAAAGAGTCAGACACGACTGAAGCGACTTAGCACACACACACACATTAGTGTGCATCTTCTGTTGTGTATAAAAATGTTTGCTCTAGCAGGACACAGGTCTATGTCTTTTTCACTTCATTTACAAGCTTGGAGGCACAGAGCATCCACACGGGGTCTGGCATCCTTCCTTCCCACAGCTGAGCGACACGCGCCCCAAGAGAGCCGTTGCTGGGCCCCCTCCTCAATGCCGGGACCCCCATCTTCCGCTTGTATCGTCTGTCTGCCCCTCTGCCTCCCGAGCTGCCGGCTCGCGCCCAGCGCCTCCGTCTCTGCTCGGCCCCCGGGATCCTCCCCCTGGATCCCGCTTCTCTTCTCTCCAAGGTGCTCCTCTCTGAGTCCAGCTACACAGCCCACCGGCCGCGCACCTGGGCCGCGTTCGACAGGCATCCCGGCCTCAATCCAGGCCCACTGGGGAGGGGATGAGGCGGATGGGGGGTGGCGGACCGATGGAGAGCGGCTTCCTCACTGTCCCCCGGCCTGCAGCCATCCCAGGCTCCTGCTGCAGCGGCGTCTGGGCAGAGGGGGCGGGGAGACGCCTTCCTGTCACCACTTCACGCTGCTTCTTGGCAAATAGCAAATCTTTTCCCTCCGTGATTTCATTAGACCCTCGCAGCACCCAAGGAGTTAAGTGGGGCCAGGCGAGAGGTAGAAGGCCCAGGGCCGCCCAGTTGTCCAGTGACGCCCGGACCCTGTCCTGCCGGACGCCCATTCTCGGCCTCTCACTCCGCTGTGTCTTCTGATCCTGTGCATCTTATTCTGCCTGCCTGCTCCCTAATTTTAGAGTGTTTCCTGGCTCAGGAGGGCTGTTTGTTTTGCTACTGCGTGAGAACAGGCCTGGCAGTCCTCGTCCGGCATCACAAATTCGCCTGTATTTTTTAAGGCCCAGCTATGTGGTTTCTCTGTGATTTTTTTAGCCAGGAAAGTGAAAACGGGGGTGAACAGTGATGGACGCCCTCCGCGGCTGAGAGCCCGGCCACTGCTCCGTCTCTCACCTGTTGCTCTGGAGCCCACTCCCCTCCACGGGTGGGGCCACTGCCCACCCCACTGGCACCCAGGAAGCAGGCAGGCAGGACCTCTGCCCTGGGGGCACTGGAGCTGGCATCTGAGCCCAGGGCATGTGCTGTCTCCTAGGGCCTGCTTGGGGCATTCTCCCGGAGCCCTGAGCTCCACAGGGCCCTTGTTCTGGTGGAGCCTCATTCTGAGTGGACCCTCATTGGAAAATAGGACTTTCTGAGCAACCCATTATTGATACTGAGACAGATCCACTAGGCATTTCCTCATGGTAAATGTTTGAAGGATCGCCAAGTATCACTTACACATAAAAACTGACATTTTAATCCTGCGATGAACCACAATGGAAAAGAATTTTCTTTATTTATTTATGTATTTATTTTTTGTTCTTGTTCAGTCACTCAGTCACATCCGACTCTTTGCAACGTCATGGACTGCAGCACGCCAGGCCTCCCTGTCCTTCACCATCTCCTGGAATTTGCTCAAACTCACGTCTGTTGAGTCGGTGATGCCATCCAACCATCTCATCCTCTGTCGTCTCCTTCTCCTCCCACCTTCAATCTTTCCCAGCGTCAGGGTTTTTCCAACAGGTGGCCAAAGTATTGGAGCTTCAGCTTCAGCGTCAGTCCTTCCAGTGAACACCCAGGACTGGTCTGCTTCAGGATGGCCTGGTTGGATCGCCTTGCAGCCCAGGGGCTCTCAGGAGGCTTCCCCACACCGCAGCTCGGAAGCGCTGAGTAGAGCTCCCTGTGCCGTACACTAGGCTCTCATCAGTTATCTCTTTTACACACAGTGTGAATTCTGTATGTTGTCAATCCCCATCCCCCAGTTCTTTTTAAAAGGGTGTGTATGTGTTAGATAGCATCATTGACTCAATGGACATGAATCTGAGCAAACCCCAGGAGACAGTGAAGGACAGGGAAGCCTGGTGTGCTGCAGTCCATGGGGTTGCAAAGAGCTGGACACGACTTAGTGATTAAACAACAACTATATATATATATATGTATCCAAATTTTGTTGATGTATAGCAGAAATTAACACAGCATTGCAAATTAACTCTACTTCAATAAAAAATAATTGTAAAAACAAACTATTTTTCTGTAAAGAGCCAGAATAACATCTATGCGTGATTAAGATCCTAATGGAAACAGTGACAGACTTTATTTTCTTGGGCTCCAAAATCACTGCAGATGGTGACTGCAGCCATGAATTTAAAAGACGCTTGCTCCTTGGAAAAATGCTATGACAAACCTAGACAGAGTATTAAAAAGCAGAACCATCACTTTGTCGACAAAGGTCTGTCTAGTCAAAGCTATGGTTTTTCCAGTAGTCATGTATGGATGTGAGAGTTGAGACTATCAAGAAAGCTTAATGCAGAAAAATTGATGCTTTTGAACTGTGGTGTTGGCGAAGACTCTTGAGAGTCCCTTGGACTGCAAAGAGATCGAACCAGTCCATCCTAAAGGAAATTAATCCTGAATACTCATTGAAAGGACTGATGCTGAAGCTTCAATACTTTGGCCACCTGATGTAAAGAGCCAACTCATTGGAAAAGGCCCTGATGCTGGGAAAGATTGAGGGCAGGAGGAGAAGGGAGCAACAGAGGATGAGATAGTTGGATGGCATCACCAACGCAACGGACATGAGTTTGAGTAAACTCTGGGAGATGGTGAAGGACAGGGAAGCCTCATGTGCTGCAGCCCATGGGGATGAAAAGAGTTAAGCAGGACTTAGTGACTGAACAACAAAGATCCTAATACATGTCAAGCATTTTAAGTACTTGCGTTTTTAAATCCTTATCCCCTTTTGCACAGATGAAGAAACCAAGGCTTGGAGAGGTTAGGAGACCCGCATAGTCAGCACAGCTAAGAAGCAGCCACCGTGACGGCACCAATACTGAGAACGTGCCGGTGTCATCCCAAACCCTCGGCTTCGCCTCAGCCCCTCGTGAGGTTGTCTCGATTATTTCCCCAGGTGACAGATGAGAAAACAGGTTCAGAGTGGGCGAGACACAAACCCAGGGTCACACAGCTTGAGTGGTAGGACCAGGATGGGAACCCAGTCCAGACCCTGAATCCAAGCCCCCTCTGGTGTGTCCCGGGATCCATTCTCTTCCCTACACCCAGTGGACGCTCAGTAAATTCTGCCCCCAGGAACTGTTGAGCACCAGTACCCATTACCAATGCAAGGAAATAGAGGCAAACAATAGAATGGGAAAGATTAGAGATCTCTTCAAGAAAATTAGAGATACCAAGGGAACATTTCATGCAAAGATGGGCTCAATAAAAGACAGAAATAGTATGGACCTAACAGAAGCAGAAGAGATTAAGAAGAGGGGGCAAGAAAAGAACTGTACAAAAAAGATCTTCATGACCCAGATGACCACAATAGCGTGATCACTCACCTAGAACCAGACATCCTGGAATGCGAAGTCAAGTGGGCCTTAAGAAGCATCACTACGAACAAAGCTAGTGGAGGTGATGGAATTCCAGTTGAGCTATTTCAAATCCTAAAAGATGATGCTGTGAAACTGCTGCACCTAATATGCCAGCAAATCTGGAAAACTCAGCAGTGGCCACAGGACTGGAAAAGTTTTCATTCCAATCCCAAAGAAAGGCAATGCCAAAGAATGTTCAAACTAGTGCACAATTGCACTCATCTCACATGCTAGCAAAGTAATGCTCAAAATTCTCTAAGCCAGGCTTCAACAGTACGTGAACCAAGAACTTGCAGATGTTCAAGCTGGATTTAGAAAAGGCAGAGGAACCAGAGATCAAATTGGCAACATCCATTGGATCATCGAAAAAGCAAGAGAGTTCCAGAAAAAACATCTACTTCTGCTTTATTGACTATGTCAAAGCCTTTGACTGTGTGTAAACTGTGGAAACAAACTGTGGAAAATTCTTAAAGAGATCGGAATACCAGACCACCTGACGTGCCTCCTGAGAAATCTGCATGCAGGTCAAGATACAACAGTTAGAACTGGACATGGAACAACCTACTGGTTCCAAATAGGAAAAGACGTACATCAAGACTGTATATTGTCACCCTGTTTATTTAACTTCTATGCAGAGTACATCATGAGAAATGCAGGGCTGGAAGAAGCACAAGCTAGAACCAAGATTGCTGGGAGAAATATCAATAACCCCAGATACGCAGATGATACCACCCTCATGACAGAAAGTGAAGAAGAACTAAAGAGCCTCTTGATGAAAGTGAAAGAGGAGAGTGAAAAAGTTGGCTTAAAGCTCAACATTCAGAAAACTAAGATCATGGCATCTTATCATGGTCCCGTCATTTCAAGGCAAATAGGTGGGGAAACAATGGAAACAGTGAAAGACTTTATTTTGGGGGGCTCCAAAATCACTGCAGATGTTGATTGCAGCCATGAAATTAAAAGATGCTTGCTTCTTGGAAGAAAAGCTCTGACCAACCTAGACAGCATATTAAAAAACAGAGACATTACTAACAAAGGTCCATCTGGTCAAGGCTATGATTTTTCCTGTGGTCATGTATGGATGTGAGAGTTGAACTATGAAGAAAGCTTAAAGCAGAAGAATTGATGCTTTTGAACTGTGGTGTTGGAGAAGTCTTGAGAGATCCTTGGACTGCAAGGAGATCCAACCAGTCCATCCTAAACAAAATCAGTCCTGAATGTTCACTGGAAGGACTGATGCTGAAGCTGAAATTCCAATCCTTTGGCCACCTGATGCGAAGAACTAACTCATGGAAAAAGACCCTGATGCGGGGAAAGATTGAGGGCAGGAGGAGAAGGGGACAACAGAGGATAAGATGGTTGGATGGCATCATTGACGCAATGGACATGAGTTTGAGCAAGCTCTGGGAGTTGGTGATAGACAGGGAAGCCTGGCATGCTGCAGTCCATGGGGTCACAAAGAGTCAGACACGACTGAGCAACTGAAGTGAACTGAACTGAACTGAGTACCAGTTATCAGAACATCCGTCTGAATGAATGGCAAAGCTGACCGCAGAGTTTGTGGGAGTATACACAGTGCGGGATCCGAAGGTCTAGAAAGGCGAAGTAACTTCTCCAAAGTCACTCAGCTCACTATAGGCAGATGGAGACCTGGAATCCCAGGCCAGCCTTCCTTCTAGAGTTTCACATCTTCTGCATCCGGGAGCCCCTCCTGGGGCACCCACACCCTAGACCCACTGCCCAGGGCCATCTCAGCTCTCCCCTCTGGGCCCTGCCGCCCTGCAGGTGCTGACAAGGCAGGGTGCCTACCTGTGACCTTGGGAAGGGACGGAAGTGGTTTTAGCAATCTAAACACACTTGTTCCTCGCCTCGAGAAGCCCGAGTGCTGAGTGATTTGTATGCTCCAAGCACGTCACCTTCTTTCAGGAGACAGAGAGGCTGCCTGAAAAGTCATTTTTCAGCATTTGACACAAAGTCTCTTTCGCTCTCTCGCAAAGCCAGATAACCATCAGCAGAGAGGCCGATTAGAAAAAATATATACTTGGTAACGGGAAGCCAGGGAAAGAGAGGAAGCCAGCCCGTCAGTCTTCCTTCCTTCACTCGTTTGGACAGGGGCGTGGGGCGCTTTCCCACCTGGTTCTGCTGCTCAAGGAGAAGGTTATCTTCCAGAGAGATCAGTAGTCTTGAGTAAAGGGCATCTTCCAGGGGTTGGAGGCACAGGTCTTGGCTTGGGAGTCAGGAGAGCAAGTATTCGAGCCCCAGCTCTGCCGCTTCCTAGATGTGTGACCTTGACAGGTCACTTCCCCTGTTGGAGCCTCAGTTTCTGCATCTGACAAATGGGTATGACTGCCCCCCTCAAGGGGCCATGGTGCGAGTCAGATAAGATAATGCATAGAGCCACAGAATCGAGTAAACGGTGAGCTGTCAATACATGTCGGCCCTGGGACTTCCCCGGTGGTCCAGTGGTTAAAAACCTGCCTTGCAATTCAGGGGATGTGGGTTCAGTCCTGGTCGGGGAAGTAAGATCCCACATGCCCAGGGGCAACTACATCTGCACGCAGCAGCTACCAAAGCCTGTGTACTCTGGAGCCTGCACGCCATATGTGCCACAACAAAAGATCCCGCATGACCCAACGAAGATCCGTGCGCCTCTACTCGAGGACCTGACATGGCCAAATAATTGGTTTTAAAAAATTTAAAAACACATGCCAGCCAGGGGTGGTTTGGGCGGTACCTGCAGGACTCCATGGAGCCACCTGCTGAGCTTTGGCCGTGAAGGCAGAGCCTGGGCTCCCTTGCTGGCATCTACGCGTATCGGTTGGTGAGCTCTTGACCACGCAGTATATGTGGATTCTGCAGACACGCCTGCCCTGTCTGCTGGGGGCTTCTGACCACAGGCGGGAACCTACCGCATGGGGAATGGGCAGTCCAGCTCCGTCACTAAGCTGTGGCAGACGGAGACTGCTCCTCTTCCATCCCCCGGCCCCTCACATCCCCGCCCCCCGCAGGAAGGACCCTCTGTCACACTCAGCAAGGAGTCAGAAGTTCCCCAAGACACAGCTCTTTCTCCTTGCACTGCGGTTGCCTTAAGTCCTGCAGGTCAGTATGGGATTCAGTTCATCGAGCATTTAGCGATATTCACATCTCCCCCTCTTCCCCCTCTGCCACAAGCAAATCCACCCAGCCCACTGGAGCACAGTCTGGCCTCCTTCCTGCCTCCCTGCCTCCAGCCTCACTCCATCCTGCTGCGAGAAATAACTTTCTACCATACTCAGTCCCTTGTTCAAAACTCTAGCGTGCCTCCTCCCACCCCAATGTGTCTGTTTCAAGGAGGGGTATCCCAGCTCCCTCACCGGGATCCCTCCATCAACCCAGCCCCTTCCCGCTGCTCTCTGGACGCGGCCCCGGCCTCACCCAGCTGCCTGCAGCTCTGCAAACCTCCGAGCTCTCGCTCCTTCCACAGGGCTTTGTCCCTGCTGCCTGGTCCACGCGCAGGGACCTTGCCCCCCTCTCCATCATTGCACCCCCTCACCCGTCATGCCCGGGGGTGAGAGCCTTCTCTGCCTCTGGCTCCCACAGTCCCCTGTGCGTCCCCGTGGCCGTCTGTGTGTCTGTCTGTTGTCCTACCAGCCGGGGTCTCATTCCTGGCTATGTTTCCAGTTTCCAGCACAGAATCGCATAGGATAGCTATCTGTGGAATGATGCATTTACAGCGCACCTACGATGTGCCCTGTTAGGCGCTGGGAGCGCAGAAGAGTGAAGCTGGGTGCCTGGCCTGTAGGAGGTCAAGGCTAAGCCCGAGGAGAATAAGACTTATCGTCAAAGAAGAGAAGGTGCAAGAGAGAAGACATTGGTTCCAAGGGCTGAGGCGGCTCAGAGCGAGGACTCATCCTAATGGGATGAGGGTGCTCGCAGGACCTAGAGGAAAGGCCTTCGCAGCAGGTTCACAGTGGAGAAGGCGGGGCTCACGGACCCTCATTCCAACTCCATCTCGTCTGATCTCCCGCCACGGCTTGGTCCAGCCGTGGAGGCCTGGTGCCCCAGGCTGCCTGGCACCTCTTTGCGGGCTGACACTCCAGGTGCTCCACAGGAGGCAGTCGGGGGGCGCAGAACGGGAGTGAACCTCCACAAAGACGCTCTTGGGTTGGAACTCAGGCTCCTCCCTTTCCAACTGTCTGCCCTCAGAAGAGTGGGCATTCTGGGTTTCAGAAAGCCCTCCACATTCATGGCCACCTGGAACATCAAGGCATGAGATCCTATTTGGAAATAGGATGACGTAATTAGTTAAGATGAGATGTCCTCCTAAGGAGAGGAGAGATGGAGACAGACACCCACGTGGGCAATGCCATGCAGCCGTGATGAAGGTGGAGATTGGAGTGACGTGTCTATAAGCCAAGGAGCACTGAGGATTGCTGACAGCTACCAGAAGTTATAAGAGGCAAGAAAGATTCTTCTCTGGAGGCTTTGGAGGGAGCCTGCCCCGCTGACACCTTGATTTCAGACTTCTCGCCTTCGAAGCTGTGAGAGAATAAATTCCTGTTGTTTTTAGCCACCCGGGTGGTGGTAATTTGTTAGGGCAACCCCAGAAAACTAACACAGTGAGTGTAACAGCCAAAAGGTGGAGCTCATGTGAAATGGTTAGCACGCAGCCTGCACATAGTAAGTGCTCAAAACACGTTAGCGCTCACTGCTTTTTATTAATTCAGTATATGTGTCTGCTTTCTCTCCCGTCCGCCGGAAACAGACCTCTCATTCTGCAGAAATTCCTATGGCTTCCCCTGCTGCCCTATTTGGTATGGCATCTTTCACACCCAGCGCCATCCTAAATTCCTCCTACTACCTTAAATTCGCCTATGGTCTGGGGACTGGGAAAACAAGCCTCATAGCTGTTTGTTCCTAAAATTAGAGTCTGTGGGTCAAAAGAAATCTCAGAGGCCACTTCTCCAATTCATTTCCGATTCCTGATCGTCTTCTGAAGCACAGCACTGTTCCCACAAATGACCTACACGCACACACAGGAAAATTCCTTTTCCTTCAGCTCATCCCACTGCAGGCTAACAAATATTTCTATAGTGCAACAGACAAACATCCTGCCGGGTCACACCCCTCCCCATCCAGACCCCAGCATGGTTCCCACCACCCGTGGAGCAGGTTCCCGACCCCGAGGCTGGCCCGCAAGGCCCACAGTGGCTGGTCTCTGAGCATGGTTCCCTCCACATTCCGCACCCGCCCAAGCAGACCCCCGCTCCCCCACCTTAATGCTGCACCCTCTGGTGGCTTAGACTGTAAAGAGTCTGCCTGCAGTGTGGGAGACCCAGGTTCCATCCCCGGATCAGGACGAGCCCCTGGAGAAGGAAACAGCAACCCACTCCAGTATTCTTGCCTGAAAATTCCCACAGATGGAGGAGCCTGGCGGGCTACAGAACATGGGGTCGCAGAGTCAGACACGACTGAGTCACTTCACTTTCACTTTCCTCCTGCCCGTCATCCCCCTGCCCATGCCTGCAGGCTTGTCACCACTTCATTCAGCTGTGATGTCAAATGTCACCTCCTCACAGACACAGCCCTCTGCCCCTCCTGTGATGAACACTTATCTCAACTCCACGAACCTGGGGAGCTTGTTCCTCTAGAGCAAGGGTCCCCACCCTCTGGGATCTAATAATGCCTGATGATCTGAGATAAAGCCGATGTAATAATAATAGAAGTGAAGTGCACAAAACATGTCATGTGCTTGAATCAGCCCCAAACCATCCCCTACCCTCTGGTCCCTGGAAAAATTGTCTTCCATGAAAATCATTCCTGGCGCCAGAAAAGTTGGGGACCACAGCAGAGTGAAGGTTCTGTGAGGACTGGGGTCCCCAGTGCCAGGACAGTGCCTCCCCCTCAGGAGATGCTCCATAGATAGATCAGCATTAAATGAATGAATTGAATCCATCTGCATTTCATTTTTCAAAAAATAATCAAGTTTATCTTCCCACTTCATTTTCATAAATGCTTTAGGAAGGAGATTATTCCAATTTTCTGGCAAAAGTAGGCAAAAATTGAACTTGTACTGGAATTTGGTACAAAAGTAACCAGCCAGAGTCTACCCAGAGAGTAGCAAGGGGAGAAGCTCAAACCCAGCTCTTCTGATCCCCAGCACATGTCATCCCCACCCCCTGCCCACACCACACACGTGGATTCCAACCCTAACTGAGAGGTATGGCCCTAGGCTACGTGCTGGACCTCACTCGTCCTCCGTGTGCCCCGTTACTGGCCAGGTGGTGGCCTCTATTCTCTGTGGTTGCAGGGCAGCCGCGAGGCAACGCCCCTGGATACTAAGGATGCTGGTGATAGCAATGATGGTGACGACAATGATGAGCTGGCGTTAGCAGTGCTGACTGCATCAGGAAGGGTCCCACGCGCTGTACAGATGCAAACACTCGCTGATTACTCCCGTCAACTCCGTGAGGCAGGCCTTGCTCCCATCGTGTGGATATGAAAACTGAGGCATGGACAGAGGTTAACTCACTCGCCCTGGGAAAATCTGGACGCAGGCTCCTGAGGCCCAGCCCAGAGCTGTGCTCAGGCCGTGAGTGTTCACCCCAGGCAGGGCGGCACGGCAGGCGCCCAGCTCCACTGCGCTCGTGGAGGCCCCAGGCAGGCAGGGCTATCCTCATTCTCACGGAGGTGGGGAGTGGGGTCCCGGAGCCCGAGCTAAGAATTCTCAGCTGCTAAGTGAGCGAGCCAAGGGGCAAGGTCAGGACTGTTTGGTTCCGAAGCAAATGGTCGGAATGGCTGGGCTCTTCCGCCCCTGAAACCTGGTGGAGGGGAGAGATGCACCAGAGGGAGAAGGGGGAGCCCCAGGGGCCGGGAGAGGAAGGGAAGCTGCTCCCTCCCTCTGGGAGAGGCGGGTACCATGTGCCCGATCCAGGTCGGGCCATCACCTGCCACACAGGCCTTCTGTCCTCGCCCCCCACCCCCACCCCCGCTCCATCTCTAAGACCCGCCGAGGGAGCCGGAACCACCTACAGCCCTAAGACCAGATGCCCAGGTCGCAAACAGATCCGAGCCTCAGAACATGGGAGGCGGGGAGCGGATGGAGCCCCACGCAGATGCCAAGTTCAAAAGAGAATCTCAGGGACACAGTGACAAATGCGGGACTCAGCACAAAAGCGTCCAAATGACAGGAGAAAAACAGAGCCAGATGGACCGGCCTCCCCGGCCAGCCAGGCTGCCACAGGCCCGCTCGGCGCAGACCGGCCGCTCCTGCAGACCGGCAAGGGTCCGCCCCGACTGTGGACGCCACTCCCCAAGCCTGGGACCCCGTCTCCATGTTACCCCAGACTCTCCCCAGAGCCCTCAGCAAGCGCCAGCAGAATCCGCTCCGCCTCCCGAGTCCTGCTCTGACTCTGGGACCCCCTCGGCCCTCTTTGCTCTTCCTCTAGTGGTGCTGTCTGCCCCCAAGTTGACCGCTCGATCCCCCGCTTCCTGTGGGCACAGGACCTCGCGGTTTGTGAGGCAGCACTTCCACATCCACTGTCTCCAGGGACCCCGAGAACAAGCTGGTGGAATGGGAACTGTTTTCCCATTGGACACACGAGGCTCAGAGAGGACGAGTGGCTGGTCTGAGGTCACACAGCTAGAAACCAGAGAGGCAGAACCGGAAGTCTGAGACTTCTCTCTGAACTCAGCACACTGGCCAGAGCCTGGCACCCAGTCAGCGCTTAACAGGGAATGAGGGAATCGAGCGGGTCCCTGAGGTGGATGCAACCTTCCTTTTCTCCCCCTACCCCCAGAATTTTCTCCTTGTGGGCTCCTGGAGCCTCTGAAGGCCACCCCACAGTCTGAAATCCCTCTGCAGGGAAGAGGAGAGAAGGGGAGTGGGCACTCTGCCTGGGCCACTCTGATGCCCCCACCCCAGCCTCCCATTGGACTTGGCTGCCATCCGCCCGGGATGACCCGGCTCTCCCCTCCATCACAGGCACATGATAAGGCCCAGCTGGGAGCACCCTCACCCCGGGGAGATGGCTTGATAGCCAGCCATGTTTTACAAGCTCACAAATCCCCGATAAGAGCTGGCCGCTCAGCTGGCTCCGGCGAGATAAGGACATGCCCTCGGCTCTCACGGAGCCCCCTTGCCAGGGGAGAAAGATGGGCCAGGACTCACATCTGACGAGAATCGCTCTGACCCCCAGGGACCCCTCACCGCCCCAGAGAGACGGATATCACCACAACCCACAGGACAGGCTTACCGGCGCCATGGAACAGACGGAGGGAGGCCAAGAGCATTGCTCCTTGGGAAGACCCTCGGCTGGGCAATGCCCCTCCGGGATTCTGGTAAACATTAACCAGACATTTCCTGGGCCCCAGGACCTGGCCAAGTACACACGCACCCGCGCACACCTGCCTCCAACAGCCCAGAGGTAGATGCGCTCACACCCCATGTTGTAAACAAGAAACTAGGTGCAGTGATGAGGACCAGAGTCTGCTGTAGGTTGGGCTTTGGGGACCAGACTGTATAATGTGCAGGGGGATTTCTCGGGGTGTCGGAGCCGGCACCTGTGGAGGGAGGCAGGAAGGGCAGGAAGAGGGCAGCTGGGCCGTGCACCTCGGCCAGACCCCGCTGGGTCTCTGGAGCAGAAATGAGCCTTCAGCATTGCTCTGAATTGAGGCCTGAGGACAAGGCCCTCGCATCCATCAAGGGGCCATCGGATAGGGCGGCCTCTGGGGAGGCATGGCCTGGGGTTAGTTGGTGGCCTTCAAGGGCAATGCCCTGCAGAGGCTGGGCTGTGAGAGGCATCTCGGGGCGAGAGTGCCCAGTCACACCGTTACCAGCTGTGAGCCGGGCATCAGCCCAGGTCCGCCTGCCCTCCCCACCCTCTGAAGGGTGACTCTAGACCATCTTGCTGAATGATCTCAGTCTCCAAATTTAGTTTTCTGCTCCTTTCAGAGAGAGAGAGAGATTTACAGACTTAGCAGGAGACAGTTGCCTCAGTGTTAGAAGGCCTTGTGTTAGGCCTGGCCCTGGCGCTGCCCAGCTCTGGTTAAACTAGGGGGTGAACCCAGCTGGACGCCATGTCTCTCTGGACTCTGATCCTCACCTAGAGTGAGCCGGGGTGACCCAGCTCACCTCCGCATCTTGCAGGGTCCTCTCCCCTCAACCCTGCAGCAAGACTAGCCCATGCGGGTCACATGGCCCCAGCACTTACAGGCAAGTCCAGGACTGGCAGCGGTTTGCCCAACCAAAGGCTAGGGTCAGTCTCGAGGGGGAGATGCCCCAGGCTCAAACCCCAGCTCTGACAGGTTCCAGCTCTGTGTCCTTGGGCATGTGACCTCGCTTTTCTGCGCCTCTGTCCCCAGCTGCAAACAGGAATGGCAATAATGTCACCTCCTTCCTGGGAACTGGGGGAGCTGATTGGCATCAAAGACTGAGCCTGGCGCCCAGCACGCAGGAAGCCCCACTCACCAGCTGTCCCCTCCATCACCCGCCACCTCGGGATGCAGCCGGCTCGGAGGGGAGTCTCCATTCCTGGCCCTGTCCCCGTCCCCGCCCCTCCCGCTGACAACCTCCAAGGAAGTCCAGGCTACAAAACGTCACTGTTAAGAATTTACCTTCCCTGCTTTCACTTCCTCTCCATATATTTATATTCTACCCTGTGAGGACATGGCGAAAGTCCCCACTCCCAGCCAGCGACTCAGCCTTCTCCGCAGTGATCTAATCAAAGGCCATATTTTACCGGCATGCGCTAACCCAAAGACCATATTTCATGGGGGCGATCTAATCAGCAAACTGTATTTCCAAGGTGGGGATCTAAATTCATGGGTATATTTCATGGCTTGAGATCTAATCATGGGGCAATATTTCATAGCAGGGATCTAATCCCAAAGGAATATTTCTTGCTTGGGAGATCAGAGCAGTTCAACATGACTTTTGCTTCCTCTTTCTTTTAAATTTATTTTTATGTCTCGAGAAGAGTTGAAAGTACCCTAGCCAGTCACAACTTTGCCAATGGTTAGGTCACCCTTAACAAAAAGTAGTCTTTACTAAATGGTGATTCATCCAGCTCTCTCCGGTGTCACAGAAACTTTTCGAGACATGACTGGGTTTGTAGAGTTCCCCTCAAATCCAGGTGGGACCTCCAGATTCAGTGTCCAAGGAGCACTATAACTCCTTATTCTTGCCTCCTCCCCTCCCTCCCTATCTCCTTCCCCACCTTCCTTCCTCGAATCCTTCTTCCTTCCTCAAGTGTTCCGAGTGCCTGCTTAGCACCAAGAACTGGGCTTGGAATCACTGATCCAGAGCAGAGCAAGATATACATCCCCTGTTCCGAATTAAATGCTTGCGAACCCCCAAACTCATATGTTGAAGCT
This sequence comes from Cervus canadensis, assembly GCF_019320065.1. Taxonomy (NCBI): domain Eukaryota; kingdom Metazoa; phylum Chordata; class Mammalia; order Artiodactyla; family Cervidae; genus Cervus; species Cervus canadensis. The sequence continues at coordinate 1,668,915 of NC_057409.1, read as the reverse complement.
CTAACCCCCTAGTGTATCATATCTGGAGGTAGGTCTTTGGAAAGTCATTAGGTTAGATGAGGTCGTTAGGGTGGGGGGCTTTCCCCAGTGGCTCATTGGTAAAGAATCCGCCTGCAATGCAGGAGCTGCAGGAGATGCGGGTTCCATCCCTGGGTCAGGAAGATCCCCTGGAGAAGGGAATGGCCACCCACTCCAGTACTCTTGCCTGGAAAATCCCACGGACAGAGGAGCTTGGCAGGCCACAGTCCATGGGGTCACAAAGAGTCGGACATGACTGAAGTGACTTAGCACACACAGACGTGAGGGTGGGGCCTCCCAGATGGGATCAGCGCCCTCCTAAGAAGAAAAAGACCAGCTCTCTCCCTCTGTCTCTCACTGCGTGTGAGGATACGGCAAGAGAGTGACGGAATGAGAGCCAGGAAGAGGGGCCTCCACGGGCACCAAGCCTGTTGGCACCTTGGCCTTGGATGTCAGGCCTCCAGAACTGTAAGAAATGAATGTCCGTGGTATTTTGTTATAATACCTTGCGCTGAGACACGCCCCTTGCCATCTTGATGTCGCTCTTTTAGGAGAGACAGATATTCAGCAAAGAGTCACTAGAGAGAAGATGGTTGCAACTAGGATCCATGCAGTGAAGAAACGGAGGGGGCTGTGAGTGTACAGACCCTAGACTCAGCTGCGGAGGCCTGCCTTGGCAAGAATTGAGAAAAGAGAGACCTGGAGGAGGGGCAGGATTCGCTCAGATGACCTTAGGTGGAGGCGGGAAGGCAGGGAGGGGAGGGAAGAGCATTCTAGGTGGTGGAAAGGGCATATGCAAAGACCGTGAGATTATATGGAACCTGCTCAATCAGAGGGACAGAGAGAAGACCAGTGGCCCCAGAGGAGGCTGGAGAGGTGGGTGAGCCCAGGCTGCTGGGGTCATGATCCCAATCCTGACACTTCTGAGCTGGGGAACCTGGGGCCAGAGATACTTACCTGGACTGAGCCTCAATGTCTTCATCTGTAAAATGGGATAGTAGTGCATAATCTATAAAAATGTTGAACAATTATGTAGTGATACCTGAAACTAATACACTATTATCAAGCAACCACACTTCAGTTTTTAAAAGGGGATAATAATAGTAGCTACTTCAGAGGATGTTGACTTTTTTCTGTAAGCAAAAGAAAGCTACCAAGAGGTTTGAGGAAGACTTAGATTAATACATATATATGAAAGTAGTGAGTGTAAGTCGCTTAGTCATGTCCGACTCTTTGCGACCCCATGGACTGTAACCTGCCAGGCTCCTCTGCCCATGGTATTCTCCAGGCAAGAATACTGGAGTGGGTTGCCATGCCCTCCTCCAGGGAATCTTCTCAACCCAGGGATCGAACCCAGGTCTCCCGTATTGCAGACAGATTCTTTACCGTCTGAGTCACGAGGGATATTTTTTGTCTTTTGGCTGCTCTGTTCAGCAAGCGGGATCTTCATTCCCCACCAGCAACCAAACCCAGGCTCCCTGCAGGGACAGTGTGGAACCTTACCTACTGGATGCCAGGGAGCTCCCTGGGTTAGTAGTTTATAAAGACCCTAGGAGTTTCTACTCTGAGAACAGATTCTAGGAGGACAAGAAAGGAAGAAAGAGGTCTAGCTAGGTTGCTACTGAAGACATTCAGGGGGAGAGATGCTGGACTCCACGGCTAAGCAGGGGGACAGCAGTGGGCAGCTCCGAGAGTGGGGAGGGATCTTTACGAGGCCTCAGAGAGTGAGCAGACAGGTATGGAGGATGACTTCCAAGTACTCGCTTTGAGACAGATGGTATCCATCTTGTTCCCCAGCGGTTCTAAGGTGGGGCGGGAATGATGCAGAGGGAGGAAGACAGAGAGAGCCTGAGACCCTACGATCCGTTTCCCAGGCTTCTGGCAACTGTCTGTTGAGGGAAGATTTGTAAGCCCCACTCCCTTCATGCCCTACCCCTAATAGCTCTGCCTTCCCCAAGCCAATCTCGAGCAAATCAGTCTCCCAGGTAGAGCGCAGAAAGCTTCGAGATGCTCCAATACAATAAGTGTTTGGGGACGGGGAATAAAAGGCTTCCGGGAAGCTCAGAAATTCTCATTTAAATATCACAGCTCATCACTCACCTCATTGCCAGTACATTTACCCCCGCCATCTCTCTAACTATCTTTCTAAATGGGTAATGCTTCGCTGTTTTGCAAAAAGCGCTTTCACCCACTTTATTTCACCTGATTCTCACAAGCCCCGGGAGACACCCAGACAAGTAGCAGCTTGCCTGTCTTCCAGGTGGAGAAACTGAGGCTCTGAGGCCAGAAGGGCTCACCCAGCAGAAGCAGTGACAACTGTCGCAGCAGGAAATGTATACCAAGCCCTTGTTCTGGGCCTGATCCTCTCGGAGGCACCTGTAGACGTTCTGATGCGCTCATTCTTACGGTGAGCTCTGTGAGATAGGTGTTACTATTGTAACCGTTTCTCAGAGGGGGAAACAGGTACAGAGTGGCAGCGTGGCTTGTCCCAGGTCACGAAGCTAGTAAGTAGTGGAGCTGGGATCCCGACCCAAGAAGTCTCACTCCAAAATCTGTCTTTAGCCACCAGGTTATACATCCTCACAGTGAGGAAGGAGCGATGCAGTTGTCTCTGCCCAGCGTCCAGGGAACAATACTTCAGCTGTCAGGGGGTGACACCACCCATGAGTTAAACGCCTGAGAAATGCCATTAGGAATTACAAGGCCACGTAGATCCCGCTGCCTGGAGGCCCTCGGGCCTGGAACAGGCTTGGTCTCGGTGTTTCTCCCGACCGTTGACTTTTATATTTAGAAACCACTTCAGAGCTCAGTTGGGGGAGCGTTTCCTAGAAGGTGTGTAGAAATAACCAGCCAGTTCTAACCCTGCATCCCGGAGGTTGACAGAGGGTGGGCGGAAGTATCCCTGCATTCTGCGAGTCCGGGGTCACGGGTGCAGCCCACAGACGGGTCTGTCCACCCCACCTACTTTCCGGTCTTCAGAGATGCTTTGCTTTTTTCTGCAAGGGTGAGCCAGAGATCTGGGACCACACCAGGCTTTGGACTTCTACAAAAGGAGGGGTTATAATCTCTAAGAATTTAAGATGGAGGATTAACCACACGCGAAGCAGGCAGGACGCACATCCACGGAAGGGATAAAGGGGTGACCAGCTGCCACAAAGGGGCTGGGAGAGAGGCACGTGTGTGTTCAGCCGCCTGCCCCCCCTGCAAAAGCCGCTCAGGTACACACGGCCCTTCCTCCTGCGGGCAGGGCAGCAACAACAGCGTGGGCTGGCTTCTGGTTTAGGGTCAGGTTCCCGACCTCCCTGTCTCGGGGGCGGCCTGCCGTGCCCCCCCGAAGGACCAGAACCCTGTCGCCATGTCCACCTCTCAGTAGACCGCCGCCTGTGTTCCATAGGAGCCCAGAGACGGGTCTCATTTGAATCTCGTTTGAGGAAAACGATTAAAGGTTCAGAGGGATTAATTTACAAGGAAAGATTAAAGAAACTAAATCCGTGTAGCCTGGCTGAACCATGACCAAAGATTGGAGACTTCAGGGATGTTTCCAAATATTTGCAGAGAGTGGCAACCCCCAGGAAGGGGGTGAGGGGGGTGGTTCAGTCCAGAGGAGGGGAAGATGGGGGCGGGGAATCGGGGGTGAAGACAAAGACAAAACTGAAGTACCCCTCAGCACCTTGGAAACAGAGACACATAAGTGCTCGTCCTGTGTGAAGCCCGACCTAGTGCAACTGAACAGGCTGTGTCTGTAGGTCCCTGCCTTTCAGATGAGAAACTGAGGCACAGACAGGGAAAGTTACTTGCCCAAAGACACGTGGTTGGTGAGTAACAGAAGGTGAACCCACGTTGGCCTGACTCTTAACCGTTACACCAAAGTAGCCTGTGATCACTTGGACTGCGGTTCAGCAAACACCCATCCTTTCTCCCCTTCCCTGTGAGCAGAACCTACCTCCCCACCCCAGCCCCTAGGTCATGGTCATGTGACTGGCTTTGGCGGTGGGGTGACAGATAAAGCAGAACGTGAGCGGGGCTTGTCCAGCGGCACTTGCCCCTTGGGCTTCTGCGTAGCATTCTCCATGCCGAGAAGAGAAGAGCTTTCCCCTGGAGCTGCGGCTGCCTCAGCGGGGACCCCAGAGTGAACACACGTGAAACAGGGTTGAACTCAGCCTGCAACCCAGAGCCAAGGCTGGCCGGACCCACAGCTTAAAGAGAACTGCCCCGCTGAGCCCAACCCAGATCAGCTGATCTTCAGCCAACCACAGGGCCACGGTTTTGAGGGTAAATGACTGTTTTAAGCCACTAAGTTTGAGATTGGTTATTACACAGTGATAGTTATTTCATATCTTGTGAGATCTGAACGCTGTCCAAGGCCCTCCATGATTGGGCTTGTGCTGGTTTTCCAGGCTTATCTCTGATCTCTCACCCATGGGTACCATACGCACAAGATTCTCATTGCCCATAAAATATTCTTTTGACTGATAGCTGTCTTACTCAAGTGGATTCATTTTTTGCCAGCTATATGGAGGTATAACTTAACATGAAATTTACCAATTCACAGATGTGGCCGGTTCTCACAGGGTTTTCTCAATGGGGAAGGGAGAATTCCCAAATTGCAGCAATAGATGGTATCGCAAAGTTCACAGAATGAAGCCCTTTTCTTTTATTATCAATGGGGAATGGAATCTCCAAGAGGAAGAGTGTGCTAGAGCAGGGTTGTGTGGCTCCTGGCCTAGCTCTCCATACCCCACCCCAGCAGCATCCTCAGACCAGCCAGCAGGTTCTGACCCCGAGCGTAAGGTGAGATCATGCCTCAGCCAGGGCAATTACTCGGAGAGGCCCCTGAGGCTGCTTTTAGCCCAGCACACAGGGTTCAGGTCATTCTATTAGAAAAAAGATATTAGCGAGGCGAGGGCAGCCTGGCTGGGGAGGGTGGGGATGGATTCCTGAAGCGCTTGGGCCTCCTGTTTGCAGCAGGTGAGGAAGGGTGACATCGTGTCTGCAGGATGAGGGCAGGGATGGCGGATCCATCACAGGCACTCCAGTGATTCATCAGGGGAGAAAGAGATGAGGGCGCAGGGGCCCGGAGCACAGGTCAGGCAGTTTCTCCGGCTGGAAAGGCCTCCACCCCATTTGTCACATTGCCCCAGTCCCACCCATTTGGGCTGCTTGACCCCGCCCTGGCAGTAACCAAGGGCACAGCTTGGTGGGTAGATGGGTGGGGGTCAGAGAATGGAATTTGGGAGTGAGTCTCATTTTCATTCATCCATCCATTCATCCGTGCATCCATCCATTCATGCAACAGTGACGACCAAGACAGACACAGCCTTTTATCTCATGAGACCCACGAATTTCCTAATTCCAGCTCCGACCTGCTCTGAGGGAAAGGGCTGGGGTTCCATGATGGCCTTCAACAGGCAAATGGGACCTAGGCCACAGCTTCAGGAAAAGTAGCATCAAGTTAGCCTCGAGAGATACATTCTGGAGATTGTGGTGAGCCTTCCGCTTTCTGCGGGAAAGAAGAGTGTCCTGCCCGAGGCACAAGGCTGTGTCCCCATCGGGAAAGGGCTCAGATCCAACATACAGGATAACAAATGGGCTGCTGGTGTAGGGCAGATGTCCGCAGATCCGCATCTCAGTCCAGTTCTGGTACTTTCTAGCTGGGAGAGTTTGGGCGAGTTTCTCAACTTCTCTGAATCCACTTTCCTTACCCTAACTGAGATCGCCAGATGCCAAATGAATGGAAGCCAAATGGAATGACAACAGTGGGTTCGAGAAGTGTTCGCCAGAGCCCTTCACACTGGCCTAGAAGCGGCCTGGGCCCAAGCACCCAGTCTGGGGGCCCAACAACACTGCTGGCCCAGATGTGCCCCTGGGTGGGGTGGCGGGTGGTCAGTGACTTCTGAAGGCCTTCCCTGCCGCCCTGCCAACCCCGGCAAATACTTGGAGGACAAATTCAAGAGAGAACAAGCTAACATTCTGTCCCATCTGGGTGGAGGGCGCCTTTCCAGGGCATGGCCGGACCTCAGGAGCAGGGAGGGGCTTGGAATGGAGGCCGGGTCACTGGCTGCCCCTACCTTCTGAGAGATTCCCGCCTCACCCATCTGATATGAACCACGACCCAAATGTCCTCACTGTCATCATCACATGCAGAGTCTGGGCTGCTCCAGACGGAACATCCTGGGCCGAAACAGCCTTTGGGTGAGTGTACACAAGCCTCTAATTAAAGGGCCCCATCGCATCGATGTCGCCACCACACTCAGACAAGGAGCTGGGCCTCCGTTCGGTGTTCACTGGAGCAGCACGCTCTCCATCATATGTAGGATGGGGTTTCAGAAATGCCAGGAGGTGCTGAATGGTGCAGAACATGCTTGACTGATGATGGAGGGTCCACCAGCCCTGGGGCCAGAGGTCAGGAGGAGAGGGCAGAGGTGAGGAAGGTACTTCCCCTTCCCTTGTGAGGAGCCTCGACAGAGGGGAACCCTGAGCCCCCAAATCCCAGGTCAGGAGACTGAGGCCAGGAGGACGGGACATCCACACAAGTTGTAAGGGACAGGCGCGTCCATCAGGGCCCCCGACTCCCAGTCACCTCCCACAGGACAGCCTGGAAGTCTCCAGAGCACACAGGAGCTGGAAGACTGGACTTGACCCAGAAAGGGAAACGAAGCCACCCACTGTGCCTCACGTCCTCCCTGCTTGCACCTTCCAGACCCCTCCTTGGTTCACACCTCAGGGCTTTCCTCCCTTCGTTCTACGAGGGCTGCTCTTGATCTACTACCTCTGTGACTCGGGGGCACGCATGTCCATCTTTCCAGACCTCACATCCCTGGTGAGGTGATACCTTCTCGTGCGGAGTGGTGAGGACTGAAGCCAGCACTCCAGGTACCACGACGGCTATACCTTCCATGTGCTGTAAATGTCCCGTCCATTCATTGGTTTGTTCATGCAACAAATACTTCGGGAGCACACACTGGATGCCAGGCACTGTCCTCAACGCTAAGGATGCTAAAGACACAGAGATGAGTGAGATGCAGACCTCACCCCAATGGAGGCAGCTTCCCCAACCTCTTTGGCACCAGGGACTGGTTTTGTGGAAGACAATTTTCCCATGGAGGGGGTTGCGGGGGGTGGGGGGAATGGTTTCAGGATGATTCAAGTGCATGCAAGTGCATTACGTTCATTGTGCACTTTCTGCTATTACATCAGCTCCACCTCAGATCATTAGGCATCAGATCCCAGAGGTTGGGGACCCCTGGTCTAGAGGACCACAGCCATGTACACACAGACAATGTATCTTATATATGGTGTATATTCCACAGACAACATATTATACATGGTATATATTGTATCATGGGGCTTCCCTAGTAGCTCAGACAGTAGGGCATCTGCCTGCCCTGCAGGAGACCCTGGTTCAGTCCCTGGGTTGGGAAGATCCCCTGGAGAAGGAAATGGCAACCCACTCCAGTACTCTTGCCTGGGAAATCCCATGGACAGAGGAGCCTGGCAGGCTACAGTCCATGGGGTTGCAGAGAGTCGGACACGACTGAGCAACTAACATACATATATTGTATCATATATTTACATTCATCACATAATGTGATATTAGTGCTAAGCAATGGAGAAAATCAATCAGGGTAAGGAGACAAGAGTGAAAAGGTGGGAGGGGTTGTTTCGATAGAAAGGTCAGGAAGGGCCCCATGGGGGGGAGGACCTCACAGCAGAGACCCTCCAAGAGGAGAGGGAGTGAGGCACGGGGAAGAGGGCTCCAGGAGGAGGGAGAGAAACACCGGGGCCCCGAGCCTGCAGCGCCGCGGGCAGATCCAGGGCACGCAGGGCGCCAGGGCAGCTGGAGCCGAGTGAGCTACTTGTTACTGTCGTCACTATTACTGCTATTAATTTATTATTATTCCTTCATATGATATTTGATCTGGGCCTGAAAGATGAGGTCCCAGCTTGCCAATTCTCACAACCCTGATTCTTGGGCCTTCCTGGGGGACCCTCCCCTCCAGGACGTCCCCTCCTCAGCAGTCCCGGCTTCCCCAGGTCAAGCAGCAGCACCCCCACCCCCAGCAGACCAAGCCGATTCATCCGTCTGCGCCAGCGGGCACGGTGCCCAGGATGCACAAACTGTTCTCCTGTGGATTCCTTTTACAGTCGGGGTGGGGGCGGGGGATTGTAACAGTAACGAATGTACAATCTTGAATCCAGCCTGACTTGTATTTGCTTTCATACAGTGTGGTCATAAAGGAGACATTTTAATATTTTCACATGGAGGAATGGGTTCCCAGAAGCAATTGTGCCAGACGCACAAGTCACAGTGTGACCTCCACCTCCCCAGCCCCACCCTGAGGGGTGATGAGATGCTTGGCTGCCCTCCGGCTGCCCCTTGGCCCCTTCAGGACCTTGGCCAGGGGAGGCTGGAGTTCAAAGGAGCTACGTTGAGTTGCCCTGAGCCCCTGTCCCCTGCCCGCCCCGACAGGTGGAGCCCCCGCCTTGCTCAGCCAGGAGGAGGGGACCAATGGCCTGTTGCTCCCGACTCCCGAGTCTCACTTCTCCAAACCACACTCAGGAGCATCTATTAGAGACTTGCTGTCTCCATTTCTTGGCGAGTCTCTCTTCCTTCCCTTTAAATCTAGAGAAGCAGTGATTTAATATTAATATTTATTCATGTACTCAATTCTTTCCCTGTTAAATAATTTCTCAGCTGTCGGAGGCTTCTGAAGGCTAATTTAAAACAGGTGTCACGGTTATCTAACTTATGCCCTCAGATGCTCAGAGAGAAGGGCGGGAGGGTGGGGGGCTCCACCTCTCAGCCCCCATCACCCACACCGCTCTGCCTGCTCCGAGGGCCCTGGGAACCACAGACGGGTCTGTCCCCCCAGGAGCCCAACCTCTAGGCTGGGAGGCGGGGAGGCGCCTGCATCTCTGGCTGGCTGGAGAAGCTGACACCATGGCTTAACTTTAAAAGGGAGAGGGAGCTGTCAGGAAGGGGGGAGTAGGGAGAAGGAGAGAGGGAAAGGACACTCCAAGTGGCACTGAAAGAGCTACACACGCAGAATAACAATAACCAAATAACCGCTAACGCTTGTACGGAATTTAACATGCGCCTGCACACTGCCACGGGTTTCACATACATTAACACATTTAATGCTCACCCAACCCCCAGCGAGCTTGTGGGCTCGTCCCCATTTCACAGATGAGGACATGGAGGCCACACGGGATTACACAGCTTGCCTGATACCATATGCTAGTAAAAGGCGGGGCGGGGATTTGAACCCACAAAGGCAGACACGGGGCAGAAACCCGAGTTCTCCTTTGGTGGCCAAGACACCTCTGTGAGGTCCCACTTCCTTGCCTATAAAGAGGAGGAAGTACAGCTTGCTCACAAAGAGTTATTAAGGGAGTGATAAGACGGCTTGGGCATAAGTCAGGCTTGACTTGACTGCAGCGTCTTTGACCTACAGCAGGTCAGCAAGAAACGGACGGACGGCTGACACCCGATGTCCAGGAAGCATCCTGCTGACCCTCTCCCTCCCATCTCCGTGTCTCCTCTCTCCTCTGCCTCCCCTTCTTCCCTTTCCCAGCAACCTCACACTTCAAGGTGATGTCTGTCACAGCTGATTGAAATCTCCGTGATCACGAAAGCACCGACCAGTGAGGGCTGACGAAACAGAAGAAAGGCATCCCGTTGTGGCCCCTTCACGCCCCACCAGCCCGCAGTCCTGGAGGGGAGGCTCCCCAGCCCCAACCCCTGCCTCTCTAGGTAAACTCACTGACCTCAGAGCCTCTCGGTCCAATCCCCAGGGGATTCAAACTCAGACTGCCAATGTCTTCTCCACCCACCAAGAAGCTTGGTTTGCTATAGGGTATCCTTTGACGACACCAGGCATATTAGATTCTGCTTTGAAAAGTACGCGTGCCGCCCTCCCCCAGTTCAGTCCAAGACCCAGGCATCCTCCCAAGCACCAGGGTCATTGCTCCGAATGGAGGGAATTCTCAGTTTGAGTGATGATGCAAGAGGGGTAAGATCTTCAACCATATCTCAGGCATTGTGCAAATTCAAGCAGATGAAAAAAGTGTGTGCGTGCATGCTAAGTCACTTCAGTCGTGTCCGACACTTTGGGACCCCCGGACTGTAGCCTGCCAGGCTCCTCTGTCCATGGAATTCTCCTGGCAAGAATACTGGAGTGGGTTGCCCTCCTCCAGGGAATCTTCCCAACCCAGGAATCGAACCCACGCCTCTTACATCTCCTGCTTTGGCAGGTGGGTTCTTTACCACTAGCGCCACCTGGGAAGCCCCTAACAAAGTGCAGACCACATCAGTAAGTTGTGAACAGAGATGAGGGGATGGGGCAAGGCAGTAATCAGTTGGGGGAAAAAAACCTATCCAAGACACACACATAAACACAGTTCTTGCCCACCGTCTCTGGGCATGTACTCAGAGCTCTGCAAGCACTTTTCTGGGCAGAAGCAAAATCCTGAGCTCCGGCCCTCCTGCCCCATGGCTTGGACCCTCGAGAAAGAGTGCACTGATTGGATTTCTGCTGGCTCTTGAACCTCCAGGCCTCCAGGGTCCATGGCCTCCTTCGTTCATGGAAGGGTCTGTCCTGAAAGTTCACTTACAAGTCAGCTCCTTGGATCAAGCAATACATCTTCCCAGGGAAGCAGTGTCAGTGGGTGCAGTAAAGAAAGTCGTGGTGAGAAACACTGCCTGTGAGGCTAGCACACTTCAGCAAGTCATCGACCCGCTCTGCTTCCTCATCCCTGAAAGGGAGGAAGAAAAATGCCTGCCAAGCTCAAAGGAGCCTAGAAAAATTAGAGGACGTAATGGACTTCGAGTGTCCACCCCCAACAAGAGCTCAGTACGCCGTGGGCGTGGCCTTGACGTGGGCGTGGCTAACGCTGCAGCTGCAGTCATGGCTGGTGGTCGCTGGAGCCCCAGGGTAGCGCCCAAAGCCCCCTGCGTGCTGGGAAAGCGAAAGTGAGAGTCGCTCAGTCGCGTCCCGCCCCACGAACTGTAGCCTGCCAGGCTCCTCTTTCCGTGGAATTCTCCAGGCCAAGAGTACTGGAGTGGGCTGCCCTTCCCTGCTGCAAGCATGCTGGGGGCAGCTGCCAAAGTTTTATCTGTATTTGTGGCTGCCCAGGATCAGAAATCATTTCCCTGGGGAACTGCCACATGTTCCAAATCCTCTGCTGGGACTCAGGGACTCCTCCCACCTCACCCAGGAACAGGAGGCAAGCTGTCCCGAGCTGGTGTGGTTATGTGGTGGGACGGGAGGAAGATGGGACCGTGTACATTAGAGACTCTGCCCCTCAATGGGATGAAGGATTTTCTCCTGGAGAAACTCATCCCTGGGAGCATCCACCAGGAACCGTGAAGTACCCTACTTACCCGGTATCCCTCAGTCTCAAAAACAGGTCTGAGGAGTGGGCATCACCGCTCCATTTTCTAGATGCAGCCTCTAAGGCTTGGAGAGGTTAGCCGGTCACTCTCAAGATCACCCGTCTAGACCCGGGACAAACTCAGGCTGGAATTCAGGCCCGTTTGGCTCTAGAGTCCACGCTCTTCCCTTGCCTTTGCCACGAGCTCTCTAGGTGTCTAAAAGCGGAAGCCCTGGGCACGTGGGTGTTCACAGCTCTGGTATTTGTCAGCTGAGGATACGCCCAATCCCCCTCTGGCCCCTATTTGGCCAAATGAAGAGCTCTTTTTCTTTCTTTTAATTTTTAATTCGAGGATAATTGCTTTATGATGTTGTGCTGCCATAAGACAGCATGGATCAGCCGTAACTATACAATGCCCCTGCCCTCTTGAAACTCCCTCCCAGCCCTCACCCCATGACACCCCTCTAGGCTGTTACAAAGCTCCGGGTTGCAGAGTTCTGTGCTGTTTAAGGCGGCTCCCGCCTATGACACTGCCTTCAAATCCTTCTTGTCCCCACCCTTGGGACACAGCCCCGGCCCAGGGAGCAAGGGCCTGACTTCTAACCAGGCTCTCGCTGTGTGCCCATAGTCAAGGCCTTTGCCGTCTCTGAGCTTCTTCAGATTCCGAAATCCAGGCTGGTTACCAAGTCCTCCTTCCTCCGCACGGCGGGCAGTGGGGTGCGGTGGGGGGCGGCGATCAGGGGATCGGCAGCGAGCCAGCACCCTGCAAACACTCCGGTACCGGGGGCATGATCTAGTGCCAGGAGCAGGGGCCTGAGGCCAGGCCTCCACCAGGGGCCCTGTGCCTCTCCTCTGAGAGGGCTAGAGAATTCACGTTAGCGCCATCGTTTTAATGAGGGTGTGACCCTCTCTCCCCTCTGCCCGGCTCTGAGCCTTAGGGGAGGAAGCAACCCTGGAGAGTGGGCCCTCCAGGAAACAGGATTTGGAGCAGCCTCTGCCAGAGGACCCCACACAAGGGACCAAACCAAGGGACCCTCCCCCAGGTTCTCCCCAGGACGCTTCCAGACAGGACAGAGGAGTCCAGGCTGACCCTCCTGCCCTTGACCTCAGAAGTCCACCCTGCCCTCCCACTCCCCCAGCCCCATTGTCCCTCTAGGCTCATGTGACCCCACATCCCACTTCCCGGAACCCTTCCGTCTCCTTCTCTTTCCCTCTTCACCATTGGTCAGGGCTGACTCTACACACTGACTCCCCAGTGGGTGAAATGGGTGGGCATCTTTTGTCCGAAAATCACCTTCTTTGACCTTAGATTTTACCGAGCATCAGGGCTAGAAGGGCTTGTTTGCGTCAAGCAATTCTGGCCCTCCTGACCCTAATGGAGAAATAGAGCCCAGAAGGGGCAAGTGACTTGCCTAAAGTCACACAGTACGGCTGTGGCTGAGCTGGGACAGACAGCATCCCGGTCTGGGGGCACCCACAACAGAGGGCGTCTCTCAAACGCACACAGAGGTTGAAGGGCAGGGGCGGGGTGAGTGCTGGGAGGTGGAGGCCTGGGTCGGCCGCTTGACGCGGGTCAAGTCCCTCACGCTCTCGGGGTCTCAGTCATGTCACCTGCAAAGGAATGGTGATGATGATGATGGTGATGGCCGGGGTCCTACGTCAGGGGCCCCTGGCGATAAAAACAGTGCAGAAAGAATCTAGCCCAGAGCCTCACAGCCCTAAGTGCTCAATACGTGGTCCCCAGAGGCAGAACCGGGCTGAGGATTTGCGTGCATGCAATTTATTGGGCGGTGGGAGGTGGGGAGGGGAGCAATTCCAGGACCACAGCAAGGACCCTGGAGAAGCCAGGCCAAGTGCGTCATCAGGCCGTTTACCACGGGGGGCGACCGGGGAGAGAAGCCTCAGCATGATTGTGCCCGAGGGGAGAAGCAGACAGGGCTGAGGTGGACAAAACAGGTCCTGTGGGCAGAGAAAGCCCTTCGGCAAAGAAATGCAGGCACTGGCAGACAAGAGGCGGGTGCGCGCTCTGGCGTGAGCAGACCCTGGGTGAGTGGGATGAGCGGGTCCTAGCAGCATCTGTATGCTGTGAAACCGTTTTTTGTACAACCAGGAACGCAGGCAGGGACTCCTGGGTCTTCTTATCACTTCTTCTTCTGCCTTCAGAAGTGAACACCCCTCTCACTTCAAAGCTTCCATTTCATCAGCAGCAGGAAGCATGGTAATGAAGCAGGAAGGCTTGGGAGCAGATAAAAGGAGAACTGCCCATCTCTGAAGACGCTCAGACACTGGCTACAAGGACTAGGGAGGGGGGAGTGTGGGATCCCTTCCCTGGAATGTGCTAGACTCAGAGCCTCAGCCGTGCTGGTGGAGAGAAGCTCAAACCCCACGGCCCCATGCGTCTCTGCCTGCGCTGTGTATTGCCCACAGAAACTTGGTGCAGAGAGACATCCAGGACCAGCAGGGCTGAGCTTCCCGCAGCATCCACAGATGGAAGGCGTTATTTTTATATTCAGATAAACCCAGAGCTGGTGGATCCTTATCATAAAATACTGCTCGGCAATAAAAAGGACCGTGCTGTTGATACACGGAACCACGTGGATAAATCGCGAAAGCATAATGCTGGGTGAAAGACACCAGCTATGGTCCCGTTTCTATGAAGTTCTAGAAAAGGCCAAATCATGGTGGCTGAAAGCAGATCAGGGGTTACCTGGGCCTAACGCGGAGAAGGAAGGGACTGTGGTGGGGGTGTGATGGATTTATTCTATATCTTGATTGTGGTGGTGTTTACACAACTGCACACACTTGTCAAAATTGTTCTAACTGGTTCAAGTTGGTGAATTTTTTGGTAGGTAAATTATACCTCCGCTGAAGCTGATTTTAAAAATAAGGAAAATAGATAAATCCAGTGTATCTCAGAGCAGAATGACTCATGGATCAAGACACACACTGACCTTAGAGGCACTTGACTGGTACAGACAACACACACCCTGGAATTCAGACAGCTTTCCGTTCAAACCTGAGCTCTGTCCCCCTGCGAGCTGTGTGACTTTGGGCCAGCCCGCCCACCTCTGTGAGCCGAAGTGTTCTAACACGCACAACAGAACTGTGGACTGAACTATGACCCCCCCGAATTCATACATTAAAGCCCTGACACCCAGCGTGACTGTACTTGGAGACAGGGGTTTTAGCAGGTAACTAAGGAAGTAAGGTTAGATGAGGTCACTGGGCCCTAAAGCAGCGGGGTTAGAAGACAAAGAAAAGAAGGTTGCTCTCTTTCTCCACCGCGAACGTACACTGAGGAAAGAGCGTGTGCGCGCACAGCGAGAAGGTGCTGTCGGCCAGGAAGAAACTGGCCACATCGGCGCTCTGATCTTCAAGCCTCCAGACTGTGAGAAAATTAACGTCTGTGGTTAAAGTTACCCAGTCTGTGGCATTTCATGGCAGCCGAAGCAGACTAGGCCATCCTAAAGGAAGTCAGCCCTGAATATTCAGTGGAAGGGCTGATGCTGAAGCTGAAGCTCCAATACTCTGACCACCTGATGCGAAGAGCTGACGCATGGGAAATGAGTCTGGTGCTGGGAAAGACAGAGGGTAGAAGAAGAAGGGGAGACAGAGGATGAGATGGTTGGATGGCGTCACCGGCTCAGTGGACATGAGTCTGAGCAAACTCCAGGAGATAATGAAGGGCAGGAAAGCCTGGCGCGCTGCAGTCCACGGGGTCGCATAGAGTCAGACACGATTGAGTGACTGAACAACGACAAGCAGACTAAGCCGGGCGGGGATACGTGCGCGGTTGTGTTGATGTTATCTTGAGGACAGCACGAGGTGGCACGTATATAAATGTCTCGCTCTCGGCCGCTCAGGTGCTCAGTAAACTTTAATTATTTAACCCAAGATGCGAAGTGTGTGCGTGTGCCGCTCAGCTGTGTCCAACTCTTTGTCTCCCATGGACTGTAGGGGGTCCGCCAGGCTCCTCTGTCCATGGCCTTCTCCAGGCAAGAATACTGGAGTGGGTTGCTGTTCTTCTCCAGGGTATCGTCCCAAGGCAGGGATGGAGCCCACGTCCCCCGCACTTCAGGCAGATTCTCTACTGTCTGAACCATGAGGGGAGCCCACGGCTGGTACCAACAAGCCTCAAGTTGGCTGAAACAACACTGAAAATCTATTAAATCGCAGAAGAAGAGCTGAGCTAGGGGGACTCTAGGGCCGGTTAATTCAGCTGCCCAGGCCTTGTCCATCTTTCTTTCCATCTTTCTCAAGTCTTATCTTTCCTTCTTTGTTGCCCGCCTCAGCCTGTTAGCCTAGTGCCCCTCATGGCTGCAGAATGGCTGCAGTGAATCCAGCCATCAGTGGCAGACTCAGCTCTGACTTGGGAAGGAAAGGTATCATTTCTTCCCATGTGCTTCTTTTCATTAGTCGACATAAATTTTTTCCACAAGCCCCCTTGAGGACTTCCTCTCATTGGCCAGAACTGTGGCAGGTGCCTCTGACTTAACCAACCACTTGCAAAGGGCCTGGGGTGGCTGGGATTGGCTCAGCCCCTGGGGCTGGAGGCAGTGCCATCATCTGCGTCCACGTTTCTGCACCACGTGAAGCTCCTATTAGAAAGGAAATGAGTAAGGAGGATCCTTTGGTGGGTGACCAAGAAAGTCTGTGACAAGAAGTCATAGTAACGGCTTTCGTTTATGATAAGCACTGTTGCTCATTTAACCCCAGCAGGTTACGAATTCCCATTTTGCAGCAGAAGAAGCTGAGGCTCAGATGGGGAAAGTCGCTGCAGCATGTCACATGGCTAGCGAGTGGCCGAGCCGGAATGAGAACTTCCAGTCTCTCAGGACTGGGTCTTAACCATTCAGCTAAGCTGTGTCCTCGGCATGGATGTTACAGTATTCATTATTACTTTTATCCTTGCTGGGGATTCATGGACCATCAGGTGCTTCCTGGTCCAGAGCAGAGAGGAGAGCAATTCCCCTCCGGTTGCTGTAGAAGCCTTGGCTCCTCCCGCCCTGTCCCACAGCCCCTGGACTCAAGGGGGTCGCGATAACTACTGATGGGTCTTTGGTGAAGAGGTTAATTGAAGTGATGGATGTTCCTACTTTGGATTGGTCTTTGTAGCATGGACAGATTCTCACTGAGCCTGGGGAGGTTTTGGAAAAGAAGGGGTCTTGAGGGTCTAGAACCCATTGACTTCTCCTCATGCTATATGTGGACAGAAATCTCTCTGGATTTTCAAATTCAAGTTCACTCTATGCATCTAGCCTCACCTCCCCAGGGGCTTCTTCCTTATTGGCCTGCATCTCTGTCCTCCCCTGGCTTTTTTTCAAGCTCTGCATCT
This sequence comes from Cervus canadensis, assembly GCF_019320065.1. Taxonomy (NCBI): domain Eukaryota; kingdom Metazoa; phylum Chordata; class Mammalia; order Artiodactyla; family Cervidae; genus Cervus; species Cervus canadensis. The sequence goes on along the minus strand of NC_057409.1, from coordinate 1,652,189 downwards.
ACCCAGAATGCCCTCCTCCCTAATTCTCCGCCTCCACCCCAGCCTAACACCATTAAGTCCACCTCCTCCAGGAAGCCCTCCCTGATGGAGACACCTCTGTCCTGCCCCATCTCTGAACGCAAGGACACTCATAGTTAATGCCAGTGGGTCCCAAATCTGTGGGGCTTCCCAGGTAGCGCTAGGGGTAAAGAACCACTTGCCAATGCAGGAGATGCAAGAGACATGAGTTCAGTCCTTGGGATCCCCCTGGAGTAGGACCTGGCACGCCACTCCAGTATTCTTGCCTGGAAACTTCCATGGGCAGAAGATCCTGGTGGGCTACAGTCCGGGGGGCCACAAAGAGTCAGACACGACTGAGCGACTGAGCAGACACACACCCATATTGGCAGCTTGTTAGAACCACGGTGGGTGGGTGGTGCCCGAGAAAATAAGATTTCCCCCGGCGACATCATAGACAGGATAGCAGTGGGGTTAAGAGCAGGCGGCCTGGGCTCAAGCCCCGGTCCTCGCAACTCTTGCTGTGCCACCTTGGACGAGTTACTTAACCCTGACTTTCTCCACCTGTAAAACGGGGATAATGACAGTGCCTACTTCAGAAGGAGTGCTGTGATGATTATATGAGGTTTGTAGAAGTAAAGCACATAGAATAAAACCAAGCAAGTAAAAGGTGTTTGATACACATGAGGTTTTATCCCACCTATTGAATCAGACTCTTTAGCAGTGAGACTCTGGATTCTGTATTTTTATGGGTCATCCCAGACGGGTCTTTTGTAGCCAGCCAACAAGGATTCAGGAGCCATGGATCAGTCTTCTTCTAGAATCCCTACTCAAAAATAATCCCTGGCTCTTTTTTGCCAATAACAATAAGACCCCATTCCACAGCAAGATGTCTGGCCTGCAGTATCCTTTTCTTACCCCACCTCCTTCCCCTGTCCCCAGCACTGCATCCTTTAATCATCCGTAAAGTAAAGTAAAGTAGCTCAGTCATGTCCGACTCTTTGCGACCCCATGGACTGTAGCCTACCAGGCTCCTCTGTCCATGAGATTCTGCAGGCAAGAGTACTGGAGTGGGTTACCATTTCCTGGATCCCACAAATGCGGCATCTAGGTTTAGGTACGCCCTTGCCCATGCTGTTCCTTCTAACTAGAATGTTCTTTCCTTGCCTTTTACGCGTCAGCACTACCATTATCAGGTGCCGACTGTGTGCTGGGGGCTGGAACAGAACTTGGGTTTCAACATAGAGCTATCTGACCCGCCGGCCTGTGCCCTTAACCATCACCTAGATGGCTTACTGGCATGCTGTTCCGTCCAACACCTCCTGGTCCCGTCTCCTGAAGAATAATGCGTTCTCCAACCCTCGCTCATAAAGACCCTGCCCACTCCTGACTTATAGCCCACACATTTTCAAACTTGTCTGCCACCCCCACCAGCCTGGCAGCTTATCTCCAGCACCAAGCATCCAGCCTTGGGCCCCAAACTCTCTGGTACCAGGAAGCCCCCTTCCAGTCCTCTCCCCCATCCCCAGGACTCTGTGATTTGAAAGCCGGCTCTCCCTACCCAACAAGCAGCATATATTCCCTGGCCATAAACTCACCTTCCAGTTACTCAGGCATAGCTAACTGCCAGGAAGAACGCACTACCCTGCCAACAGGAGGCAGGGGCTCCAGCCACAAGTGAAACCGCTGGCTAACTCGGCCACCTGAGAGCCAGCCCTCGGGCTGTGGGACATGGTAGAGGAAATGTATGATTTCCCTGAGGTCTCAAGACAAAATGGAATGAGCTCTTGACCGCTTGGGCTGCCTCTGTAAAATGTAAAGAGCAGGGGACCACCCCCTCCTCCCATAATGGCTGGCATCTCAACCAGCATTGCAGAGAGGAGGAGGAGGGTCCGCGGAAAAGAAGGAGGAAGGATTTTCTGGGCTTTGTCTTCAGCTGCTCCAGGGCAAAAGTGGGATTCTCCAAGCTCCGCGACCTGACTGCGGGGCGCTCTGCCCTTCCCCGCCCCGGGACCTAACTGGACCAGGCGAGCTCAGCGTGTGTCTGGCATCTTGCCTTTCTGTGAGCCCTGCCCGTCCTGCAGCGCTGCCCGAGGCGGCGGGGTGGCTCTGCTGGGACCCTCGGGGCCCTGCCTGAGTCCTGAGACCCTGCTGAGGGAAGGCAGGAGGACCGCTGAGGACACAGCAACTCCCCTCGGCAACCTCGCTCATTAAATGTTAACACTGTCCATTTGCTCCTTCGTGAATGCACCGCCTGGAGAAGGAAATGGCAACCTACTCCAGTGTCCTTGCCTGGAGAATCCCGTGGACAGAGGAGTATGGTGGGCTGCCATCTATGGGGTCGCACAGAGTCAGACACGACCAAAGCGACTTAGCAGCAGCAGCAGCAGGCACCGCCCGGGCTAGGACCGCGCCCTTGCCTGCAAACCCAGAAAGAAGCTCAGGAGCCCTGCCTCCCTGTCCTGTCACTGCTGTGTCTACAGCCCCCTCCTGGCTCCTCCCCCCCGCCCTGGGGGCTCAGCTGGTAAAGAATCTGACTCGGGTTTGATCCCTGGATTGGGAAATTCCTCTGGAGAAGGGAATGGCCACGGCTCCAGTATTCTTGCCTGGAGAATTCCATGGACAGAGGAGCCTGGCGGGCTACAGTTCACGGGTCCCAAAGAGTTGGGGTGACTGAGTAACTGACACTAACAGAGAGCTCCTAGTCCCCCTGGAGCTGCCCCCAGGCCCTGCCCCAGAGCCCCGAGTTTCCCGAAGATGACCTCCACAGGAGGCGCAGGGGTAGGGTTCAAGCCCCAGCTTCGTCGCTTACGGGCTGGGTGACAATGGGCCTGTTACTGGTTTCTTCAGCTACAAATGGGAGAACCTTTATGACACTGGAAAATTGAAGATCTGATGTGAGAACACCTGTAGAGAGCCCAGAGTGTGGTAGGTTAATTCCCAAATACAACAGTGCCTTTCCTCTACCAGCTTCAAACCTTGGGTCGGGAAGATCCCCTGGAGGAGGGCACGGCAACCCGCTGCCGTATCCTAGCCTGGAGAATCCCATGGACAGAGGAGCCTGGCGGGCCACAGTCTATAGGTCGCACAGACTAAAGCGACTTAGCACGCATGCACCCACGCACTGCCATCCTCTGCCCCCCGTGCAACATGGAAGGATAACTGGAGAAGAGATTGTGTTAAAGAAAGAAGGAGGGGATGGGGGTAGAGAGTGACAGCATCTCCCGGAGCACCCAGCCGTGGTGACATCACGGGGACCCAGGGCTCCAGCTCTGAGCCAGGCCCTCTGTCCTCAGTGTCCCCGGCGAGTGTCGATGACTGCGGATGCAGAGAGGGGATTCAGGGCCACTAGGAAGCCCGGACATTGAGCTGAGTGATGCTTTGATATCACAGCGATTCTTATTTATGCAACAACGTGTGTGTTCAGCATGCCGCTAAGTCCTTAAGCTGCCCAGTACCAGCCATAAAAGCCTCCATATATCACCCTGAATTCCCTTCCTGGGTAGTTTAAAAGAATGAGAGGGGACTTAATGGCAGTGTTTAAGGGTTATTATATATAAGTTAACAGCCAGATGCTCCTCTGCAGCGGGCAGAGGGGTGGGGGGCTCTGGCAGCGATGGAGACCCTGGTTGGAGTTCAGAGGGTTCACTGCTCCCTCATCCAGCCCCCACCCCCAAAAGCGGCAGGTGGACCTGCTGAACTCTCAAGGTCTCCTCCAGCCCCTGGGAGACATTTTGGACCACGAAGCTAACCTCGTTGGTCTCATCCAACCAGCGATAAACGTGATGTTTACAAGAAGAGCAGATGTCCCTGCAATAGATAAGATGAAGGTGTTTTGCTGAATTGGAACAGGGAGAACAAGGGCCTGATGAGAGGAGACCTGTCTCTGGGACCCACAGGCAGACAAAACTATTGAGTGGCACTTGGAGCCCGGTGGTGAGACGGTGCACTGACCCTCTTGCTATGGGGAAGTGAGAGTGTGTTCCCCGGGGGACACCTCCTCTCCCCTGTACCAGCAAGGATGGGGGTCAAAGGTGAAGCCCAGTATACGTTCACCTCCATCAGATCAGGAAGATAAAGGTTAAAAGTGAGGTTCCAGCAAAGGTGGAAAGGCAGGTGTCCCTTTCTCTTAAGAAAGGAATCAGAGAAGGCACACCCTAACCCTAACCCTACTCTGCGTCCTCAAGAGGGGATTTGGCCAGGCCAATGGTTGGGGTGTCAGGGCGCCATGACCCCTGACGTGGAAACTGATTTCACTGGAAGGGTCCCCACCTGAGACCCTTTCTGTGCAGCACTGGGGTGCACGGAGAGGCATGCAGCGCCCCGGGTTCTCAGCCTGGCGCCTCAGTTCAACTCAGCTCAGTCGTGTCCGACTCTTTGCGACCCCATGGACTGAGGCACACCAGGCCTCCCTGTCCATCACCAACTCCCAGAGTTTACTCAAACTCACGTCCATTGAGTCGGTGATGCCATCCAACCACCTCATCCTCTGTCGTCCCCTTCTCCTCCCGCCTTCTATCTTTCCCAGCATCAGGGTCTTTTCCAGTGAGTCAGTTCTTTGCATCATCTGGTCCCCAATTCAACCGAGGGAAATTCTTCAGCCTTTTTGAGCCCCGTTTCCTCTCCAGTACCACGGGGCCAATAATACACACCGTGCGGGTCTGAAGCAATAGTTAGATGAGATCGCGCTCCAGGCGCTGCAGCTCTTTCCTTCCATTGTCTTGCTGAGCCCCGGGAGCCAACAGAGGCCCTTGGGCCAGTCCTCATCATCTGGTGCTGTCTCTGGTCGTCCTCACCTCCGGCTCGGGACCCACCCCCTCAGGTCCTCAGCGGTCTGTGCCAGGCTGCACCGCCCACTTTCTGCGAGCTCAGTCTCAGCCGGGCTGCCCGTGACTGGCCCCGTGGCCACGGGTGTGGAGCCCGGGGTGCCTCTGCCTGCTCACGGGGCTGCTCGTCCACAAGTGCTGACACCCTCACCGCCACACGCCGTCAAACACGTGTGCGGTTTGCTCATTTCAGGTGAAGGAGTTCTGTTTCCCCAACAGATGCTCCAGGCTGCTGCCCACCTCCAACTGGTCCCATCCCTTCCAGATTCCCCCGGATGGAAGGGGACACCGTCAGTGAAGGTGGCCTGCACTTCCTGCCCCCGCCCCTGGCATAACAAGCCCTGCACCCAGCACTGTCCTCTCTGCCTCACCCACCTTGCCCCCCACCACTGGCAGAAATTCTCATCCACTTTGACAACTCAGATGTGCGCCAGGGCACCTGGGAACGCCTCCCTTCCCCGATTCCACTTTGGAGGACAGTGGGGCCTGGCCCAGCCTCTCCGGCCACCCCAACCCCAGACCAGGAGCCCCTGAGAGCAACAGACCCACCGGGATACATTCACCTCTGCAGCCCCTCCCCTGACGCCTGCGTGTCCCAGAGGCCTGATAAATGAGCCGCTGTTCATACCGAAAATTACAGCAGCTACAGCATGCTGAGCCCCTGATATGGGCCAGACGTTTTATAGACATCATCTCATTTCATCCTCAGAGCCACCCTGCCCGCTCACAATTATTAGCTTCATTTACAGAAGCAAGACTGAAACTCGGAGAGACTGACTGGCCCAAGGTCACCCTGCTGCCCGGTAAGGTGTCAGAGCTTCAGGCCAGGTCAAAGCGACCCCAGAGTCTGCCACACCCTGCCCCCGGGGCCACAGGGTCCCAGGAGACAGACTAGAGGACCAGGGCAAAGACAAAGGCTCAGTTTTCTGGATAAGACCTGACTGTAGAAATTCAAATTCAGGGATTTGAGGAGGTTTTAGGACTTAGAAAAAATACACAAAGAAGGCTTTCAAGTTGATCCCTGGGTCAGGAAGATCACCTGGAGGAAGGCATAGCAACCCACTCCAGTATTTTTGCCTGGAGAATCCCATGGACAGATGAGCCTTATGGGCTACAGTCCACGGGGTCACAAAGAGTTGGACACAACTGAAGTAACTTAGCATGCATGCAAGGCTTTAAAAAATATGTAGGACTCTGTTATGGACTGAATTGTGTCCCCTTAATATTTTATGCTGAAGGACTTCCCAGGTGGCTCAGTGGTAAAGAATTCACCTGTCAATATAGGAGACACAAGAGACATGGGTTCAGTTCCTGGGCTGGAAAGAGTCCCTGGAGGATGAAATGGCAACCCACTCCAATATTCTTTTCTGAAAAATTCCATGGATAGAGGAACCTGATATGCTATATAGTCCATCGATTCGCAAAGAGTCAGACAAGACTGAGCATGGACATAATATTTAATGTTGAAGCCCTGATCCCCAGTATATTAAAATGTGACTGCACTTAGACATATTTAAAGAGGTAATTAAGTTAAAAATAGAGCCTTGAAGGTGAGTCCCAATCCAACATAACTGGTGTCCTTCAGAGAAGAAGAAATGTGGACCCACAAGAGACACCAGGGATGCTCACGCAGAGAGGAAAGACCCCGTGAGGACACAGGAGAAGACAACCACCTGCAAGTCGGGAGGGAGGCTCCTGGGGAGACCAAGCACGCTGACAGATTGCTCTGGGACTTCTGGCCTCTGGAACTGTGGGCAAACCCTGCTCTGCTGTCGAACCCACCCAATCTACATTATTTTATTATGGCAGCTCTAGCAAACTAATACACTTTCCTATTACTGATTATATCCTTAATATATAAAAAGTTCCTAGAAATCAATAAGAAAAAGATCAACAAACTAATATTAAAAATAGGCAGCATGATAGTCACCAAAAAAGGAGATACAAATGGTTCATAAACACATGAAAAGATGCTCAACCTCATTCATGATAAAATTGCATGGAGATATCATCTTTCGCTTATCAGATGGACCAAATTCACAAAGGCTTGCTAATGCCACATTGGCAAGACCAAGGGGGAATAGGGAGGGACTTTCCAGCAACGGCGGTGGTAATGCAAATTGGACAACTCTATTCATGGCGACTTGGTAACATTCAATTGAAAGGAGAATGAAGAAAGGAAAGAGGGACGAAGAAAAGGAAGGAGGTCAGAAAAGGAAATATACGTGCTCTGGAGTCGGTCAAATCTGGGCACAAACCTCAGCCCTGACACTGTTGAGTCATTTAACTTTGGGAGAGACAGTGACTCACCCTGTCTGCACCCCCGTTTCCTCACCTATCAAGAGACTAGTAATGGCACGCCCCAGACAGAGCGCTATAGAGGGGGAGCCAGCATCGCTCTGCTGCCATCATCATCAGTCCTTCCACGTGCCGGCCACAGGGCGGGCTCACACTAGTGGAGTCTGTCCTCTTCACGTTCTTCACTGCTTTTTAGATAAATAATTCACTAAATCAGCTACTAAACTGGGTTGATATTATTGTTATTGTTCAGTCCCTCACCCATGTCCAACTCTTTGCCGCCCCATGGACTGCAGCCTGCCGGGCTTCCCTGTCCTTCACCGTCTCCTGGAGTTTGCTCGAATTCATGTCCATTGAATTGGTGATGCCATGCAACCATCTCATCCTCTGTCATCCCCTTCTCCTGCCTTCAGTCTTTCCCAGCATCAGAGCCTTTTCCAGTGAGTTGGCTCTTCACATCAGGTGACCAAAGTATTGGAGCTTCAGCTTCAGCATCAGTCCTTCCAATCAATATTTAGGACTGATTTCCTTTAGGATTGACTGGTTTGATCTTCTTGCAGTCCAAGGGACTCTCAAGAGTCTTCTCCAACACCACAGTTCAAAGGCATCAATTCATGGCTATCACTGCATTTCCCTTTTCGTGGACTAAATACCTGTTCAGGAATTGGAAAACATCTCTTATTGGATCCTGGGCCCTGATACTGGATTTGAAAGGTCTGATGTCCACACTTAACTCAGGAAGTGCCCCAAGCTGCCATCAGGTCATAAAGACAAAGACCCAGATGGACACTTCCATCACCTCCAACCCTCCCCTCCCCCAGCCCAAAGTAGAGTGGAGTGCATTTCCCCACCCGTCAAAGCTGGCTGCTCCCACGGTGTTTCCGAGAGAAGCTGGCAAAGCACAGGTCTTCCACACAAAGCTGAACGGATGGAAAGTAAAGGCTTGTCTCAGGAGCCTTGCCTCCTGCTGGGGAAACGGAGGCCAATGCGCATGAAAAGTACCAGGCTTGTCCAGAGCTGTGGAGAGCTGCCCCAGCCCTGGGTGAACGTGCCAGGCTCACATCAATGAACCACCTCCCCAGAGCCCAGGACACAAAGGCTTAGAATCAGATCCATGGAGCCTCCCAACCTGCACCCAGCTCTTCCCTCTGCCCTCTCACCCGAATTCGTTCCTTTTGCAGCTCATCCTAGACCTCCCCCTGGGACAGCAACACCAATAACAGGATAATCCCCGCTATTTGCTGAGTGCTTCCCACCTGCCTGGCACTTAGCTTTTTCTCTTTTCTTTTTTTTTTTTTGGCACCAGCCAAGGTAAGTGTGATGATCTTCATTTTATAGTTTAGGAAAGAGCTTTGGAGAAGTGGGGCAGTCTTGTCCAAGGTCAGCAGCTACTAACCAACAGAGCCAAGCTTGGTGTTCAGGACTTCTGACCCTAGAAGGTGGCACCAGCCTCTCCTACAGGGCCTTGAATCCCCACGAAGACCTCTTCAGCTTAGCAGAGTCACCCCAGGGTGGTCGGGGATCTAATTTAACCCCCCCAAATGCACATCCTGCCAACCAACTTTTATTCACCCTCCACTGACTCTCCCCAAGCCCCTGACACCTCATGTCTTGGTCTGCAGCACCCCCCAGGCCAGAGAGTCCTTGGAGGAGAGCCCTCCTGCCTTCAGGACCTCACTTTCTGTCATCCTTCCTGGAAAATACCACCTCCTGTGAACTTAGTCAATGGGGCAAGCGCTGGTAAATTTCATGTCCTTAGCTTGCGAAAGCTTATATAATAAGCAGAATGGAATGAACATTTACTGAGCACCTACTATATGCCAGAACTAATGCCATGTGCCTAACATATATTAATAAACCCTATAAAGTGGGTACGATGATTCTCTCCTGCAGCTGAGAAAACTGGGGTTCAGAGAGGTTGAAGGACATGCCCGAGGTCACACAGCACTCAGGAGACCCTGGGATTCAAAGCCAGGCCTCCCTCGTCTGCTTGGTTTCAAAGCCTTGGTGCCTTTGGCCCCATCACTCTGCCTCTGGCAGTAAGATACTTAATAAATATTTGGCCTCTAAACACAAAGACAAAGCTCCTTCTATCCCATTAGAGGGCTGCAGTGTGAGTTGGGAGCACGTCTGTCTGGCCTCTGCTTTCCATTCAAACAAGTGTTTTTTTGTTGTTTTAACTTTGCTTCCTAGCTTTTCTGTTCTTTAGAAGCTCTGGCAGGCCTCTCAGCCAGGGGTCCCTGCGGGCACAGGCCTGTTTGTTCTCCCGTCACTGGCGGGGCCTTTGGAAGAAGCCCTTGCATTCTGAGCAGCCGCCTTGGCCTCTGTCTAACGAGCCCGAGGAATGAGGGCGGATGAAGGTAAGGGAGACTCTCTGGTGCTCTGGGTCCCCTTCTAGGAGTCGAGCAGGCGTCTGCAGGCCCCGGGGAGACAGCACAGGGCTAGAGTCACGCCAGCCCGGGCGCCATCCCGGCTTGGACAATCACTCGCGTCGCCACCTCCCATGAGCCGCCTCGGCGTCCTCATCGGCAGCCTGAGGATGAGCGCGGGGCTCGGGGGAGGCCCTGCTGTATACAGTGGGCATTCCGTAAGTGCTGGTTGTCCCCACCCCCATCTCGGTGGGGAAGGAGAGCCTCCCAAGGACTCCGGGTGGAGAAGGAGGCAGCAGGTTGAGACCAGGGAGGACAGAGCCCTAGCCTTGTCTTTACCCCCAGGTGGTAGAGAGCCGAGCAGAGGGGCAGGCCCAGGAGACCCCCGCCAGCCCCGGGGAGACCCAGAGGCTTTGCAGCTGGTCTCCCGAGTCCACGGCTGTTTTTCAGTGTCCACACGGGTACGGGGGTCCGTGGGGTCACAGCCAGCTCCCACCTGGCCCGGTGCAGGCAGCCTGTAGGGGCACCTACCTCTGCCCCGCAGACCTCACCCACCAGCCCCTCTGTGACCCCAGCCCTCCCAGCACATTACAGTTTAGAAAGACTGTGCCTAGACCCCTTTGGCTGGTGTTGCAACGATTCTGGGAGGGCGTCTGTGCAGAAACCGAGATCCCCGATAGGGAGAGAGAAAGGCTTGCTTTTCCCTCCGTGAGTGGGTGGAAACCCCGGGACAGGGGCAGCTGTCTGCTCTCCGAGTGGCCTCGCTCTGATACCAGGCACTTCCCATGTGTCTCCTCATTCAAGCCTGCCCAGGCCATGAGAGTAGGCTTCCCATTTTGTGCGCATGATTCCCATTTTGCCAATAAAGAAATTAAGACTTAGAGAAGGACACTGAGGCAAGGTCCCCCAGCCAGAACGTGGCAGAGGCAGCTGTGCGCCTAGAAACCTGCACCCCAGCTGGGTCGCCTGGGACTTAGGCCGGCGCTCACCTCGTCTGTCCCTCTCATCGTGGGAGATTTAGTAAATATGATATCAAGCATTTGTTGAACACTTCTACCATATGCTGAGGACTTTGCTGACTGTTTGTGCTCTCAACCTACCCTGTAAAGTAGTATGAGCCCATTTTACAGATCAGTCTATTGAGGCTCAGAAAGACCTCAAAGCTGATTAAGTCTCAAAGCTAGATTCAAATTCCAGTGTGCTTTTCCAGAGGCAGCTCTGCATATTAATAAAAACTCAGGATACAGCTTTTCTACCTGTTTATAACACTCCTCAAGCCAGTCTAGTGAAATTCCTCATATGAAGGAATTCTTCTCTCCTAGTCATGTCCTTCCCAGATCAGACCCTGCCCCTCCTAGAAGATCCACTGTTTGTTGTTTAGTCACTAAATCAGGCAAAGAGATGGGAATACCAGACCACCTGACCTGCCTCTTGAGAAACCTGTATGCAGGTCAGGAAGCAAAAGTTAGGGACATGGAACAAAAGACTGGTTCCAAATAGGAAAAGGAGTACATCAAGGCTGTATATTGTCACCCTGCTTATTTAACTTAAATGCAGAGTACATCATGAGAAACGCTGGGCTGGAGGAAGCACAAGCTGGAATCAAGATTGCTGGGAGAAATATCAATAACCTCAGATATGCAGATGACACCACCCTTATGGCAGAAAGCGAAGAACTAAAGAGCCTCTTGATAAAAGTAAAAGATGAGAGTGAAAAAGTTGGCTTAAAGCTCAACATTCAGAAAACTAAGATCATGGCATCTGGTCCCTTCACTTCATGGCAAATAGATGGGGAAACAGTGGAAACAGTGACAGACTTTATTTTGGGGGGCTTCAAAATCACTGCAGATGGTGACTGCAGCCATGAAATTAAAAGACGCTTAGTCCTTGGAAGAAAAGTTATGACCAACCTAGACAGCATATTAAAAAACAGATGTTACTTTGCCAACAAAGGTCCATCTAGTCAAGGCTATGGTTTTTCCAGTGGTCATGTATGGATGTGAGAGTTGGACTCTAAAGAAAGCTGAGTGCCGAAGAATTGATGCTTTTGAATTGTGGTGTTGGTGAAGACTCTTGAGAGTCCCTTGGACTGCAAGGAGATCGAACCAATCCATTCTAAAGAAAATCAGTCCTGAATATTCATTGGAAGGACTGATGCCGAAGCTGAAACTCCAATACTCTGGCCACCTGATGTGAAGAACTGACTCACTGGAAAAGATCTGATGCTGGGAAAGATTGAAGGTGGGAGGAGAAGGGGATGACAGAGGATGAGATGGTTGGATGGCATCACCGACTCAATAGACATGAGTTTGAGTAAACTCCGGGAGTTGGTGATGGGCAGGGAGGCCTGGTGTGCTGCAGTCCATGGGGTTGCAGAGTTGGACACAACTGAGTGACTGAAGTGAACAGGCTTCCCTGGTGGCTCAGACGGTAAAGAATCTGCCTGCAATGCAGGAGACCCAGGTTCCATCCCCAGGTTGGGAAGATCCCTTGGAGAAGAAAATGGCAACCAACTGCAGTATTCTTGCCTGGGAAACCCCATGGACAGAGGAGCCTGGTGAGTTACAGTACATAGGGTCACAAGAAGTTGGACACAACTGAGTGACTAACTCTTGGACTAGTCGTGAACTCATGTCTGATTCTTTGTGACCCCATGTACTAAAACCCGCTAGTTTCCTCTGTCCATGGGATTCTCTGGGCAAGAATACTGAAGTGGTTTGTCATTTCCTCCTCCAGATCTTCCTGACCCGGGGATCAAACCTGGGTCTCCTGCATTGGCAGGTGAATTCTGTACCACTGAGCCACCAGGGAAGCCGGCAAACCCATAAATGCTTCTAACTTTGTCATCTGGTGACCCAAGATCATGTAAAGATTTGGATGTTCAAAGGGGAGGGGAGTGAGAGGGGAGGCAGAGGGGATGCACAGAGATGCTGTTTACCGCGGCGTTTCATCAGCTCCCCGTGCAGAGTCCTCCATGGCTCCCACTGCCAGTCTTCTCCAGAGCCTAGACTGCACCCTGCTGAGAGTGTCTTCAGAAGACAGGTCCAGCCTGAACCCCGTCCTGCTTACTGATCCTTCTTTCACTGGACAACTTTGTCTTGGATGAACAGAGGGTCCCAGAACTGTGCTGACACTAGGCTACAGGACAGACAGACACCCTCTCCCATATGAAGCTTGCAGTCTGATGCGGGGGACATATGATAAATGTGCAGTGATGGCTCCAGGTGACAGACAGGATGATGGGGGTGGTCACCTAACCCAGCCGTTCTCCATCAAACCCAGGGCAGGGTCCGTCCACCCAGGGACACCGGGGGGCAGAGGACGTCCTGGAGGGGAGCCGCCTGAGCAGAGCCCTGAGGGATGAGTGGGAGGGGATGGTCCTCAGCGTCCCCTGACTCCGAGGTGGCATGCATCTCCAGCTTACCCAAACATCCCGCTTTCCTCTCTCCCCCAGACTCTTGCTGGGCTCCCTCTCTCCTGCTGTCTCTGGATGCTCGGTCTCTTGAAGGACCTCCCCTGCTCACCCTCTCCTAAACACCCAGCTCTGACAACTTCCCACTGCACCCCCTTCATGCTCTTCAGCACTTAACCTGAAGAACGCAAGGCTCAGAGAGGGCAGGAGACTTGCCTGAGGTCACCCAGCAAGCAAGCGGCACAGTGGGAGTTTGAACGTGAGCCTTCAGACCCTGCAAAAGGCAGAGAGGGAGAAGGAGAGACATCGCAAGCCTCTGTGGGGATTCCCAAGGCAACAGCAGAGAGATGCCCAGCATGACCCCTGACAAGGGCAGGCAGAAAGGCTCCTGGAGGTGCCCTGTGGTGGGTCAGCAGACACCTGGGCCTGGGTGGGTGGGTGGCAAACGGCTCAGACAACCCATCAGGAGGATATTAACAAGCCGTCCGTCCAATTAGGAGCCAGTAATTAAAATTCATCTTCCTTCCTACAGCACAGTATTAAACCACAAACACTTCATTATATGCCTCTTACCTCGCTGATTTGCATAAATGGGAAGAAACACTTAACAGAGGCAACACTAATTAATGCCCGGGGTGCGCTGCGGCTTAGCGGCCTGTTGCCAGCTTCTGCTTGGGCTGCGAGTGAGTCCCGCGCGGGACACAGGGTGAGGAGTCAGGGTGAGGAATGCCGCGGCTGGGCATCCTCAAGTCGGAGGTGGCATGGGGTGGAGGGCAGGCAGAGACACTTCAGACTCACCCCTGCCCTCAGGGAGCTCCCAGTCTGAAGGGGGAGGCGCTGAGCTGGCCCTTAAGGAGATCCCAGTCTGATGAGGGGGAAAGGGCCTCCAGAGGATGCTCCCAGTCTGATGGGGGAGGCGCAGGTCTTACCTTTGGAGGGTCCCAGGCAGAAGGGAGATGTACAGCCTCTGCCCTTGGGAAGCTAACGGTCCAGGGTGGGAGACAGAGTTCCCGCTCTGAGCAAATGCCTACCCTGATGGAGGAGACCCAGCCCTTTTCCTGTGGGAGCCGAGTCTGATGGGGTGCCAGCCCCTGCCCTGGAGGGGCTCCATCAAAGAGGCAAACACCCTCCATCAAAGAGGCAAGCTGATGAAGTGGGAAATTCTTGGTGTTTGGAATCAGGCAAGCCAAACATGTGACCCCGGGAAAGTTACTTAACCTCCCTTAATTGCAATTTCCTCATCTGCAGAAGAGGCACTTCGCGTCCCATTAGCCGCTGCAGCCTGGGAGCAGGAGGGGCGGGTCTGCTGTGTGGCTGGAGCCCCAGCGGGAGGCAGGGTGCCAGGGCGGGCGCTGAGAAGATGAGATGAATGAAGAGACCACGGGTGCCCCGCCTGGCGAGCCCCCGGCGTGGGCTGCAGTGCGGGGTCTGGGGTCCTGGAAGGACGTGAGAACCAGGATGTGCCTGGGCCCACCTTGCAGGTGAGGGGCCGTGAAGGGGCCCTGCTCCAGCCCAGCCCAGAGACAGACAGGGGGGCAGCATCAGAGCGCCCCGATATGAGCGAGAACCCCACCCCCTTACCCTCACAAAGTCTTTGGGGGGCAGAGAAGGGCGGGGCACTGGGGAGTCTGGGTCCCGGTCTGGGAAGCTGCAGCCGGGGCTGTTGCAAGGTATTTCGAGTCTGAAAGTCTTTTGGACTCCAGCCCTCAGCCCCATCTCTGCCCCGCCCCTGGCCGCACCCCACTGCCCGGCACACCAATACTGCCTGGTCACGCTCTGCTTCCCGGATTACACAGACTCGGAGACAAAAGCCGCAGAGCTGGCTGTTAGGGAAACCCAGAGTTGCTTGGCGTCTTCCCCAAACCCTCTTTATGAAACCTGGTTACTAAACATTCAAGTGACATTAAGGGAAAAAAACCCAGGATGCTAAAGACTGCCCTTAGGCCCCTCACTATAGGGGGTCACGGGGTGGGCCTGGGGGCCTTGGTCTTGCCTTCTAAGGAACAGCGCTCGGGCTTGGACCCAGGTGGGCCCAGGTTGAAGCCCAGCTCTGCCACCATTTGCTGGGCACCCTTAAGCAACTTGCTCACCCTCTCTCAACTTGTTTCCTCTTCTACGAACAGGAAAGGATGAAATGCAAATAGGGGCGTGAAGCGGGAGGGTGTGCGCACCACTCGGCCCATCCCGGTCTCCTTCCTTCCCTGGCTGTGGTGGTTTAGTCACTAAGTCGGGTCTGACCCTTGTGACCCCACGGACTGTAGCCCACCAGGCTCCTCTGTCCAGTGAATTCTCCAGGCAAGAACACTGACTGGGTTGCCATTTCCTCCTCCCGGGGATCTTCCCGCCCCAGGGATCGGACCTCCGTCTCCTGCATTAAAAGTGGATTCTTTCCCATCAGAGCCATCAGGGAAACCTCTGCCACCCCTTAAAGGTCGAGGTCTCATGGAGGCCCTGGAAGCGACCCCCTCCCCCCGCCCCGGCAGGACAGGCTCCAGTAGTGGGCAAGGCCAGGCCGGGCCTGGCCCCTCCCAAGAAGGCAGGGGCTGGTCTGCCGTGTCCGAGAGGGGCCTGCAAGCAGCCCACTTACCCGGATGAGCTCCCAGCTGGATAAACTATTTACACAGCCTGCCAGGCCGGAGGTACATCATAATTATATATTATACGTATTAATGCTTCACCTTCCGCCAGCACTGCATCTGGGCCCGTCAAAACACGTACCCACATTAATCAATTAAACGCCCAGCCTCCCCGACTGCCCGCAGTTATTAGCTTCTCTTTTCTCACCCTGGGTGGGGCTGAGAGCCAGACTCCAGCAAGGTCACGGCCCAGGCCTCAGGGGCGGCTGGGTCGGGGCTGGGCCTTCAGGACCAACAGCGGGACCTGGCTCGCCCGGGTCTGGCTTGGACCTGCCCTACTGAAGGGGCTCCACGGCCCCCTCGCCAGCCCCAGAGCCTGGGTCACTTTCCCAATTTCAGGGTTGCCACGCTGGTCTCTATGGCCCCACACTTGTTTTGGAGAGGGATGGATGGGGCCCTTTGCCCGGCTCCCAGCTCTCTGGGGACCCTGGGCCCCGCATGCCCCCCGTGCCTTTCCATCTGGGGCCTCGGCAGAGTTGCCCTTGGAGGGGTGGGTGCGCTGGCCTGGGTCAGGAGTGAAAGTCGCTCAGTAGTGTCCGACTCTTTGCGACCCCATGGACTATAAAGTCCATGGAATTCTCCAGGCCAGAATACTGGAGTGGGGAGACTTTCCCTTCTCCAAGGGATCTTCCCAACCCAGGGATCAAACCCAGGTCTCCCGCATTGCAGGCGGATTCTTTACTAGCTGAGCCACCAGGGAAGTCCAAGAAGACGGGAATGGGGAGCCTTTCCCTTCTCCAGGGCATCTTCCCCTCCCAGGAATCAAACCGGGGTCTCCTGCGTTGTAGGCGGATTTTTTACCGACTGAGCTACCAAGGGAAGCCTCTGACCTGGGTCAGGCCCCCCTTTAATCTGCTCCATAGCTGTGTTTGATGAACCCTTAACAAATGCCAAGCATACACAGGTGCTGGATTCTTATTCCCATAGCAACTCCACAGAGCAGGCAGTATTACCTCCATTTCACAGATAGATAAGCAGAGGCCCAGAGAGGCAGACAGCTCTTCCAAGGTCACAGGGCCCCAAAGTGGCAGAGTCCAGGCGGAGACTCGGATCACCCCTCGGACAACCTCCACGCAGGAGTCAGGGTCTCTGTGCTGCCCCCTGGGCTGGGTGCTGGGGTGACAGTGACCTCCGCCAGGTGTAAAGTGGGAGTTGGGGCTGGAAGGCCTTGAAGGGGGCAAGGGTGTCCTCAGAAGGGATGAGAGCACTGAGGCCGAGTTCTATCAAAGCGCCCGCTGGGGGAGCCCGGGCAGGGAGGCACGGGTGGACGGAACCAGGCAGGACATACGGACGACTCCGTCCAGGAGGAAGCAATAGGGAGCGGTGAGGACCAGGGTGAAAGGGGAGCGTGTGCCCTGCCTAAAGGCACGACAGTTAGCTGACACACACGCACAGGGGACCGGAAACTGACCTAGAAGACGTTAGCCCTAGGGATGGGCAGGGACCTGCGGGAGGCAGGACCTCCCAAGAGGCAGCGGGAGGCGCATCCCTGCCCCCGGCCGCAGTGGGCCCGTGGGTCAAATGAGCGCACAGGCTTGTTGCTAAGGCGGCTGCCGCTCTACCAGCAACCAATGAAATGAGGTAACGCGCGGGTGCTTCTGGGTAGACGGTGACGGGTTATGCCGACGCTGCGCGGTGCGGCGAGAGCGACGCAGGTCTGGGCCTCGGACCACGTGGAGCTTCAGTCCTGCCCCCGCCCGCCGCCATCCCTGGCCGTCCCACCCTCCCCCGCCTGCCCTCGGTCACCACATCTGTGCAGAGGGGACCATCACGGGCAATCCCCCGGTGATGGGCGTTACAGGAGGACATGGCCCGTCGGCCCTGGGCTCAGAGTCAGCACTGCCCCCTTCCCGGCCCGGGCCCGTGCTGTGACGGTCTCCCTGGGACCGCACCTTGCTCTTTCGAACTGTTAGTGAGCCGAGACTCCAGGGCTTGGGCGAGCAGGGCTGCTGTGACCAGTCAGGTTGGAGCCTTCTGATGCCCCCGGAACTGTGGATGCCTGAGCTGCTCTGAGCTCCACTCCAGCCCTCTGGCTGGGCTCCCTCTGTGGAGTGGAGGCGAGGATGTTGGCATAAGCTTCCCGAAGCCCATTACGGCCGTCTGCGGACGGTGACGGGACGAACAGCTCGCGAGGACAAAACCATCCATAACCGTTCCACGGTTTGTACCGAAGCCGAAGCAGTGCCCGGGCACGCCTCCATCACTCTCCCAGCCTCCTTGCCACCGGCCAGCGGTCCTAAGCCCGTGGAGGACAAGAGGAACTAAACTCGAGACACCCTCCTCCCTTCGGGGCCAGGGAGCCCCGTGACTGCTGCTGTTGAGTGGGTCCTGGGTGCCCTTGGGGGCTCGCATCCGGAGCCCCTGAACCTGGAGACGTCACCACTGTTGGCTGGCTTACTGAGCACAATCAATAAATGTCAGCCTCCGTGCTATTACATCACAGCTATGGGAGAGGAACTGTGCTGGGCCCTTTAATTGTATTATCTCTTTTAATCCTCACGTTAGCCCCATAAGATAGCTTTTCGTATCCCTATTCCAAAGAAAAAGGTTCAGAGAGACTGGGTAAGCTTATAGGATCACCAACTGGCTGTGCTGAAACCAGAGCAAGGGGCCACATTCCAGGAAGCAGCATGGGGTCCTCAAGGGCTCCATCACTAGCGACTTGGGAGCTGTCCTTGGTGAGTTTCAGTGAATACATAATAAGTAAGGCAGGAACTTCATGTCCCCCACCCTGCCAGAGGCCAAACTCACCAGGATGGAAGTTCCAGTCTAAAATTTACAAAAGAGAAATAATGATGACAATCGACACCACTTGCTGGGTCCCCACCATCACCAGGAAGATGGCAGATATTGCCTCCACCCTGCAAAGGTACAGACGCTTGGTCTCACTTTCCAGGTGTGGGAACTAAAGTTCAGAGACGTCAAGCAACTCACCTGGGCTCACACAGCCTCTAAAGGCCAAGCCATGAGCTCAAAGCTATTCAGAACTGAGTCACTGGTCTCTTCTTTCTAAACACGCTCAGCCCAAACATCATTTCCATGGAGGATCTTCTCTGACCCCCACCCAGAACCCCTGAAATTTACTCTTCCTGATTCAAAGTCTACTTTCCCCTCTAGAGTTTAGCTCCCAGAGGGCAGGAACACTGGGGCCAATGCACAGCTGGTTTGCAAAATGGCTGTGGATGACTGAGTATATTCATTCATTCACTTGACAAGCAGGGAGTGAGCCCCGGTGATGTGCCAAGTCCAGTTCTAGGCTCCAAGGAGACAGCAGTCAGTGTACAAAGAAAAGCCGTGCCCTCATGGACCCCACATCTGGTCGGGAAGACAGACAGTAGACCAGTGGCCACATACATAGGTGATAAATGTCATGTAGAGACAAGAGGGAAAAAGAATAATAATCCAGGCCCCGGGGATGGAGAGGAGATGACCACACGTCCTGGAAGGCCCAGAGCAACCCTGATTTAAGCCTTGTGTCCAATGGAATCATTACTGTCTTTTTTTGGTTTAAAATTGTCCCCTATGGATGACAAATTCTCTGGTCATCTCTATGATGGGAAACACTACTGGGCTGCCTTTGATGAGGTGATGGGGCAGAATCTGTTGTTTTTCACCAATATGCAGCTAGAAATATCTCCCAGGCTCCCTGTGGTTAAGGAGGGCATGGTCAATGAAAGGCAGTCATAAGTGTTGGTCATAAGTGTCGGATGCCACTTCCAGCCCAGACACCCTATGAGACTCCCCCCCCGCAGCCCTCATGCGAATCACTGGTCAGCCAGTATTCCCCCCGGCCCCCACCCGCTGTTGGGGAGCACACTTTCTGTCCCACTGAAGTGGGGCATGATCACGGGACCGGCTTTGGCCGCTGGAATGTGGGCGTCGGTGACGTGTGCCACTCTGGCCCTGGCCCTGGGCATTCCAGCTGAGGTGCTCTGTGTACTCCCTCTCATCCCTCTTTGGCAGAATGAATACAGAGGTGTCAGTGGGGAGCCCTAAGGGGGTCCTAGGAATGACAAAGACACGAGATAGAAAAGGCTGGGGTCTCTGAGTCACTGCTTGGAGGTGAGCCACCCAGGGGAGCCTCTGCATAAAGGGAAGAATAAATGTTTTGATTTTGCCTGAGCAAGAAATTTACTTTTATGGTGTTGTCACTAAGAGTTTGGAGTTGTTCATTACAGCAGCTAGTGTTAACCACCCTGACTATTACAAGTAGTCAATGAAGGCCTCTCTAAGGAGGAGACATTTGAACAGAGACCTAACTGGAGTGAGAAAGTATCACTCCATACAGAGGACAGGGCACGTGCAAAGGCCCAGAAGTCTCAGTGACTCGTGGGGGCTGAGTCGCATCCCTCACCACCTGGCCACCCTGCTCAGGTTCACATAACCTGCCTGAAACTCTGTTTTCTCTAGTGCAAACTGCCTAGCTTTCCTCCAAGGTAGGGAGGCTGACGTGGTGACCAAGAAGGTGCCCCAGTAAATGTGATGGCAGCCCTGATGGGGCAGCTAGATCACAGGGGTGCCTGGAAGATGCTACTGTGAATGCAGGGGTCTCAGTTCCAGGGGAGGTTCTGGGAAAGGGGTTTAGCATCCAGGGATGGGTGGAACATCTGTGGAGAGCCTGATCATGGAACCAGATATTTACAAATCTCTCCTCACCCAGCCCCCCACACAACTCTTCCAGGAAGCCAGTGTTTCTGGATCTGGCCACCCTTCTTCAAATACCTGCAGCTGAAACAGAATCTTGGGACCACCACCCCTGAGGGAGGGGCACGGTGGTTGGGACACAGCATGGACCTAACTTGAAGCCAGGTCAGTCTCCTGGACCAGGGGTTATGTATGGACCATCTCTCATCTTCCCAGCCTCCCAGAAGGACATCTGCATGCTCCATCACTTCAGTCGTGTCCGACTCTTAGTGACCCACTGGACTGTAGCCCGCCAGGCTCCTCTGTCCATGGGATTCTCCAGGCAAGAATCCTGGAGTGGGCTGCCACGCCCTCCTCTAGGGGATCTTCCCAACACAGGGGTCAAACCCACGTCTCCTGCGACTCCTGCACTGCAGGTGGAGTCTTTACCGCTGAACCACCGGGGGAAGCCCCATAGGGACGTTTATCCCCACTTTTCAGATGAAGAAACTGAGGTCCAGAGAGACCCAGGTTCAGAATGAGTGGCAGCAGTTTCCACCCCAGAACAAGCTGGTCCCAAAGCCTAATTTCTGCTTTTATGTAAATGCAGGCACGATGTAACTGTGAGGATTATTAGCATACAGGGGATCTGTACCAGATGTGCCACGCCGACCCACGCCGCCCGCGCATCCCCCGGCGCCGACGTACGCCGCCCGCGCATCCCCCGGCGCCGACGTACGCCGCCCGCGCATCCCCCGGCGCCGACGTACGCCGCCGACGCATCCCCCGGCGCCGACCCACGCCGCCCCACGCCGCCGACGCACCCCCCGGCGCCGACCCACGCCGCCGACGCATCCCCTGGCGCCAACCCACGCAGCCGATGCACCACCTGGCGCCAAACCACGCCGTCTCCGAGACCCCTCAGAGCCACCGGTGATGTTAGATGTGGCAGCACCCACTTGACAGATGAGGAACGCTGGGGAGCAGTGACTCACTCAAGGTCACACATCTTGCAAGCGATGGAACCAGGATGGAGAAACGGGTAAATGAGGCCAGGGCCCTACCCTGGAGGAGCCCTTGGAAAAGCCATCAAGGCTTCCAGAACCCGCCCACCTCACAGAGGTCTATCAGGACCAATTGCGGGACTGGCCGGCCCCTGAGAGCCCGTGAGCTGAGCGGTGGGAGAGGCAGATGCTGCAGGCCGGGCACCCAGCCAGGGCGGCGGAGTCAGGGTATATCACCCCTGATTATTAGCAACATTACCTCCGTGATTCGCGAACACTCACGGTATTGACACTAATCATTAGGACAGCAATGAGTCGGAGCCTCTGAACCATGCCGGACAGCCCGCCCCCACCCCCGTGCGTGTCACCCTTGCCTGGTAAGGCCACTCAAGTCTGGCCCTCTCCCTGAGGCCTTGGGGACTGTCCCAGCCCCCAGGGTCTCCCCTGAACCCCAGATGCTCCCCCGCGACGGCCACACGTTTCCCCCAAAGTCTCTCGGCCCTGTCTCTCCATGCTCAGCAGGGGCTTGGTCGCCCACGGCTGCAGCCTCCGGGGGTGAACGTGGTCTGGCTGCTGCTGCAGGCGAGGTGGGCCGCAGGAGGGTGACGCTCTCGTGCGTCTAGCCCGTCACGGGTCCCCGAGGCCGCAGCAGGCACACGCTGGGAAGCACGTCTTGCTGACGCTGTCAGAGCTCGTGGATGTGTAGTTCAAGCACTGGGATTATACTCTGGCTTTCAAAATGGATATAAAACATTAACTTGTTTGCTAGGAAGGCTGGCAGGCTACTCTGTACTTGAATAGAAACAACGTCGCTCATTCAAGGATAAAACATTCATTCTTTAAACTACACAGGCTTGTTTTTTCCTACATTTTATTTTTATTCCCCCTTACTCCTGAGCAATGAAATAAGCTGTAATGTGCGACCTCTTGCTCACCATAACGCACATTCCTTCACTCGATAAACATCTACTGAGCTCCTTCTCTGCACCAGAGTCACAGAGGTACACGTTTTTCATAGTAATAATTATATGTGCTCTCAGAGAATCAGGTGATGAACAAGCAGAGAAATGACCGGGTGGAATTCTTGGGGATATTGAGAAGTGCCCTGAAGGATGACTCAAATGTGTTAATAGAAAGCGGGGGAAGGAGACATTTCAATGACGAGGGCCAGGGAAGGCAGGTCCTAGTCCCTTTGACTTAATCTGGGCCCCGCAGGAGTGAGGCGGCGCCAGGCACCAGGGACGCAGCGGGGCCGATACAGACCCGGGCCCGTCCTGCGGCCGCTCACAGCCTGGGTGCGGCCTGGATTCTCGAGCCCTCTGGTGGGGGTTTAGTCCCTAGGTCGTGTCTGACTCTTGTGGCCCCGTGGACTGTATAGCCTGCCATGCTCCTCTGTCCATGGGCTCTCCCAGGCAAGCATACTGGAGAGGGTTGCCTGCCTGGGCTCAAATCCCAGTTTTACCGCTAACCAGCTGTGTGGCCTCGGCCGATTTCTTAACCTCTCTAGGTTTCAGTGTCCTCATCTGTAAAGCAGAGATGATAAGAGTGCCTCTCGGCGACTGGCCGAGAGGAGATACCCCGCGTCCAAGGTTAGAGAAACCGCAGTAAGATGGTAAGCACTGAGAGAGGGTATCAGAGGGCAGACAGACTAAAACCACAATCACAGAAAAGTAACCAACCTAATCACAGGACCACAGGCTTGTCTGACTCAGTGAAACTAAGCCATGCCGTGTGGGCCACCCAAGACGGCCGGGTCATGGTGGAGAGGGCTGACAAAATAGGCCCACTGGAGAAGGGAATAGCAAACCACTTCAGTATTCTTGCCTTGAGAACTCCATGAACAGTATGAAAAGGCAAAAAGATAGGACACTGAAAGAGGAACTCCCTGGGTCGGTAGGTGCCCAGTATGCTACTGCATATCAGTGGAGAAATAACTCCAGAAATAATGAGGAGACAGAGCCAGAGCAAAAACAACATCCAGTCATGGATGTGACTGGTGATGGAAGTAAAGTCCAATGCTGTAAAGAGCAATATTGCATAGGAACCTGGAATGTTAGGTCCACGAATCAGGCAAATTGGAAGTGGTCAAACAGGAGATGGCAAGAGTGAATGTCGACATTTTAGGAATCAGCAAACTGAAATGGACTGGAATGGGTGAATTTAACTCAGATGACCATTATATCTACTACTGTGAGCAAGAACCCCTTAGAATAAATGGAGTAGCCATCATAGTCAACAAAAGGATCTGAAGTGCACTACTTGGATACAATCTCAAAAACGACAGATTGATCTCTGTTTATTTCCAAGGCAAACCATTCAACATCACAGTAATCCAAGTCTAAGCCCTGAACGGTAATGCTGAAGAAGCTGATGTTGAATTGTTCTATGAAGACCTACAAGAGCTTCTAGAACTAACACCAAGAAAGGTGTCCTTTTCATTATAGGGGACTGGAATGCAAAAGTAGGAAGTCAAGAAACACCTGGCGTAACAGGCAAATTTGGCCTTGGAGTACAGAATGAAGCAGGGCAAAGGCTAATAGAGTTTTGCCAAGAGAATGCACTGGTCATAGCAAACACCCTCTTCCAACAATACAAGAGAAGACTCTACACATGGACATCACCAGATGGCCAACACCAAAATCAGATTGATTATACTCTTTGCAGCCAAAGATGGAGAAGCTCTATACAGTCAGCAAAAACAAGACCAGGAGATGACTGTGGCTCAGATCATGAACTCCTTATTGCCAAATCCAGACTTAAATTGAAGAAAGTGGGGAAAACCACTAGACCATTCACTTATGACCTGAATAAAATCCCTTATGATTATACAGTGGAAGTGACATAGATTCAAGGGATTAGATCTGATAGAGTGCTTGATGAACTATGGATGGAAGTTCGTGACATTGTACAGGAGGCAGTGATCAAGACCATCCCCAAGAAAAATGCAAAAAAGCAAAATGACTGTCTGAGAAGGCCTTACAAATAGCTGTGAAAAGAAAAGAAGCCAAAAGCAAAGGAGAAAAGGAAAGATATACCCATTTGAATGCAGAGTTCCAAAGAATAGCAAGGAGAGATAAGAAAGCCGTCCTCAGTGATCAAAGCAAAGAAATAGAGGAAACTAATATAATGGGAAAAACTAGAGATCTCTTCCAGAAAATTAGAGATACCAAGGGAACGTTTCATGCAAAGATGGGCTCAATAAAGGACAGAAATTGTATGAACCTAAACAGAAGCAGAAGATATTAAGAAGAAGTGGCAAGAAGACACAGAAGAATTGTAAAAAAAAAGATCTTCACGACCCAGATAATCACAATGGTGTGATCACTCACCTAGAGCCAGACATCCTGGAATGCAAAGTCAAGTGGGCCTTAGGAAGCATCACTACGAACAAAGCTAGTGGAGGTGATGGAATTCCAGTTGAGCTATTTCAAATCCTAAAAGATGATGCTGTGAAAGTGCTGCACTCAATATACCAGCAAATTTGGAAAACTCAGCAGTGGCCACAGGACTGGAAAAGGTCAGTCTTCATTCCAATCCCATAGAAGTGCAATGCCAAAGAATGCTCAAACTACTGCACAATTGCACTCATCTCACACGCTAGTAAAGTCATGCTCAAAATTCTCCAAGCCAGGCTTCAACAGTACCTGAACCATGAACTTCCAGGTGTTCAAACTGGTTTTAGAAAAGGCAGAGGAACCAGAGATCAAATTGCCAACATCCACTAGATCATCGACAAAGCAAGAGAGTGCCAGAAAAACATCTACTTCTGCTTTATTGACTATGCCAAAGCCTTTGACTGTGTGGATCACAATAAACTGTGGAAAATTCTGAAAGAGATGGGCATACCAGACCACCTGACCTGCCTCTTGAGAAATCTGTATGCAGGTCAGGAAGCATCAGTTAGAACTGGACATGGAACAACAGACTGGTTCCAAATAGGAAAAGTAGTACGTCAAGGCTGTATATTGTCACCCTGCTTATTTAACTTTTATGCAGAGTACATCATGAGAAATGCTGGGCTGGATGAAGCACAAGTTGGAATCAAGATTGCCAGGAGAAATATCATTAACCTCAGATATGCAGGTGACACCACCCTTATGGCAGAAATCGAAGAAAAACTAAAGAGCCTCTTGATGAAAGTGAAAGAAGAGAATGAAAAAGTTGGCTTAAAGCTCAACATTCAGAAAACTAAGATCATGGCATCTGGTCCCATCACTTCATGGCAAATAGATGGGGAAACAGTGGAAACAGTGAGAGACATTATTTTTGGGGGCTCCAAAATCACTGCAGATGGTGACTGTAGCTATGAAATTAAAAGATGCTTGCTCCTTGGAAGGAAAGTTATGACCAACATAGACAGCATATTAAAAAGCAGAGACATTACTTTGCCAACAAAGGTCCGTCTAGTCAAGGCTATGGTTTTTCCAGTGGTCATGTATGGATGTGAGAGTTGGACTATAATGAAAGCCAAGTGCCGAAGAATTGATGCTTTTGAACTGTGGTGTTGGAGAAGACTCTTGAGAGTCCCTTGGACTGCAAGGAGATCCAACCAGTCCATCCTAAAGGAGATCAGTCCTGGGTGTTCATTGGAAGGACTGATGCTGAAGCTGAAACTCCAATACTTTGGCCACCTGATGTGAAGAGCTGACTCACTAGAAAAGACCCTGATGCTGGGAAAGATTGAGGACAGGAGGAGAAGGGGACGACAGAGGATGAGATGGTTGGATGGCATCACCGACTCGATGGACATGGGTTTGAGTAAACTCCGGGAGTTGGTGATGGACAGGGAGGCCTGGAGTGCTGCAATTCATGGGGTCGCAAAGAGTCGGACACGACTGAGTGAGTGAACTGACTGACTGAACTGACAATGGCAAACCTAGGAGGGTTTTAAGCCTGGGAGCGATCTGGTCTGATTTACATTTTAATAACAGCTCTCTGAATTCCTTGAGGAGCTCGAGGAGGGGGCGTGAGGGTGGCAGTCACAGACGCCAGCTGGGGGGCCCTGGCAGACAGGGTGATGGCCTAGATGGGGATGGCAGCCGCAACAAGGAGCGCAGCCAGGTCTGGGAGGTGTTGGGGGGAAAGCGGCCGGGACGTGCTCTTTGACCAAACGTGCAAAGTAAGAGAAGGAGAGAAATCAAGGGTGATTGTCTCTCTCCCTTTTTTTTTGGTGTCTGCTGGGAGACACGTTTTATTTCTGACCCTGAGTAAATCATCTAACCTCTCTGAGCCTCGCTTTCTTCATGTATTAATCAGGGGTAATGTCACCCGGCCCCTTACAGAAATGTGAACTTGCTATAGATAGAGAGCCAGGGAAAAGGCTTGGGGCAGATAGATCAAATTCTGTTGGACCAAATTCTGCTCCCACCTGAGGCCTTCTATGGCTCTGACCTTGGCCGGAGAGCAGGTCATTTCCTCACCCATCAAATAAGGGTGAAGGGAATGATCCTATAGTTCAGCTCCTCCCACGTGGACCAGAGGCAGGTATTTCTACCCCACGTGTGGGGGTGTGGCAGGGCCATGGTGGAGCTGGTGGGGGGGGCGGCCCCACCCCTCAGCATCACCTACCCTCCCTATCTTGGAGTGATGCTGCCCGCAGGACCACAAGAAAGGACAACGGCTCCGATCCAGCCCCTCCTGAGAGAAGCAGTGACTCAGCCAAGGTCACCTGCTGAGTCACTTAAGGGCCCGGAGCAGATCAGAGTGGCCCCACCTCCTCTATAATCCCCATCCCCCTTCCCCGCACCCCATCAGCCTCTTCTCCCAAAAGAAAGGGAAGGGCAGTACCCAAACTGATAAAACCTGCCCGGTCCAGAGCTTCCAGCCAGGGACTCTGAGACGACGAGACAAGGGCTCTGTGGTTCTGTGATCCTTCACAGTTTGCAAGAAACTGGAAGGAGGGTGGAGGGTGGGGAGAAACTGCCCTTTATCACGCCCTCCCCTCTGCCTGTTCCTTGTGGTATAGCACTGAGTTCTTAGAACACTTCTGTTTTCTCTAGCAGATGGATGGCCAAACAGGATCAGAGAGGGCAGATGATTTGTCTAAGGTCACACAGCAAGGGCAAGTTCAGTGTCAAGTCCATGCTTTGGTCCCTGCCCTGGCAGAAGCCACACGTTTCTCCCCTAAAGGACCAAGCTCGGGAGAGTCTTCCCCTTTCTACCTGGGAGGGCTTGGAAGAGAGAGGGAACTGGAGCCTGGAAATATTTGTTGAAGGGATGAATAACAGGCCGCATTCTCTTCCCCATCGTGGGATTCATCCCCTGACAGAGCCTCAACCTCAGCAGGGGAGCCCAAGGGCAGTGGTTGGATTTATCTAAACTCCATTCTCAAGCTAGCAGGTGCCCCCACGTGTTATGGACCTGCTCTGCTCCCTGCCCCAAGAAGCTGACATGAGGGATGTCATTTCATTAGCCCCTTCCCACCCTTCTGTTTGGACTCCAAAACATCTACATAAATTACAGCCCTGGTATTTATTGCCTCTGTGTTCTGCCGGCAAGGGCATGTGCGAGCTCCGTGCCCTGGCAGCGGGAAGGTCACCCCTAGGACACTCTCTCTGCCTCCCACCCCATCCCCTGTCCCAGGACCCAGGGCCGCTCGGGCAGCAGAGAATGGGCGGCCTCGAGGGGCCCGGGAGGGACAGGGCACTCAGGCTCTGGGGAGAGGAGGGAGGCGGATTTTACGGCAGAGTTTTCACATGGTTGGTTTTGCCATTAACTTTGAATGCCTTTGTGGGTCTATAAAGTTCCCTGTGGTGGTTTATAGGGAGTATGAATCGAGGAAATCGGTGGCAAAAACAGGGTAATATGCAGCTTTCAGGTACCCATGCAAAGGTCAGGGAACAAAGGCAAGAAGCCGCTATCTCCCCACAAAAAACCTAAGCCCATGATAACTTTTTAAAAAATTTCATATAAAATCCTTTCTGTCTCTCCTCCAAAATTCTCTGTCTCCAAGCACAGAAGCGTCTGGCGGGATAATCACCGTGGAGTTAACAGCGGTCATCTGAGCAGTGGCATTCTCCTTTTTGTGCCTTTCTAAATGCTCCAAATTGTCTCCAGTTTCTGGGTATTACTTTTGTAATAGAAGGGAAAAAGAACATGATTTTTTTTCAAAGTCAGATAATTCAAAACAGCAGGAAGGAATGTTTTCTGAGGCACCCACGATTCACCTGTGATAATAAACCATCACTGGGGCTTGTTGTGTTCCGGCGTGATCCTCCAGCCTCGTTGGTGGGGAAACTGAGGCACTGAGAATGACATGTCTCACTCCAGGTCCCTCTGGCCTCACCAGGAGCCAGCCCTCTGCCCCTCCAGCCCGGGCCTCACCCCTGCCCTTCCAGGCTCCCTGCAGATGGGGTGAGGGGCTCCTCTTACTTTGCAGGGTCCTGGGTATTCTGTTTTGGTAGCCTGAGGCCTGTGTTTACTTGAGGCTTTTCACATCAGACTTAGAATGTCTTGCGGGTTCCTCGGGGGACTAAGGGACTGGACCAAGATGCTTCCAGAGGCTCCAGATCTAGGTTAGTCTAAGTCAGGATGGAGCAGATGCAGAAACCAGGTGTGGAGGGAAAAGCCGGCCAGGTTCCCTCTGGGTTGGGGAGTGGAGCCCAATCAGCCAACCTGGGCAGGAAGGGATGGGGAGCAGCCCCCTCTCTGGGCAGGACCTGGCTGGATCGGGTGCAGGGGTGTGAGGCCCTGGCTCCAGGCCTGGAGAAGAGGAGGGGGTGTCAGTGAGTCACCCGTGGACCCTGCTTCTTTCCACTCAGCTCAGAGTTCCCGAGAGGTGGCCCTGGCCCAGCGAGCAGGGACAGACCCCCCGGGCCTGCCTGCCTCCCTCTGTGCGTGTCTTTTCCGAGGCAACCACGTGAAAACATCGTGGAACAAAACCAGACAGAATGGACACTCACGTTCCCCTTGGATCAGGATGTGACAAGGACCGCAGACCCTGAGGGGCTCCCACTCTGCGTAGGGAGACAGAGCCCCAGCCATGGGGAAGTATCACATGTCTGGTGGAATAGACACAGCCCGTCCCTGGGGAGGTCCCCCGTCAGATGGAGGAGACACACCCCTGTATTTTTTGAGAACCCCCCATCTAACAAAGAAGGCAAGACTGCACCCAGAAAAGAAACCTAGGCTCCTTTAATGTAAGTGAAAGTGCTATTCGCTCAGTTGTGTCTGAGTCTTTGCGACCCCAGGGACTGTAGCCCACCAGTCTCCTCCCTTCAAAGGATTCTCCAGGCAGGAATACTGAGTGAGTTGCCATGCCCTCCTCCAGGGGATCTTCCTGATCCAGGGATCGAACCTGGGTCTCCCATATTGCAGGCAGATTCTTTACCATCTGAGCCACCAGGCGAGCCCCCAGATTCCTTTAATAGAGCCACAAAAATGAGGGTGCAGTCCCACCCGTTCATAGGCATTAGGTGATTCCTAAGGGACTCAATCCAGAAAGGGAGGATCTCATGGAGAGCATCCAGAAAGGCTTCCTGGAGAAGGTGATTTCTGTGCCAAGCTCTGAGGACACGTCAGCCAACAGCACTGGGTCCTGCCCTCAAGGAACTCGGGGGGCAGGAGCAAGCTGGATGGTGCTGGACACTGAAAGAAAGAAAAGCTGGTATTGGAAACCCATGTAATGGGTACAGGCCAGGTTAGGGGCTTGGGCTTTATGCCTGGGCACTAGAGAGCCATGGAGAGTTTTAAGCAGGGGAGAGGGTGATTGGGTTTGCAGTTTGAAAGACTCCGCTGGACTGCAGAGAGGAGGAGGCAGCGGGGGACGAGTGGATGCAGGATGCAGGACGAGACTGCTGAGATGATCCAGGCGGGGTGATGGGGGCCCAACCTGGGGCCCGGCCATGGGGTGGAAGAGCCAGCCCTGGTGGTGGAGGGCACTGGGCGGAAGTCTCGAAGCCCTGATGGAAGGCTGGTAAGCCTCAGTGATGTCTGCTCTCTGAGCAGCTGCCTGGCTGGGCTCGAGGATGCAGGCCCGGGGTCCCCTTCTGAAGATGCCCATCAGACTGCAGGCGTCCTGACAGCTAGACAGCAGACCTCTGCCATCACTAGGCCCATGTGGGGCCAAGGTCAGAGAGGAGAAGGCCCCAGGCAGGCCCTGGGATATCCTGGGGTCCCCCGGTCCACAGCCCCCCGTACCCCCATTAAAACACCCAGGTCCCAGTTGAGCCATTCAGCTGCCAAGGTCACGGGCCACCCCCGCCTGCTGAGTCCTCATCTGGAAGGACTTTAGTCCCCGTGGCTAGTGAAGCCTTCAAACCAGGCCGTGCAGGGGTCAGCCTGAGGCCTGGACTGACCCATCTGGGAGAAGAGCTAATAAGCCCCTCAATTTGCATATATGCAAACAAGGCCCACTGTTGACAGAGCAGTTAGCACAGCCCACTGCCTGGCGAGGCCACGGGGATTGGCTGCGGTGCCTAGAATCACATCTACTGGGCTCAGTGCCCATCTTCTCAGCCGAGGTCTCCTTGGGTGGGAGATGAGTCACGGGCGTGACACCTCCTTCCAGAGGGCAAGGGAGGCGGTGCAGGGCTTTCTGGGGAGGCTTGGCGAGGGCCCCTGGATTTCCTGGGTCAGGGCTTCTTATCGTTTACTTTGGGAAGAGGGAGAAGGGCCTTCAGGCCATAAGACGCACGTGGGACATCTCCCCATCGCAGCTCTGACAATGTGGTGAAGGGAACAACCCACAGCTTTGACTCTGAGGAGCCTGGGTTCTAATCCTGACGCTGCCACTTGCTGCTGTGTGACTCTGGATACTTTAAATGACCTCTCTGGGCCTCAGCTGTCTCATCTGTAAAATGGAGACACTGCCTCCCACGTAGGCTATTGCGAGGATTAAAAGAATCCTCATGGTGGAGTGCTGGGTGTAAGTTGTCATTCAGTCGCTAAGTCGTGTCCAGTCCTTTTGTGACCCTATAGACTGCAGCCCACCAGGCTCCATGGTCCATGGGATTTCCCAGGGAAGAATACTGGAGTGGGCTGCCATTTCCTTCTCCAGGTTAACTCCCAACCCAGGGATCAAACCCGAGTCTCCTGCATTGGCAGGCGCGTTCTTTACCAGTGAACCCCAGGGAAGCCTCGCTAGGTGTAAGTAGCTGCTCATCAAACAGCATCCCTGCGTCATCAGCCAAGGTTTGCATCAGAGTGAGAAGCACATACCTGCTCTGCTTCCATTCCCCGCACCCTGTTGGTTTGGTTTTTATCTGAACTGCGCTCTTGTTGCTCTTCTTCAATCCCTAAGTCCTGTCCGACTCTCTGTGACCCCATGGACGGCAGCACGCCAGGCTTCCCTGTCCACCGCCATCTACCAGAGTTTGCGCAAACTCATGTCCATTGAGTGGGTGATGCCATCCAACCACCTCATCCTCTGTATGAACTGTGATTTAAGTGGTGTAAAGCATATTTCCATTCAGTAACTTAGGAAATAGCAGGTGAAGTTGGTTGGCGATAGGGCCTCATTTTACAGATAGAGTTGAGACCCAGAGAGGGCGGGGACTTGCCCGCAGTCAGTCAGCAAGCTGGCAGTGGAGCAAGGCCTCCCCTCCAGGCCCCGCCCGCTCCTGAGCGCTTTCTGGCCTGGCAGCTGCTGGAGACCCAGGCTGCGCTTCAGCCTCTCCCCACTGCTCTCCTTTCTGTCTCTGCTCTTCACCCTCTGTCCGCACCTCTGTGTTCTAGGCCCTCTGATTCCCTAGATTCCCTGAGTCTTTCATTCTATCCAGTGCCTGCTGAGAATATGATGACAGCCAACCCTGCTCAACCAGAGAGTGGGAAGGTCCATCTAGTGTCAGGCTGCAGTTTCTCTTGCTTTAGAGACAATCTGCATCCCCTTTTTTCATCATTGGCAGAGGGGGAAAATCTGGCTCACCATCTTCTTCCTTGAATAACCATCATCACCGTCACAAATGGGAACAAGGCAAAGCAGCCTCCAGAGCTTTTAACTCCCCCTCCTTCTCCCTCCTGTCTTCTCCTGACCGAGTGAAGCTGACTTTAAGGCCCTTTCTAACCCTTCCTCCCAAAGCCAATCCCCATCGCCTTAGATGCTCACTCTTCTTCAAGTCGCGGTTGCCCCAGCGTCCTGTCCTGCTGGGTGACCGCAGAGGCGGTGAGGAGAGAGGAAGGGGAGAAAGGCGTTCGAGGCTCGCAGTCCTGAGACCCGGCCAGTGCTCCTGTGTGGCCTCTAAGCCATCAGCAGTCCGC
The DNA here is from genome assembly GCF_019320065.1 of Cervus canadensis. Classification (NCBI taxonomy): domain Eukaryota; kingdom Metazoa; phylum Chordata; class Mammalia; order Artiodactyla; family Cervidae; genus Cervus; species Cervus canadensis. The sequence goes on along the minus strand of NC_057409.1, from coordinate 1,619,828 downwards.
GACCGCTGCCTGCAGACCCGTGCCAGGGGCTGAGGGGAGCAGAGGGATGCGCATGACACGCACACCCGCTCCTTCCTTCCGCAGAGAACCGGAGGCCAAAGAGGAACGGCGGGGGAGAAGGCACGGTCCACACAGGATTATAATCCTGGGTGCAAACGCCATGGCCGAGGAAGGAAGCCCTTGGGGACACGGAGGAGAGATCCCCCAGCCGGCAAAATGCAGGGTGCAGTCAGGGAAGGCTTCCAAGAAGAGGTGACCTCCGAGCTGAATCCAGAAGGACGTCTTGGCGTAAGCCAGGTGAAGAGGAAGGGAAGGGAAGAGCGAGCAGAGGAAACAGCGGGAGCCGAGGCCCAGAGACGGTGCAGACTCTGGTGCATCTGACCAACTGGAGAAGTAATCTCAGTGGCCTTTGCTTCTGTGGCCCAGGCACACGCAGGCACAGGTCTATGTTTTACCAGTAGCTGCTTGTGAAATCCCCACAAAGGTAGAGAGAATGATGGCTTGGTTTGGGCTCCTCCAGGTACAGACTCAGTAAAGAATTCAAGCGCAGGTAGCCTCTCTGGGAGGTGACTCAGGAAACTAGTGAGGGAGCGGGGAAGGGAAGGCAGCCGATACTGCTGCGTTAACACGCCAGCTCCCATCACGGAGCCCAAGCCCACTGAGCGTCTCTGGAATATCCAGCCGAGAGCGAGGATGTTGGAGCATCCCCCTCCACCCCCGTCCCTCCTGGGCTGAGGACTGGTTCCAGGAACACCAGCTCCCCCACTTCTGTCCTGACTGGTGTCCAGCCAGGGATGCTGCCCCCAGAATGCAGAGGGTCACTGCATTCACAGCGAGCAGATTTGACTCTCAGATAGACAGAAAGGCCATGGGGCTACGGCTAGACACTGACCAGGTCGGCTGCCCTATTAACCCCATTTCACAGACAAGGACACTGAGGCCAGAGCATCCGGGTTCTCAAGGCCAGCACATTATGGGGCTCAAACCCAGGAATCTGCTCCAGAGTCTGCAGTCATAACCCTGGAGCCACGCTGCCCAATGGGGTCCACTCCGAAGAGGAGGGAAGGAGTGCATGAAAGGTGAAGACAGGAAGGAGGGCAAGAAGCCTGGGAGGCCAAGATGGGGAGTGGATGAGGGCCTCGCCCGCAGCCACAGTGTGTGTCCCACCCTGGGGACCCCCCCCCCCACCCCGCCTCATCATCAATGCAGCCCAGGCAGTGCGTCTCCAGAGCCCAAGGTCCTGAGCCTGAATCAGACGCCCCTCCCTCTGGATCAAGGACCACATTTCCTAGCCCAGACTAGAATTTCTTGTCAGATGTGGCTTTCTACTGGGAAGGGAAGAGTGAATTTATTCACGCGAACATTCTTACAAAGGTTTAAACGCTAGCATGTATTTGGTTATATATGTCATAAACTGTCTTTATTGAAAAGGATTAAAAAAAATACTTGCAACGGTGACCATCCAGGAGAATCTAGAAAATACAGTCTCTGTGCGCAAAAAGGATGAGAGCTTGTTTGAGGAGGGCTCAATGATTATGAATGTGGATTTTCAAGTCCCAGCCAGAATTGAGCACATAAAGGTGAAAGTCGCTCAGTCGTGTCCGACTCTTTGTGACCCCATGGACTGTATAGTCCATGGACTTCTCCAGGTCAGAATGCTGGAGTGGGTAGCTGTTCCCTTCTCCCGGCAATCTTCCCAACCCAGGGTTTGAACCCAGGTCTACCGCATTGCAGGCGGATTCTTTACCAGCTGAGCCACCAGGGAAGCCCTTTTATTAAATGCTTGATGAGCCCTTATTAAACGCTTAAGTGACGGGGGTATATGTGTGCATGCTCAGCTGTGTCCAACTCTTTGTGACCCCATGGACTGTAGCCCGCCAGGCTCCTCTGCCCGTGGGACTTCAAAAGCAAGAACATTGGAGTGGGTGGCCATTTCCAACTCCAGGCGATCTTCCCAACCCGGGGACTGAACCTGCACCTCTCTCCTCCCCTGCCTTGGTCGGCAGATTCTTTACCACCGAGCCACCAGGAAAAGCGCCGAGTCCCAGCCCTCCCTCAGGCTCTGCATGTGGCCCTGTCTCTGCCTCAGTGTCCTCATCTGCAGGGAGCAGACAGTGATGTCCGTGGAAAGGGGGTGGAGGCGAGATGACCCAGGGAAGGGCCTAAGCCGGGGCCTGGCTCACAGTAAGTGCTGGGTGAAAGGGGAGGCGACAGCTGAGCAGTAAGGGGACGGATCGGGCAGACGCGGGGCTGGCGTCCTTCCTGCCCAAACCTGGAAGGAGGCTCCGCACCTCACGGCGCGGTCCAGCCAGGTGTGACAGGCCAGAGCTGCAACGCCCCCCAGAGACCCTCCCTCGATGAGGAATGGGGACTGCAGGATAAGACCCCAGCTCCCTGCCCTGGGAGGGGGGGATCCCTGGGGCGTGGCGGGTCCCTACGGACGCAGCTGTGCCACCTCCCTTTCTTTTCCAGCTCCCGGGCCCTCTCCCGTGTCGCTGTCTCCTGGTGCGTGCGTGCGGCTAAGTCGCTTCAGGCGTGTCCGACTCTTTGCGACCCGGTGGACTGTAGCCCGCCAGGCTCCTCTGTCCATGGGATTCTCCAGGCAAGAACACTGGAGTGGGCTGCCATGCCCTCCTCCAGGGGACCAGGGATGGAGCCCGCGTCTCTTGCATCTCCTGCATTGGCAGGCGGGTTCTTTTCCACTAGCACCGTGTGGGAAGCCCTGCGGTCCTTCCCAAATAAATCCGCTGCACCCATATCCTTGTCTCGGGCTCCACTGCGATGGAAGCCCCCGGAGCAAGTGGTAACGACGCCAGAGGTCGTCCTAGGGCCCCGGCCCTACACCCCTGAGAAATGAGGGCCGCGTACCACCGCCCTCCCTCCTGCTTCTAGGGCTGGCGTCAGAAGGAAAGACTGCGATAAACAGCAGGACAAAGCTGCAGAAAAGAAGAAAGGGAGGCCGCGTGTCCCGGCAGGGATTACGATACTTCCGCGGCGAGATAAGGATCTTAAAGCGCGCCGACTGCAGCCCGCATGTGGGGTTCAGGCACTGAAGGTCTCAGCTCCGCTGATCCCGCTCGCCCCTGCCTGTCACTCAGAGCTGCGTTCGCTTCCGCCCCAACCCTGCAACCCCGGGGCAGACACACTCGAGGGGATCCAGCCTCATCAAGACTGGCCACGAGACAAAGAGCGCCCTCCGCGCGGGAGGCCTGGCGCACCCAGGACAGAGGAAAGAGGGGGTGTCCCCGGCTCGGCCCCCAGCCTGTCCCGACCCGTCCCCCCTGCCCTGGGCCTGACCGCCCCTCCTCCCAGAGGTGGAGGCCACCGCAGAGCAAGAGGTGAGGGCCGGGAGCCGGGCTGCTGCCGCGGGGACTGCCGCTCACGGTTCGGCCTTGAGTCAGTCGACGAACCTCTCTGGGCCTCTGTTTCCTCATTTACAAAATGAGGAAAAGAACAGAGCCCAATTCGCGTGCTTTTAATGCAAGTTAAACACATTGATATTTATGAAGCGCTGAGAAAAGCGCCCAGCACACCGTAAGCACTGCACAAATATTTGTTAAATAAACACCTAGATCGCTTACTTCAGAGGGTTGCTGTGGTTTCACCAGATGATAAATAGATGAAAATCCTTCGGACGTGGTAGAAATCCATGCAAATACATTACAGTTATGGATTCTCTTTATATCTCTATTTCCTCAGAGCGGCTTCCCTCCGTGGGCTCCGTGGTGCTGAACACGGAGAACGGACTTTGAAGTTTTCCAGAGCCAGGTGTAAAATACGGCCCTGCCCCTCAGCACTCCTGGGTGACTTCATACCTTAGGGCCTCAGTGTCCCCATCGGGGGTAATAATGGTGCACATGCCTCCCTCTTTTTTTTTTTTTTTTTAATTTTTTTGGCTGTGCTGCACACAGCATGCAGGATCTTAGTTCCCTGACCAGGGATAGAACCCGTGCCTCTTGCAGTGGAAGCAGAGTCTTAACCACTGAACTGCCAGGGAAGCCCCAGCACATCTCTTAGGGGAGGTGACGTCAGGGGAAGACAGATCAGGGAGGCACCTGGCATAAGGGCTGCCCTCCCCCCAAAGAGCCCAGCTAAGTCAGTTTCTCTCCCCATTCCCCTTCGCTTCTTTGGGGATGTGGGTCCCTCGCCTGTGATTGGGAGCCCCATGCACCCGTTCACTGGGCTGGGGGGAGGTGTACAGCCTTGAAGCCCAGTCCTGGGGGGACCATATGCTCTGTGAGAGCACCCTTTTCCTCTGGAAAAAAAATCTGTTGATTAATCTAAATCTCAGAGAATCCCCTAATCTCCAGGCATGGCAGTCGAAGTCTGTGTAGGATTTCTCCGCCTCACCCTGATTGACTGAGGCCCCACTTGGGGTGCGTCCGTCTGGCGGAGCTGGATGGTGGGGGAAGCGCAGGCCCAGAGCTCTGACCCGCCCAGTCCCGGAGTGGAGGACTGGGCCTGGGCCCCAGGACCTTTCAGGACCCACGGGTGTGCGGTGTCAGGCCTTTGGGGAGGAGGCACGGAAGAACACAAGCCAGTGTCTGGGAATATCCTCCGTGGCCGAACCCGAGAGACACCCAGAGGTGTTTGTCAAAAGGATCTGGTTCCCGCGTGTCTGGCCTGCGTTGGCCTAATGTGTTTGCCTCAATGTTTATGTCCCAGATAAGAGCCAGGCAGATGAACAGATAGCGCCTGTGAGTAATTCACGCTCCCCCAGGGAGCTGAACTGGCATCAGATGGACCTCAAGAAGAATCAGACCTGGAGGAAGGGGGCGGTGACGGGACTGAGGAATGTGGCAGGCCAGCGCAGCCTGGGGGGACCCAGTCTCTAAACTGTCAGCGCGGAAGGCAAGTCCTCCAGATGATGAGCGGTGAAAACGCTACAAGTGAGAGTTAAGAGCAGTCGTGAAATGGAGATTTTTCCTCCACTCAGTCATTCATTTGCTCCTTCACTCACGTATACCTGCCCTCATTCATTATTCACCTGAGAGTAACTGTCAGATGCTCCAGGTGCTGAAACGTACATCCCCTCCCACTAGTCTGCAGCGCCTTCAAGGTGTGAGCCGCGCCTGGGCTGCTCTCTGCTCTATCCCTGAAGCCTGGCGGGTCGTATGAGCTCCATAATACAGAATTTATTGTTCTTAATTCTCATCTGCAAAGAAAAAGTTCTCATTCTCACTTTACAGCTAGGAAACAGGTTCCGAGAGGTAAGATGACTGGCCCATGTGCTCATTACGAATTACACTACCGTGCATAAAATAGGTAACTAATGAGAACCTACTTACCGCACAAGGAAACAAAAAGAAGGTGCAGTCTGTTTGTAGCACACACGGTAAGTTAACCTTAAACACACACGGCAGTACACATTCGGTGCAGACAAATGCTGTTTGATTACATTATCCGAGATACTCAGCATAGTCAAACACATAGATGCGGAAAGTACGCTGGGAGACGCCAGGGGCTGGAGCTGGAAGGTGGAGGGGACGTGGGGACACGCTAGTGTTTGATGGAGACAGTGCTGTTTTAGGAAGGTGAAAAATTCGGGAGGTGATGACGGTGAGAGCGGCAAACAGTGTGAGTGCACTCAGTGCCTCGGGGCCGCACCGTTCAACACGGTGAAGACGGTACGTCATGTTGGGGCTTCCCTGGTGCCTCAGCGGTGAGGACTCTGCCTGCAGTGTAGGAGCTTTGGGAGGCACGGGGTCGGTCCCTGGGTCCCCTGGAGGAGGGCATGGCAACCCACTCCAGGCTTCTTGCCTGGGGAATCCCGTGGACAGAGGAGCCTGGCGGGCTACAGTCCACGGGGTCACAGAGAGCCAGACACGGCTGAGTGACTTAGCACGGCACAGTATGTTACGAGACTTTTACCACAATTAAAAAAAGTTAAAGAAAGACATCCACATTCGTTGTGTACCCACAGTATGCCAGAAATGAACACGCACGCAAGGCCTGCGGGGCTTCCGGCCCAGCGGCGGGGCGGTTGTGGTCAAGCAGCAAATACTTAGGCTGAGAGTGGGGAACTGTAAACCCACCGGAGAAGGGCCAGCGTTTCGTCTTCTGAGCTGCGTGGGTCTCGGCCTGTGGATCATCAGGTGGTAGGCGCAGAACTGAAGATGAGATGGTGGCATTTATCTGATGCAGAATTTGGGAACTCAGAGAGGTGGCGTGACATGCCCAGGGTCACAGAGCAGGTGGGCCACAAAGCTGAAGAGCAAGCCAAGACTCTGCAAACCCTCTCCTTCTCCCATGTCAGAGAACTGGGAAGAACCTAAGGCAGCGGGCGGCAGAGAAAGGGTGTGCCAGTCAGGAGAAGCCAAATGGGGCTGGGGCCCTGCTCCCCAGGGTCTGGGCGCCACAGGGCAGAGGGCTGGCGTTGCCCCTAGGCCTCAGTGAATGGATGTCTTAAAGCCAAATCTGGCTTTCTCTCCCCCACTCCCTCCTCCTTCTTTATGGAGACGCTAATTTTAGCCAGCCACAAAGGCAGCCTGAGCTTTTAAAAATGGACTGATTTATGCTTTTCCTTAATTGCTCAAAAAAAAAAAAAACACTTTGCATCTAGTGGAAAAGAGAATGAACATAACTCTATTTAGGTTAAAAATGTAAAGCCAAATTCCTACTGGTCTGGCAAGAAGCAAGGAAAGCACTTAACCCCGTCTGGGTGGTCTCCCCACCCCCAGCACTTTCTCCACCACACAGAGCCTCTGTGTCTTCCTCACAGACCCAAGCCCTACCAGAGGAGAGAGCAGGGCAGCTCCAGGGGCCTTGCCAGCCACTCAAGTGGGGGCAGGACACTTTCGAAAGATGCACTGGGATATCTGAAAAATCTCCTTCCTTGACAGCCCCAAGAGGTGGCCAGGGCCCAGAATCCACTGATGGGGCAAAAGTTCTGGGAGGTAACATGTTCTTAGGTCATCTCTGTCTGAAGGCTGGGCTGTCTAGGCTAAGCCCAGGGTCAAACGCTGACATTCCCAAAGGTACTCTAAGAATTCCAATCAGTAAACACTGAAAATCTGCCATTTGTCACATACCCTGCTTAGTGATGAGAAGCCAACAGTCAATGAGGCAAGAATGCCCAAAGGGCTGACCATAAATCTATGTGTTCCCCTAGGCTTAGGTCAGCATGGCTTGGCTCACTAACTATCATTTCATCCATCTACCCATCTATCCATCATCTATCTGCCCGACCATCCAATCATCATCCACCTACTAAGTAACCTAACCATCCTTCAACCATCCTCCATCCTCTATCCATCCTCCATCCTCCATCCTCCCTCCATCCTCCATCCTCCTCCATCCTCCATCCATCCTCCCTCCTCCATCCTCCCTCCATCCTCCATTCATCCTCCATCCTCTCTCCATCCTCCATCCTCCCTCCTCCCTCCATCCTCCCTCTTCCATCCTCCCTCCTCCATCCTCCATCCATCCTCCATCCTTCTATCTTCCCATCCATCCATCAGTTCAAATACCTAGTAAGTACATATACTGTGCAAGCCTAATGCTAGGTACTAGCTTATAAAATGCAATAATACAGAGTAAATAAGACAAACAGCAACACTGTCCTTATTAATTTCATGGAGTAGGTGAGACAGGCCAGTGAACAAGACATTTTCTGAAGCAGAGACAGCATCTGGCTACCCCCCACACACATACACCAGCCCCCCGCCACATGACCTGGAACACGGAACTGTCTCTGGGTGTAACTGTCACCCTCACCATGCAGATGACATTTCCCAGATGCCTCTCTATTTTCTCTTCCCTACTCCACTGGCTGAAAAGGAGGCTTATGGAGCCCCAAGGGATGGCCAAGTCACAAGATACAAGAAGCCTGCTTCCCCCAATCTCACACAGAGGAAAGGCACAAACCCACAAATATATCTGCAATGTACCTCAAAAATACAATTACTGAGCCTATGCCAGTGAAATTTGGGGTGTATTTGTTATAGCAGCATTACCCTATCTAATATAATTACATTTTACAGAACACCTTTCTGTAAGTGAATGAAGGGATAAAAGCATGTCATTTGGATCTTATAACAATGCATGTGGTAGCCAACTATTGCTCCCATTTATGAATGAAAAACCTGCGGCACAGAGAGGTGAAGTAACTTGTCCAGAGTCACACAGCTGGTGGGTAGTGGGTCAGGCTTTGAACCCGACTCCCACGTCCGTTCACTTTATGTGATGACAGGCTCCCAGTAGGGGACAGATAGGGACACTCAGTGTGAACGGTGAGAGTGACGTCGTCCCCCGCCTCTGGGTGCAGACGTTGAAGCAGCACGTTTGTCCCTGGGCCATCGGTGCGACTTCGGTCACCAAGACACATGGAGAAGAAAAACCAAAAGTCTGCCCTTGGTGTTCCCCTCCCCAAGCCAGACGAGAGGTCCCAGGCTGGGCCCCTTTCCTCAGGAGCTCTTCTCAATCCATGAGGAGGCCCCTTCCCTTCCCCCAGGACAAGAGGAAGCAAGAACGTTGAGACACTGGGTTTCCACCCCAGGAGGCAGCAGGTTTCCTGCGGAGGCCTGGCCCAGGCCGGCCTCCGAGACCTCTCCGTCGGCTGGCCCGAGGCTGCCAGAGCTAGGGGGGCTCAGGGTTCCCCGTCCAGGCGTCAGAGCCGTGGTCAGAGCTGGCTTGGGCCTTGCAGCAGAGTGGCTGACAAGGGGCAGGCAGGCAGGGACAGGTCCTGGAGGCAGCGGTGGCAGGAAGCCCCACTGCAACCCCACAGAAGGGCTGCCCATCTCCACCGAAGGCCTGGAGTCAAGTTCCTTCTCGGGCGACATTTTTTTCTCTGTGCCTGTATGACTATCAGACAAGGAGATGGTGCCATGAAATGAAGGATGCTGAGCTTTTGAGAGCAGACCCACCTGGGTCTGAATCCAGACTCTGACGCTCCCTGGCTGTGTAGCCTTGGGCAAGTCCTTAAGCCTCACTGAGTCCCTCAGTTTACCTATCCGTAAAATGGGACTAATAATGCTTGTGTCACAGGAACTAGGGAGAGGATTAAATGGCATCACAGGCACCTGATAATTTAAGAAGGGAGAGACAGAATCTGAGAATGTTCTAGCTAGAAGAGCCCCAAGAGATCTGGTAGGGAAAAGCTAGGTTCAGAGGGAGTCAGCCACTGACCTTGGCTGAAACAGAATAGTGGGAGCTTAGGATTTATCCTGCCTGCTTTGGTTTCCCCTCCTTTTCCTCTGCCTCCCAGCCTCCGTGTCCTGGTGTGGAGAGTGGAATCCAGGAGCGGGACGGGAAGAAGAAGGGGGCCCGCCTCTGAGTCCCTCGTCACGCTCAGAGGCTGGAGATGGTGGGCTTTCCCACGGCTTTTGCCAGGGAGGATCGATGCTTTCGCTGGTCAGAGATGATGCTGGATGCTGGCGCAGCCACACCCAAGCGTGTCCCTCACTCCGATGTCTGTCCCCTCGGTGCCTGGGGACCAAACACCCACCACAATGACCGCTGGGAGGACTAAAGGCCCTGACCACGCCCTCCCCTCCCTCAGACCTTGCACCGCCTGGAGGCACCAAATCCTACCCTCCACCCACCACCTCCTTGCTCAGGCTCTGAGCCTTTACCACGGGCAGGGGTGTGGGCCAGTGTCTGAGTGAGAACCCCGTTTGCACCCAGCAGTTGAATGCATGTCCAACCCAGAGCCCCCCATTCATGGGAGGGATGGAGGGGGTGGACAGCAGACTAGGCCTGTGGTGGAGGCCCTCAGAAGACCGCGGGATCCCCCTGCCGGCCCAGGACGCCTTCCCAGCTCTCACCCTCTCCCACTTCCCATCCGCCGGCCTTTTCCCACCAGGAGTCAAAGTTCTCCTTCGGTGCCCTCCCAGGCCCAAGCCCCTGTCGCTTTCTCTCCCTCCTTCCTGACCCAGGCACCATCAGTGAGGAGTCCTCCTGCCTCGCTCCCCGTAATGCTATCCTGCTAATAAGATTAAAACATACCTCCCTCTTACAGCATCGATTCATAGCGCTGATTTACTGTTGCTTCTCGGCTGCTACAAAACGGATGCACAGGCCGCCACCTTTATCTCTATCCATCTCCTCGCTGCCGGGGAATAACTGCTAATTAATACCTTTCTGCCTCCCGGTGCCTGCCAACTTTGAGGGCCATCAATACTCCATGGGCTCCCTGCCACCCGGCCACTCACCCCCACCCGCTCGGGACTCCAGCCCCAGGTCAGAGGCACCCTGAGGGTGTTCAAGGTGGAACAAGAAAAGGTGGGCTTCTCCCCTCTCCTCATCCTCCCACTGGACACACAGACACAGCCAGGGACCACGGGGCGGAGACTAATTCAGAAGCAACTGGGTCAGAGCGCGGCTCAAATCCCAGCCCCTGGTTACATCGGCTCTGAGATTTTCACCTCTGGGTCCCAGGCTCCTTGTCTGCAAAATGAGGAAAGCCATAGGACCCACCTCCTAGGGATCTACAAGAGTTAAAGGTCAGGTCAAGACGGTCAATCCTAATATCCCTGAATATTCACTAGAAGAACTGATGCTAAAGCTGAAGTTCCAATACTTTGGCCACTTGATGTGAAGAGCCAACTCACTGGAAAAGACCCTGCTGCTGGGAAAGATTGAGGGCAGGAGGAGGAGGGGACGACAGAGGATGAGAGGGTTAGATAAACATAATGAACATAAGTTTGAGCAAACTCTGGGAGATAGTGAAGGACAGGGAAGCCTGGCGTGCTGCATTCTATGGGGTCACAAAGAACCCGACATGAGTTAGCAACTGAACAACAACAGCGAGAATGTACCTAACACAGTCCCTGCCTCCTGCCTCCTCGGGGCCTTTGTTCTGGGCCTGGAGGGAGTGCCGTCTCCATGGGACAGCTGACTTGCAGTACTGTGTCAGGGAATGGCAGGTGGTCATTCCCAATGCTGGGGGCAGGCTCCAGGGAAGGCCGCAATACCGGAGTCAGCTACAGATACACATCGTAAACCAATTATACTCCAATAACCTAGACAGCATATTAAAAAACAGAGACATTACTTTACCAACAGAGGTCCGTCTAGTCAAAGCTGTGGTTTTTCCAGTAGTCATATTTGGGTATGAGAGTTGGACTATCAAGAAAGCTGAGCGCCGAAGAATGGATGCTTTTGAACTGTGGTGTTGGAGAAGACTCTTGAGAGTCTCTTGGACTGCAAGGAGATCCAACCAGTCCATCCTAAAGGAAATCAGTTCTGAATATTCATTGGAAGGACTGATGCTGAAGCTGAAACTCCAATACTTTGGCCACCTGATGCAAAGAACTGACTCATTTGAAAAGACCCTGATGCTGGGAAAGATTGAAGGTGAGAGAAGGGGACGGCAGAGGATGAGATGACTGGATGGCATCACCGACTCGATGGACATGAGTTTGAGCAAGCTCCAGGAGTTGGTGATGGACAGGGAAGCCTGGCGTGCTGCCGTCCATGGGGCCGCAAAGCGTCAGACACAACTGAGGGACTGAGCAACCACAACAACTGTGATTTCAGTGTCCACTGGGCGCCAGATGAGAAACCGAGGCTCAGAGCAGTCATGTGCCTTGCCCCAGATGATACACTTAGCGGGTGACTCAGCTGTCACTGAGACCCAGGTGGGCCACGCGTTCTCAGCCCTCCCCGGAGCCCCCAATAAGGCGCAGCACGTCCCACCAGGAGGAACGTGGACAGCTCCTTCTGTGCCAGACATGTCTGGATGCCAGGGTTTCCCTCCTGGCTCCCAGATTGGAACCGACAGCCTGCAGAGGGAGAGCAGGCCTTCCCTCTGGCCACTGGCGGACACGACATGACCCGGCTGGGGAGGGACGTCAGCCTGATCCTGGATCCGCACGGTCACATGGAGAGAGTCAAGAGCGGGGGGGCAGGTGGATCTGCCTCTGGACCCGCTCCTCCTCCTCTCTGAACCAGTCCCCTCCAGCGGGGGTGGGGGGTGGGGGGATAGCTGCAGGACCAGATGGGCTTAGACGTGCGAACCCTCGGAATTATCACTCTCTCTAAATGCCCAAGTCTGCCTAGACCTGCAGGTTTCCCCTCTGTCTCAGGGACAGGACAGCCAGGCTGGGGGCCCTGCTCTGTGAGGGGAGGAGGTGGGGGTGGGGTGGCAGCTGTGGGCCCCCCACCAGCCGTGAGAGGCGGTGGGGGGGGGGCAGGCGGGGTGGAGAGGAAGCCCCAAGGCCGGGCCTGGCAGATGCGCCGGCAGAAGCCAGCACGGGCGCTTTTAATAAAGCATAACGAAGCGTGGGATCATAAAGTATTTTGTCTAATTCCAGGCTCCCATGGGGCGGGGCAGATCAGCTGGGCAGGCAGAGGAGAAGGGTTTACAGGGGGGCCCCTGGGGCTGGCTGGGGGTTGGAACAGGGCAAGCTGGGAGCAGCGGCACCCAAGGGTCTGGTCCAGGGCCGGGGTGGAGGGGGAGCTTTCTCACAGGCCTCCGTTTCAGCTTGGAAAGAGGCAGCAATCGGAGACTTTTCCCCCCAGAAACGGCCCCTCCTGCTGGAGGCCTGGTACCAGTCATGGGCCCCTCTGGGCTTCCCGTTCCCCACATGAAGTGAGGCTTGAACCTAAACAGAAAACTCTTTTAGCATGAGGCCAACACACTCATTTTCAAATTCCTTCATTCAAAGTAGAGCTGAAGCCCGTCTGTTAAAGAGGCGACGCAGACTCCTGGCTCAATCTGGGGACAAGAAACTCCCCCAGCTATTGTTTTGCCATCCAAAGTGGTGTGGGGGTGCCTCTGTGGGAAACCAGGGCTCCAAGGAGCACACTTTGAGGACCATGGGTCAGCCCGTCCTGCCTAAACTCCTGCATCCTTCAAGGCCCAGCTCACGTCTCAGAACTTCATTGGAGACCCCACTACCGGTGCAGCTGTCCTAGCCACTATCAGACACACCCCGGCTCTCGCCACCCTCACACTCACCATGGCCAGTGACCATGCTTCTTTACCTCTTTGCAGCCAGGGCTGCATGGGGTCTGAGACACGGAAGATGCTCAGAAGGAGGGCCCCTCCCTGACCGCACGCGTCCACACTTGGCCATCACCCCGGCCCTGTTCTCCGGAGCAGTTATCGCTTCCTTTTGCCATGTACTCAGGTATGTACTATCTGTCTGGTCAGACACTCTGGGAGGTAAGCTCCAGGAGGGCAGGCTTTATTTATTTTTCTGTTCACCACCACATCTCCAGTGCCTAGCACACTATCTGGAACAAAGTAAGTGTCCAGTTTGTCAGATGAATGAATGGATGGAGGGATAGATGGATGGATACATGTCCAAAGAAAGAAGGAAGGAATTTTCCTTTTCTTCCTTGAGTCAGTGTAAATCTGCCAGCCCCAACAAGTTCATTCAGAGTTCAAAATGTCTTTTGATACTGGATTGGCCAAAAAATTTGTTTGAGTTTTCCGTAAGATATTCGAGTTTGGGGATGGGGGGAACCCTAACAAACTTTTTGGCCAACCCAATATGAACCTCATGCGGCTCTAAGCTATGGAGAGGCAACTCTGTCCTTCCTCCAGGTCCCACAGCGCCCACACAGGCTCTTATCAGTTCCATAAGCACCTACTGACACCTGCTCTGTGCCAGAAACATGCCAGGGACAGGGAGTGTGGAGCTGAGTCACAGGCCATCTGGGCCCCAGGGCGCCGTGAACAGAGGAGGTGCACAAGAAATGTTCGCTGAATAAATCAAGCGACGTCTACAGTGAGACCGGAACGATGAACAGGTCTTAGTCCAGAGAAGGAGGCAGGGTCCAGCAGAGAGAATGCCTTGTGCAAAGGCCCTGGGGCAGCTAGGAGCACCCAGTCTTTAGGGCTAAGGTCCTGTGTGGCAGGACCACTAGGCTTCATGTCCCCCCGCCCCCAGCGGCTCCCCGCAAGTGGCACCCAGAGCTCTTCCCAGAACCCTGGGCTCAACAGATCCCCTCTCACGTCGTGCCCTCGTGGGGACGAGAGGGAGGGGTGACGAGCCACTCCCCTCCCCAGGAGCATCTCCCTGGCCACCTCCACACCCCCCGAACCCCACACTCATCTGCTCAGACCCACACATGGCACTAAATTTATCCACTGCAAATACCTCTCCCGTCTCTTTTCTGAGGGAAATACCGTTGTTTAAGTAAAGCCCTTTAAATTTTAAAGAGCTGGGCTTGTGTGATCTCTGCGGGAAGCTTTTAGCAGCATGCTGGAAAGAAATAATAACAATAAACAAGGCTGGAGGCAACAGGGCAGAGCCAGCGGCCCCCCAGTGACTGCCCAGGCCGGGGCCCAGGGCCACTTCAGGCTGCCAGCCCCTGACCCCTCCTCCGGAGGCACGCGGATCAGGCGGGGAGGAGCAGAGAGCCCCAGAATCACCTACGGTCAGGTTGGAAGGAATCTCTGGCAGAGAAGCAAGCAGGCAGAGACGGCAGAAAGCAGGTAAAGCGTGAGACACCCTGGGTTCAAACTCAGCCACTTCGTAGCTGTGAGACCCTGACCAAGTGGCTTAACCTCTCTGATGACGTGGGACTTTCCCCAACACCCCAGGCAGATTAGTCATCCCCTCTTCTGCAATCCCATAGGGACTTGGTAGCCATTTCAATTTTAGAGTCTACAATATTAATCAGTAATTGACTTCTGTGCCTGCTCCTCTGCCCCAGGGGACTGTGGACTCCCAGAGGACAGGCATTGGGTCTCGCTGGTACCTGAGTGCCAGCCCTGGCACAGGCCAGAGCTCAGAGCTGGTTCTCAGAAAACAGCTGCCGAGTGGAACTGAAATGAGGCTGAGTCTATGCACCAAGGAAGCAAGTGGCCGTGGGAGCATCCTGACCACTGACACAGCTGCTCTCAGCAACATCCCCTGGAGGCAGGATGCTTCATCCCAAAGGTGGGGACTGGGGGCATCAAATATGTCTTTTTTTTTTAATTTATGCATTTGGCTGCATGAAGCCAGCTGCGGCAGGCAGTTGCTGCGGCCTGTGGGGTCTTTTGCTGTGGAGCATGGACTTTCTGGTTGTAGTTCATGGACGCTATAGTTGTGGTGCCTGGACTTTGCCCCACAGAACGTGAGGTCTTAGTTCCCGGACCAGGGATCGAACGCTTGTCCTCTGCATTGCAAGGAGGATTCTTAATGAGCGGATCATGAGAGAAGTCCCCAAATACGTCTTAAAGGAGGTATTTTGGACCTAGACAGGACTCTCCTTCCCAGTCTTACTACTCACCAAAGACTCCTGGGATTGGGCCATCCAGACTCAGTTCTTTGCTTTAGGGACCTAAGGTAAGATGGGGAGAGGAGCAAGTGATGGTGCAAGTTGACGGCGGAGCTGAAACCAGATCCTGGGGCTCATCACTCTGAGACTGGTCTCCTTCCCACTGAGCCAGGGCTTCCCACTGTCACCCACGGCATGAGGTCACGTGATACAGGGAAGCCTTTTTAAAAATTCAAATGGTCACCTTCATTTTAATGTGGATTAAGAAAAAAGATGTATTCAGCGCCACAGGCCTATACATTACTCCTTTGCACCAGTGAAAAAAAGAGGGAATCGATTTAAATTTGATTTTAAGACGATCATGATGTAAGAAACAATCTGTGTGGGATGGAGATAAAGTCACGAAGGAGGTGACTGAGATCTGGCAGCGTCCGCAGTGTACCCCGGGATGGTTCCGAGCCACACTCCACCACCCGGGACGTGAGCTCGGCAGGTGATACAGCTGCCCCTGAGACCCGGGCCCCCGGTGCTGTGATGGGCGGGTGGGCACCCGCAGCCCACACACAGAGGTCCAGCCTGCAGGGCCTGGCTCCACGTTCGACTGGAAACGAACCTCTTCTAAGGCAAAGTGAGCAGTCAGGTAGATGGAAGGGCGGCTGAACAAAGGAATGTCACCTGGACTAACGTGGACGCTGAGATCCCAGGGGACAGTTGGTGGAGATTTTCCTAAGGAATATTGATCCCCAGTGAGTGATCGACCCTCCGCTCCCAAAGGGTCACATTGCCATTGAGTCAGTAGGCAGGGCTGAGACTGAGCTGCATGGGGACGGGGCAGGTAGCCGGGCTGGGGGGCAGACGGCACAGGGGTGCGGGGCAGGGGCACTCTGTCTTGGCCGGAGCACCTCAGAGAATAAGCCAGGGAAGAAACCGCTGCTGATATTTGTCACGGCAATTTCAGCACAGCACCGGATGTCGAAGCGTCTCGAATTTCAACTGGCAAAATTCGTCCTGTCAAAGTCAATTTGAACAGTCAAGGTGGATGGAAAAAATGGGCTGGACAAAGGAAAATAGAGGGACCCGAGGAAAGTACCCTGAGCCAATTCAGGAGCAGCAAACCAAAGGGACTGTTGGTGGAAGTTTTCCCAAGAAATAGTCACTCCATTTAGAAGCCAGCCACCCCTGAAACTCCAGCTACTCGCTGAAAAGATCCCTCTAAATATGGAATTGGCACTGTTAGCTTTCAGGTGCAGGATAAATGGTCTGGTGATCCAAAGGGCTAACTCGCTGCTAATTCCCTCCTCCCCCACGTGCAGGGGCAGGAGCAGCCCCAGCAAGACGAGCTCAGAGGTGGAGAACACCCGCCTTCACCCTGCAAGGAAGGAGCTCTGGGGCCGTTCATGACAAATGTGGACCGGACCGCACATGGTAAGAGCTGGTGGGGATGGCAAGAAAGATGATCTAAATGGATCTGAAGAGAAAGAACCTCTTTGTGGGAAATAGGGTGGAAAATAGACTGGGGAGCGAAGCGCCAGTGCGCCCTGGGGCGGAGTGATCAATCAGCGAGATGGACCACGGGACAGGGAGGTGTGGGGACGTTGAAGAGTCTCGGGCAGAGATGACACGTCCCCATGGTCTGCACCAGCAGCAGAGGGGTGCAAGCGCTCCCTCTCAACAGACGGCAATGCTCTCCCAGAGTTACCCGTCCCTTCAAGTTCATGTGCCCTTGGGAGGCCAGCTCCCCATTCCTAAAGCCCCAGACTCACGAGCTACATTTCAGCTCAGGAAAATCCAGCATCCAGCACAGGATGGGGCATAAGGGCAGGCCTTTAATTACGGCAATTGTTATTAGTATAAGTAGCGACCGATCACTTATGAGCAAGGCACACTGTCTCGTTCCATCATGTCAGCAACTCAGCTGGCACGTACAACCCTACTTTCTAGGCGGGAACGCTGAGGTTGGGCAGGATGGTGCCAGGTCTCTGCTATCTGCTCCCCAGGTCACTCTCCCCTTCCCCACCTATTCTGTGCCTGGCGGCCCAACCGCAAGGGCATCCAACTGAGTTTTGTCCATCTGCGGTATGAGCAAGAGACCCAAAGGCAGGAGGGGGATGAAATTGGGGTGTTTCTCCCTCCAGCTCCCTGCCAGGTCCCCAAGAGTTGGCTGCATCCCTCTACCCAGGGCCCCAGTCCTGCCCGCAGCCCTCTCCTCTCAGCCCTTCTTCCAGTCTGCGGGCGGTAGTAACTCCCCACTGATCCTGGCCCCAAGGGCTGCCCCACCCCCTGTGCCCCCACTAAACCCTAAAACCAGTGAGAAGCGGAAGTGTTAGTCACTCAGTCCTGTTCCAGTATCTTTGAGATCCCATGGACTGTAGCCCGCCAAACTCCATGGGATTCTCCTGGCAAGAATACTGGTGTGAATTGCCATTCCCTTCTCCAGGGGATCTTCCCGGGCCAGGGGTCAAACCTGGTAGTCCCTTAAAGAAGCCCTTCACGGACCCCCCAGGTTGAGCTTGCTGTTTCCTTCTGGAACCTGGTTGATCGGGAGGGAAATAAATTGTCCCCAAATTACAGAGCTTACCAACAGCGGCACCGAAACACCAACCCCCCTCTGTCTGCCTCCAAAGCCTGTGTCATTCCATTGGAGCCGCGGTTTCCCAACCGCAGACACTCACACCTCCCAGATTGGCCACGTTCGCGTGCCACCTGCTCCACGATGCACTTAACATTTTTCTCAAACTTGACTCTTTTTTTTTTAAACTTAAATGAGCCATTTTTAAAAAGGGAAAGGGAATTTAAATCACTGCCCCAAATGGCAAACCGGTCTCACTTGCCTTAAACAGAGGGTGACTGAAAAAGAATCATAATGAAAACAAAACCCTGTTATTAAAACGTTGACTTCCTCTGGCTCACTGCAGGCGTGCTGCCCCACACCTGTTTTGTTGGAAAAAGAGATTGGCAAGCGAGAGGGTATCAGAGCTTGACGGCATCAGCCTGAGGCTCTCTCCTCGGCACAAGGAGGAGGATGGCATGGGAAAGGAAGCGGGAAGACCCTCCCTCTCTGGGATTCCTTGTCACTTACTGCCAGTGGGAGGGATACTTCCCTAACCCGTGATGTCCAGTGCAGCCTTACGCAATGATGGAGGCATCTTATCCACATCTGTGCTGTCCAACACAAGAGCCACCAGCCACGTGTGGCTGTTGCGCCTTTGAAATGCGGCTGAAGAACTGAGTTCTGTTTAATTTGGTTAAACAAAAGCCAAGACACTTTGCTGCGTTTTAATGTAAATGTGGGTTGTCACACATGGCTCCGTGTTGAGCACAGCTCTGCAAGCCCCACGAGGGCGAGAATTTGCCTATTCCTTCTCCTCTGGATTTCTAGGACGGCATGAGGCTTGACTGCCAGGAGCAGCGCACCAGTGGAGGAATCAGCGAGTGAAGGAATGAGCTATGCTGCTTCTTGCAGCAACGCGTTGCTCTCTGCGTCCGGACTGTCCCGGAAACCACTCTCTCTTCCCTGTTTGTGCGCGCTCAGGCGTGTCCGACTCTTTGCAACCCTTTGGACTGTAGCCCACCAGGCTCTTACGTCCATGGGATTCTCCAGGCCAGAACACTGGCGTGGGTTGCCATTTCCTACTCGGGGATCTTCCCGACCGAGGGATCGAGCCCGGGTCTCTTGTGTTTCCAGCATTGGCAGGCGGATTCTCTATCACTGAGCAACCTTGGAAGCCAGGTAACCTTATTCCTCCCCCACCAGGTTGCCTGCCCCCTCCTCCCACCAGGCTCCACTGTCAGGCCACAGGCCTTAGGAATTCGCCTTCTGACGGTGCCTTTTCCTCTCCAAGCTGAGCTCAGGCCCACTTCTCTGCTGCCCGAGCAAACAAAGAAGCCTTTGTGAAGCGGTTGCTTTCGCCGCCCGCACCTCACGCCCTCTGCCCCTGCCTGGGACATTAGGTGCCTGGTGACAGTTAGCAATGTATCACCTCCTTCTGTAGAACCAGGCACCTGGCTTTGGCTCATTGTGTGGCCTGAATACTCACTGGACAAAAACCTGCACACTCGGGCGGCGAGCACCAGCTCGAGACGCGAACGCCACCCGGCTCTGGCCGTGCCAGCCTCTGTCTCCACCCTGCCAGGGTATCAGAGGGTCCTGCCAGGGCTGCCCCCACCCCCCGCCCAGCCCTGCACGATGCCAGGGCAGCCGGTGATGGACGCCTTCCTTTGGGGCAGCATTAAGGAGCCGGGAGGAAGAGATGGTGCTCAGAGGATAATGGAGGCACCAGTGATTGGTGACAAACAGCCCCATCGGAGGAGCGCTGAGTGTCTCTGCAGAAAGAGAAACAAAAGGGCAGAAGGAACAGCTTTTGGCAAAGTGACAAAGAACCCAGCGGCTCAGCTGCCTCTCCCCCTGTGACTCCCAAGTCGCTCTTGTGATGTCGGAGGCTGGTGGTTGCTCCCCGCTGGAGCGCCGCCAAGACCCCCACTCAAGCCTGGGGACTCTGATGCTCCCCTACGCGAGGCTCTGAGGTGGAGGGTCTGCCTGGCGGAGCCCCCGGGATTGCCCCTAGGACCTCCAGGGAGAAGACCTGGTTTCCAGCACTGCCCCCCGACTCCCCCTGCCCCTGCCTACACACACACACACATCATGCACAGTGTGAGATCCTCTCCAGCCTCAGTTTTCTCAGCTTTAAAATGGGAGAAGGGAGACAGTGCATTTAATTCTCCAGCTCCCTCCTGGCCCCGGTGCTCTGCAGCCCTAAACCCAAGGACTTGTTTAGGACTCTGTATGGGAAACCTACAATGTACCCCTCCTCCTGGGCACTGGGGCTTATAAATGCTTCTTCCTCTTCAAACCTGTGGGTGTTCCAAACATCATTATAACAACAGCAACAACTTTTCACATGCCTACCATGTGCGAGGTACCCTGCATACAGATCCTCCCCGAACTGTGCAAATGTCCCCTTCCCAGCAGCCCCCACCCCACGAAGCCACCACGATCAGCAGCCTGTTCAGCTGGAGAAATCAAGGCTGGAAGCAACAGAGAGTCTCTCTGAGTTCACACACTGGGTACGTGGGGGAGACGGGATCGGAACCCATGCCAGACCTCAGAGCTCACGCCTGCTGGGCATCTAGAAGCTTCTCCCCAGGAGAAGCCACCCCTGCCGCTCTTGGCTCAGGCCCAAGCTGGAACAGTCCCATTCTAGGCAGGGGCCTGGTCTCCCCTCCTTGCCAAGTGTGGACACTCGGGGAGAGGCGAACAGTGTCCAAACGATGGCATTTCTGCCTCGAGGCCGTTGTCTCTTTGGGTACCCCAGGGCCATCATTTATAACACAAAGGCATTCCAAAGAATGTCCAGCTTCAGGTGCCCCAGAAAAGCGAAATTAATCTTCCTAGAGTCCTGCTCTGGGAATGTCGCTCATTTCTCTTCAACTGCCCCCTGTAGCCTCTGGGCTCAAGTCCAGACCCCTCACTCTGGCTCTCAGGCCTCTGCCAACAGCTCTAACCTCATTTCCAGCTTCTCAACAAGCACCTCCTGCTCAAGCGAGGCCAGCTGCCTCCCAGCCTCCCAGCCCAACAGGGCGCTCACTCCCTCCTCCAGGCCTGTGCACAGGCCCTCCACCGCCCCCACCCCAGCCTGGGGTTCCCTCCCCACCTGTCAAGGCTGTTCCAACCCCTCAGAGCCTTCCTGGGCCACTCCCCTCAGTTTCCAAGGGTTCATTCTTGGTACCCTTGTACTGGCCATTTATTAGAGATGATCTTTCATCGTTCTCAAATAAGCCCATGCTCTATGGGGTTTGCCAGCAGCCAAAACTCCTTAGGGGATATCTCTGCTGATCCAGAACAAGGCTGGGACAGCTGCTCAATGAACAGAAGTGACTGGATCCCTGGACGTGGCTCCAAAGGCAGCTTCCTGGACAGGAAGGAGAGAATAGGAGCTTCCCGAGCCTTTCAGAGTGACCCCGTGGCCGTCTGAGTTCAGCCTGGGGGCCAGGAGACAGAGACAGGCCAATGACCGAGGCCCAGTCGCACGCCTGCTTTCATGGATCATTTCATTCATCTCCACATCACCCTCTACCTTCAAAAGACGGGGACACCGTGACCTAGAGAGGGGCTGATTTGCCCAAGTGTGTACTCGGCGAGGGAGTGGCTGGGCCAGGCTTTGAACCCAGTTCAGATGGAAACCAAAGTATATTAATACCAAGTGGCTGGACCACACAGAGACAGTGATTGAGGAAGGATGGGCAGGCCCAGTGGCATGCCGGTAAATGCTTAGCAACCAGCTCTGGGCTGGGGAGAGCACTAATCTGCAGTGTTTGCCCATCTCCATGCTGTAAATCGCCATGGTCAGCTTTAAGCTACCAGTAAGATCAACTTGGGCTTTGGGGGAGATGTGTAAATCAACG
Organism: Cervus canadensis; assembly: GCF_019320065.1. Classification (NCBI taxonomy): domain Eukaryota; kingdom Metazoa; phylum Chordata; class Mammalia; order Artiodactyla; family Cervidae; genus Cervus; species Cervus canadensis. The sequence continues at coordinate 1,598,270 of NC_057409.1, read as the reverse complement.
CCTGGGTTGAGAATCCAGCTCTGCCCCCCCGCTCCCCCCGCTAGCAGTGAGACCTTAGGCAAATCACATAATCTTTCCAAGTCGCATTGCTCTTCTGTAAAATAGGAGACTGTTAACTCCCAAATGGGAGTTTCTGGGAGCATTTCATATGACTGTGTGTGCATATAGCTAGCATGGGGCTTGGCACATAACAGTCACCGTTTCCTTCCTTCCTTCCCCAGCCTCCCACCTGCCAGCAACGAAGACCAGCCCCTCCAACCAAGGAGAACCCAGAAGAGACAGGAAGCCTTGTGGTCTTCCCACCAGCTTCCACTGTTGGCTCATCCCCCAGACGCCAGCCACGATGCCAGGGTGAGCTACGGCGGGCGGAGCTGGACAACAGACACGTTCTCACACCAGAAGGGACTTCCAGAGGTGACCGAGCAGGGCCAGGAAACAGGTCCCAGGCTCAGCGTCCGGACCAAACCCAGGCTCAGGGGAGACATCATTCATTCAGTTCGTCAGTGAGTCATTCAAAAAACACATCTTGAAGATCTGCTCGGAGCCAGGCTTCACGCCAGAGCCAGTGGGACAGGGATGCCTGCCCTCAACAGCTCTCTGTTCAATAGGGAGTCGAGCCCATGACCAGGCCCAGCCTCAGAGGAGAGTTGTTTAAACAACATGTCGCCCAAAGTGCCGCTGCCAGCCCGCACAGGCGGCCCCTGAATCGGCAGGGATGGCAGGGCTGCAGAGGGCGAGAAGCGGGCAAGCAGAGACTAGGGGGGAGGTTTATGTGGACGGGGCTGTGCCAGCTGAGGCCAGGTGTCTGCTCTTTGAGCCAAGAAAGGGCGGAAGTAGGGGAGGAGGGGAAGAAATCTCTGGGTAGGCCAGGTCCCTGGGGCAGAGAGACGGCAGGCTCCGGGCTCCATGTGGTGTGAGCACAGCCCCGTCAGCATCCTCCCCGTGGCCAGCAGCGGAGGATGGAGGAGTCACATCAGCAAAGTGGCTGCATCGTCAGCACCCAGCTCACGGTGCAAGCTTTCTGGTTAGTTTAGGGGCCTGTGGGCTCGTGGGGAGCTGGCCTGCTTCACTGTAGACCCCTGGGGGCTGAAGGAAGCAGCACAGTGGATTCTGGAGGGAAGAAGGCTGAGCCTGCAGCCACAAGCCCGGACTCCAGCCCAGCCACCTCCTACCACCATCCTTTCATTTCCCCAAGGCTCAGTTTCCCTGCTTCATTCAATGAGCACAAGAGTAGCCTCCTTCACATCTGACGTGAGATCTAAATGGAAGGATGGGGGTCAAAGCATCTCGCCAATGCTCAAGTACCACCAGCAGGTAGAGTTAGGATGTCTGGAATCAGAGTCTCCATCACATCAATTATCTGAGTCTTCAAGAAAGACAGAACGTAGTTCCAGGAGCAGAACTTTACCAACAGGAAGTTCATCTGTGGATCCAGCCTGAATTCCACAAGCCATAAGCCTTTGCATGTATTTTCTGTAGAAAGCCACACACCCAAACCCTCTCCACGTACCCCAGCACAAGGACATGTCCAAAGGCCAAAGATGCCTTATTCATCCAAACAACCAACCTTTATTAAGTATCCATCATGTGTTTGTGAGGAAGATTCAATAGTAAGAACTGGACAGGTCTCTGCTTTTGCAGAACGTTTTACTAGGTTAGGGGATGGGAGGTTCACAGCGAGACTGCCTCTCCCACAGTTCACTGGGAGAAACAACTTGTGTCTTGAGTCTTAACTGCACTAATGTGGGTGTGGGCAGGCAACAATGCCTCAAAACTCCAGGAAGTCAGGGAGCAGGTAGGGGAACTGATCACCCCCATTCAGCAAACTGTGAACCATCCTCCAGGAGTTACCAAGAATGGCTAATCAGCAACTCTAAGGCTGATCACGCCTAGGGAGAGTATCGAGTGGGGTCCTTTTCTTATAAAGGGCAGAAATCAACTCCAGATAACCCAAGCCAAAAAAAAGTAACTAGTGGAACATTATGGGGAAATCATGGAATGCAAGAACAAGCTGGAGCCCCAGGTGTCAGGAGGCCCACGTCGCGAGAGCCAGAGCTGCTCCGACAGAACCACGGTTAACACTGATGACAGCTATCTGAGGCCAAGGGCCGAGCTAAGAGCCCTGCGTGTCATGACTCATCGCATCCTGCTCATAGCCCCCGGGAGGAAGACCCCGCCGTCACTAGCCTTGGGAACCAGAGGAGCACAGTGTCCTGGGGGCTCCTGTCAATAAAGGGGACCTTCCGGTGGTTTCCAGTCTTCCGCTGGTCAGTGTCCAGACCCTCGGGATGAGGTGTCAGATGGACTTGTCTTAGAGGGCTCTGGCTGACTGCGCCACCTACCAAGATGTCGTGCAAACGAGAGGGTGGTGCACACTCTCCCAAAGCACATCCGACACGTGGCCAGGAGACGGAGGAGAGGCCGGTGGACACACAGACGCCAGACTCCTTTCCTGGGAGTCAGTGTCCTTTCCCGCTGCTTTGGGCTGCTACTCAGTACGGCTCCAGCTCCATACAAGTTGCACTTGTTTGCTCATCCGGGGAATCTTGGCCAATAGGTCCTGAGCCCACTCTGCAAGTGAGCCCTATTTCAAGTGTAAGGGTGGGCTCCAGGGTCTCACCCCCCGGTTCCTTCCCAGAAACTTCATCCTGAGGACAGATACTTCTTAGGAAGTCATGTCACACGTTTCACTTCCACTGACATTTATTGTTTAAAATGGGGGACTTTGCTTCCTCTTGCTAATGGTAGAGGCTGCTGCATTCCTCCTTCTGTGATAAAAAAATAAATAGTTTCTCCTCTCCTCTGGAAGTAGAAATGTCTTTGAATTGCTTTAGACCTGCATTTGAAACTCCCAGTTCTTACCCCTATAAAAGATTTTGAGCCTCATTCATTGTTTAAGAAAGAAAAGAAAAGAAGGAAGTGGGAAGAGAGGAAGGGAAAGAGACAGGGAGCAAGAAAGAGAGATGGCAAGAGGAAGCTGGGTGGGTATCCAGGGGGCTCTTGTCCTCATCTGTAAAACATGCCTAATGAGACTGCCTCATGAATTCTTGAGGGCATTGAATGCATAAAGGACATGTAATAGGTGTGCGATACATGGAAGCTACCAGTAATATCTCTCTTCTTTCTCCCAGTCCTCCATTAGACTCAAGAAGTCACAGCCCTGAAGTTGAGCTGGCCCTACCAGGCACAATCCTGCCTCTGGCTCTTAGCTCACCTGGGTTCCCTCCCTGGAACATTACCCCTTGGCCTATTAACCTTCTCCCCTTGCTTCAAGGTCTAGTCCAAGTCCTCCCTCCCCTTTGAAGCCTTCCCTTAATACCGCCGAAGAAATCACTCTTCCCCCACAAACCTCCTGTGGGGGACATCAATCCACTTGGCATCCTGCAGGTATCAACAAATTTCCACTTGGATTGTCTTTTATCTCTACGGGTACGGGCCTGACCTCTCACCCCACTGGAACGATGGTCACGGTCATAGGTCTTTTTCTTTTCAGATGCACCCTGCCCACAACAGATGCCCATTCATTCTCTTGATGATGACAAGGGCTTTGAGGGGTGTGCATCTCCCATCTGTGCAGACAAATGCACTGGATAATTTGATTTCAGTGGGGTTTGGAGAGGAGCAAGGCAGCCAGACGGGGCAGTGGACACACGGCAACTGTCCATGTGGCTGGCGCTGAGGAAGCGACTGAGACCTGTTCTCACCAGGAGACAGCAGAGCCCAGAGGGAAAGAGACAGACAGTCCTGGGTCTGAATCTTAGCTTGCCACTTACCGACTGGGTGACCTCAGACAAACCACTTAACCTCTCTGAACCTCAGCTTCCTCATCTGGAAAATAACCTTAACTCTCAGGATGGTTACAAGGATTAACGAAGATAAGAAGAACAAAGTACATATGGCATAGAGCTGGCACAGTCAGGGCTGAATAAATGAATTTCAAGTGGCCTCGGGATGGAGCAGAGGTGGCCGGGGTGGTAAGCCAGGTTAGACGCCTCCATGGGTCCCAGGAAACCCAGTGAACAGGACTAACCAGCCTCCTCTTTGTTCACCCCTTGTTTGGTCTCAGCTTTGAAGTCAGGACTGCTAAAACCCAAGAATCTCAACAAGTCTCTTCATCTCCTCCCACCCTTCCCCCACTGCCCCAGCCCCCAATTGTAGCAAGATGCAGGTCTGTGTGAGACAGATGTTCTGAAAAGCTGGGGTAGGCAGGCTGATCTAAGGCACTGCTGGTACCTTGCCAGCCCTTGCCCACATGCCGTGTCCAAGGAAGGCTGGAAAGAAAGCGGGAGCCAGGGGCCGGACCAGGCGGGACCTGGAAGACACTGACACCCTGTCACGAACAAACCTTGAAATTCTGGGCCTCAGTTTCCTTCCTAATCTGTGAAAGGTGGGTTTAAGCTGAAACCCATCTTGCAGTGCATGAGCACCCTGATGCAGCTAGCGCGTGCTGGCCACGCAGCCGCTGATCCATGTAATTTTGGCTATTGAAAAAACAGAAACCCGGCTCTGATATCAGAAGAGGAGCAATCTTAAGATTGTTTAAGGGGACTGTTGAGAAAAGATCGTTCGATGCTGGGTCTCATTACCTGCTTCCACCAGGGCAGCTGTCCTTTGGCGCTTACCGTCTTGCCCAAGGCATTAGGATTTTAGGGGGCGGTAATCAGTTCCTACTCTGAAAGGGTTCTCCTGCTAAAAATTACTCGTTTCAGAACCACTGAAGTAAGTGATCTCGGAGGTCGCTTCCAGCTCGAACATTCTCTCCACTTAAAAAGCAAGAACTCGTTCAGCCTCTCAGGAGAAATTCCAGTTTGCATCTTGAGAGGGAAGGGGTGGGGTTTATGGCTGGGGGCGGGGCGGCAGGGGGAGGAGGGGCGGAGCGACCTGGTCCAGGCCGGGCCCTTAACTCCCGCGCCGAGCGAGCACTGGGCAGGGGCCCGGCGGTGCCCGCGGGGCGTGGGGTGGAGCTGGCGAAGCGGATAAATGTATGAAGGCTTTACACCAGCTTGCGCGCGCGCAGCCCCTGCAGTCCCGGTGCGGCGGCGGCTTCGGCCCAGCCGATCAGCCCCCGCATCCCACCCACCCGTTGACACGCTGCTGCCGAGAGAGAAATGGAGGGGCGTCCAGTGGAAGTGGAAGGGCTGGGGCCTCTAGCGCGCCCTACCTCGGCCTGCCTCCCGCTGCCCTTCGCGGAGACCTTCCCGCGACCGAAAGAGGAGGCAGGTCTATGAACCACTGTCCTTCCTGCGCTCCCAGTCCCCGGGGCCCTCCGTCTCCTGGGCCAGCGCCCGGGCACGAGTGCTGGATTGCCCTCCCAGAAGTGCCCAGGCCAGGTGAAACGGGGCCTGAGGAGTTAGAATCCGTGTGGGTTTTTCCTCTTGGAGAGGCAGATATCGGGGAGCGGGGGTCAGAGGCAGGAGACCTCAGCCCGGCCGGTCCTGTGTACCGCCAGCTGCCTTCCCCTCCCGAGGCGCAGACCCACCTCTCCAAAGTGGAGTCCCCGTGCGCCGCGAGCTGTCGGTGCAGACCCGGGCCGTCGCACGGGCCGTGCCTTCCCTAGCAGTGGCCGCTGTCGCCCTCGCCCTGGGCAGGCGCGTCTCCCGGCGCCTGCCCTGGACCCTACCCTCCGCGCCCGCCCGCCCTCCGACGCAGGCGCTGGCAGGCGGCCCGGCCCTGCCAAGGGCCAGGTGCGCGGCTCTCGGTCACGTCCAGGAAGGGCGCCCTCCTCCGGCCAGACGGCCTGTTACAGCGGGTACCGACCCTTCTGGTATCCCCGCCCCGCGCGGGCTCGGACTCCGAGAACCAAAGCCCGGTGAGCTCTCATCTGCTCTGCAGCGAAGGGACGGCTCAGCCCGCGACCCGCGCTCGGAAAGTTGCCCGTCTGCGATCCGGGTCGGCGCTCTTCCCTCTCGCTAGGCAGCGGAGCTCAGAGGCCAGGCCGGCTCCTCTCGCCTAGAGGCCCTCGCCCCAGCCTGCTGCCAGCTGCAGAGGTGGGCCGGGGGCGGAGGAGCCAGGACACCGGCTCAGGTCTCCGCAGCCCCAAGAACCGCGGTTCGCAGGTTCTGAGGAGAACACGCGCGGTGGGATCCTGACGCAGCGGGCTTTCCCCACTAAACCCTTCGGCATCTAGTCGCCATCCTTACCCCTGACCAGTCTCTCCGGTTTTGCGTGTTCTAGGGAAAAGGGGTGCCCCACTCCTGCCCCCACCCTCTAACCACCCCCTAACCACCCCACACCCGCTCCCTGCAGTGTCCAGGTGAAGGCTCCAAGCGCCTTTCGACAAAGCCCAGCGCCCTCCCCGTGGCGCGCACCCGGGCACCACCCCGTCCCCGCCCCCATATAACCTTTCCCTCTAGAGGCATCCGAGGGAGGGAGCCATCGCCTCGAAGTAGGAGGGGGAGGATTTCCATGCACTTTGGAAAGTCTGTTGTTCCAGGGATAGGCAGACCAAGTGGAGGGCTTGCATTTCTCCAGATTTACACCAACCCCTCCCCCTCCTCTGCCAGCAGGACCACCATTCAGGCTCAAATCCTGCAGTTTCTCCCGTCAGCGGACCAAGCACTCTATAAGGACCTCGGGGTGAAAGCGGGTGGGGTTATTTTAGGGCGCACCCCTTGCTGGCAGGCACTCTCAGATTCTGGTTTGGCACCTCCCCGGAGTGCAAGGCATACGGGAAAGAACTGACCCTCCCATACCCATAACCCGCTGGGCTGGGGGCTGAGACCCGACCGGTCATAGCGGCTACTTTTGGGAGCCGCGCATCCCCCGCCCTCTCCGCGGCAGAGCCGGGATGTGACTCCAGACACCCTGGTTCTGGGAGTCCAGGTTCGGAACTAGGCTTGGGGCGAACCGCGGGCGCAGACCTCCAGTCTCTGGGCCACCGCTCTCCGCCGGTGCAGCCTCGCTCCCGCCGGCTCTGAGCGGACGCGTGGGCTCTGCCCGAAAGGCGCCGGGTCGCCAGGTTGGGTGGCCGCAGCACTCTAGACTCGCCAGGCGGCGGCGCCGGCCGAGAGGCCCCGAGGCTTCCGCGAACGCCGGACCCTGGAGCCGCGGAGGCACCGGTCACTCGCTCCCGGAACCTCCTTCCAACGGGTTTAGCCCGATCGGGACCAAGTCCACGCGGGACACACACGCACCGCGGCTCACACCTCCGCCGTGCCCGGACGCGTCCGTGCCTCCCTCCACACTGGGTCCACACGCTCCACTGCACGCTCACACACTGCTGGCCCGCGCGCCTGCACCTCCACATCCGAGCAACGTACACTCTTGGCCCGAGGGTCACATCCCGCCTCCTCTGCACAGGCGCCCCGCAACACCCCCCATGGAAATACAGTCACCCGCTGTCCTGTATCCCTGAAGAGCCCCGTACACTTGGGACGCGCGTGCCACGCCACACCTCACACACTCACCCACCCTTCGACACGTTCCCACATACAATGACACAGGCTCACCCACTTCACAGCCTCGCCGAGGAGCTGGGCGCCCGCTCACACTCCCAAACACTCTGGCTCACACTCCTCCTCTCTCACACACACACCTTTTCTGTGTAACTGACACGGACACCCAGACAGCCCTCCAGACACGGGCTCGCTCACACACCATCGCACACACTCACACCTCCAGATGCACTTAGCACCCTCGCCACGCACAGCGCCTTCCCGGACACCCTCACACGGGCGCCACAAAGACACACGCTCATACACACGCGCGCGCGCACACCCTGGCACAGACCCGCGAGCGTTCTCTCCGGAGGAGACGTCCGCCCTCCCTCGTCAAACCCACCAGCTCTGCAGCCCCCGCGCCGAGCGCGGGTCTCGGACCCCGAGCGTCCCCGGGGCGCCCCAGCCGGCACCCTCCCCCGCTGCCCGCCCCCGCGCACCCCCGGCCCCGGCTCCGGCCGGCGCCCTCTCACTCACCGCGCGCCCGGTCCAGGATCGCGGCGAGCAGCAGGCAGACGCAGCCGCGGAGGCTCGGGGCGGCTCGCATGGTGCCCGGGAGCTGGCGGCGCTGGCGGGGCGGTGGCGGCGGCGGCGGCGGCAGCGGCGGCGGGGCCCCTCGCCATGGGCTCAGGCGCTCTCCTGCCTCCGGCCGCTGGCCGAGACGGTGGCGGGCCGCGTGGGGCGCCGCGGGGGCGCCCCCATGCCGCCGCGGCTGGGCTGCCGGGGCGCCGGGCTCGGCTCGGGCTCTGCGGGGCGCCGCGACCCCTGCTCTTGGGGCGACCTCCGGTGCGCCGCGGCTCTCGGCTCCCTGGCAGCGCGCGGTGCCCAGCGCTGCCCGGAGTCAGCTGGGCGGCAGCGCCGGAGTTTGCAGCCGAACCGCGCTCTCTGCCTGGCGCCCGCCTCTCTCCGCTGCGCGAGCGCCCCCTCCCCGCGCCCGCCCTCCGCCCCTCCCCCTCTCCCCGCCCCCCGCCCTCCTGCCCTCCCCCCGCCGCGCTCTCGGCTGTATTATACAGACTTCTCTTTAATCCTTTCTGGGCCGTTCGGCTCTCGGCCGCTAAGCCGATTTATTGCAGGGAGAAGGCGAGCTCCCCACCTCCCGCCCCGCTCCCCTCCTCCGGGTCGCCCACCCCCTCTCCCCAGGCTCCCTTCCTCACTCTAAGCGCTCGCAGCCCCTGTCGCTCGGTAACCCTCCCCGAGCTGACGGAGCGCCCTGCCCTCCAGACCAAGCTCCGTCCGATCCTGCTCCACCGAGTCCCATCCCGGGACACCCTCCCCGCGCTCGTCCCCAGGCTGGCGAGGGAGACCGCCTGCCACTTGAGAGAGAGGCAGTCGGTCCGGGGAGTCGAGCCGGCAGGGTGTGGCCCGGGGTACCGGTCTCGCCACCACCTATTAACTAAGGGTGAGGGGCATCGGGTATTCTGAAACTTCCCGAATGACGGCTGCCCTTCCCCCAGGCACTCGTGGATTGGGCTGTGTTTTGTCCTTTCTTTCGAGAAGAACCACTTTCTTGGATCCAGCCAGAAATGGGTAAGGAACTGGGTGTTTCCTCCTGGCAGAGACCAGTTTCACCTTTTTGGCAGATCTGATTTTCTTTTCTCCCTGGGCCTGAACATGGGGGTTTGGTACTTGTATCTATCCGTATCCTCCCACTACACACACACACACATGTGTGCTCACACACACACATGCTCACACACACACACGCATGCTCATGCACACACACATGCTCACGTGTGCACACACATGTGCACACACACATGCTCGCATGCACACACACATGCTCGCATGCACACACACATGCTCATGTGTGCACACACATGCTCACATGCACACACATGTGCACACACACACATGCTCTCGCACACACACATGGGTACGCCCCAGCTATTGAGCCTCAGGCCTGGCTGTGGGCCTTGAGGTCCCCTGAGAGGGGAGAGGTCCCCAGTCCTGGGAGAGGTCAGAGTGATGGGGGTGAGGTTAGATGGGGAAGCTCACAGCATGGAATTGTAGTCCAGGGCATTGCGTAGTGATTTCCTAGCTTCTCTTATTTCTGCCAGGTTGCCCTATCAGACCACCGTGACTCTGCTTACCTACATGGACAATGGGTATGAAACTAATTCCATCTCCAGCAGCCCTTTGACGTGTGTCCGGAGTGCAGTGAGCTGTGGGTGGACCCCTGTGCAGCGATGATGCCCCGGGGCAGGGAGCTGGTCCCCCCAGATACCCTCTGCAAGCCTCGCCAAGGCACTTCCTGGGGGGCAGCCCCCACCCCCCACCCCTGGGGAAGGACGGATTTGCATTAACAAAGATCTGAAAGCATACATTCACCTGACAGGCTTTAGAATGATCCTCTCGGTAAAATAATAATGATGATCGTAATAAACCCTTATAAATAGGTGTTTGATTACAGTTTGTCCCTGCGTGGTTTTTTTTTTTTGAATCAAACTAATTGGCTGCCAAGCTGATTGGGCTGGCTATGGCTTGAACACTGGAGTCTTAGGCCCTTTCTTCTCCCCTTGCCTGGCTGTTCTGTGCTCCCTCTCACCCCCAGCCACCTAGGTCCCGCCTTCTCCCAGCTGCTGAGGGTCAGCTTGAGGTCACCTCTCCCCCTGAACCTTCTTTCTGGGCTGCCCCAGCCATGCCAAGGGGTGCTGTCCTTGACTGTCTCTTCTCTGCTCCTCCTCCTCCCCAGTTCTGGCCCAGAAAAAGGCTGACAGAATCCAGATCCATCATAGGTGCTAAGCACCCCCGTGGAAACGCCTTCCTGGCCGTGGGAGGGGGGGTGGGGGGTGGGCAGCATCCAGCTGGAAGACCCCGATGTCGGTCTGAGTTCTTCAGGTAAATGCCAGGCATCCCTGCATGGGCATTCCTGCTCTGTAGGCCCAGCTGTCAATCAGAGTGCAGTGGGCAGGCAAGAGCTTGCCAGGTGAAAGCCTGCAGAGGTGAGGCTTACTGACTGGACTCCCTGCAGCCCCACTGTGCGCCATCAGAGCCGGGCATCCGGCAGGGTTTCAGGACCCTCCTTGGTGACACTTCCTTCCAGTCCAGGTCCATACCAGCCAGGAAAAAGACCTCCGCAGGGAGCACCGAAAAGGTGACAGTCAGCTGCAAATGACATCTAGTGAGAAGCCAGCAAGGAGGAAGGGAGGCGTGATATCAGAAAGAGGCGGCTCCCTAGGGCCAAAGCCTGGGCTGGGGAACCGGGTGGGGAATTGGAGGCCTCAGTTAACCCTTCTTCATCCCCAGCCTTCTGAATCTTTTAACACCACCCCGTGTGTGCTCAGCGGCTCAGTCATGTCCAACTCTGCAACCCCATGGACTGTAGCCCACCAGGCTCTTCTGTCCGTGGAATTTTCCAGGCAAGAACACTGGAGTGGGTTGCCATTTCCTACTCTAGGGGATCTTCCTGGCCCAGAGATGGAACCAATGTCTCTTGCATCTTCTGCATTGGCAGGCTGACTCTTTACCACAGCACCACCTGGGAATAATTAAAATTATTGGTCTTCTTAGCCAGTGCCTGGCACATAGTAGGCCCTCAGTAAATATTTGTTGGGTGGATGAATGAATGAATGAATGAGGGCGGGGAACTGCGTTATATTCATTCCATTCCTCAGCTCTTAACACAAGGCTAGCACCTGAAAAAGACTCACTGGTAAAGACCCTGATGCTGGGAAAGATTGAGGGCAGGAGGAGAAAGGGGTGACAGAGGATGAGATGGTTGGACGGCATCACCCACTCAATGGACATGAGTTTGAGCAAGATCTGGGAGGTGGTGAAGGACAGGGAAGCCTGGCATGCTGCATCCATGGGGTCGCAGGGAGTCAGGTATGAGCGAGCAACTGAACAACAGCACCTGATTGGTGCTAGCGTGAATCCTGAGGCCATGGACCTTTTCAGAGAAGCAACAGCCCCCTAGGTCACTCGTTCGGAGAAAGGACATCCCGCCCAGGTGCACAGCTGGTTTCCCCAAAGGGGCTCGACTGTGAAGCGCGTGTTTATTTCCATATGGCAATTGTTCGCAGTGATACCGCTACCTCTGCACACCCTCTCCTGGGGGCACACACTCCCTCAGCTCCTGTTTCACAAAACACAGCTTCAGAGGCTGTGCTCTTGCCCCAGAGGAAGGTATATCTGCGACACTGAGAGGCGTGATGAGCAGAGGGAGGGCACAGGGTGACTTAGCCAAGGGAGAAGTCACTCAGGGCAGCCACAGGCTTTTAATTCGCTTAGCGTCTCTCGGCTCCTGTCTCCTAATGGATGGGCCGCCTGCAGCGGGGCACCTCTCTGCAGTCTTGGCACCGAGCTCCATGAGTCACGGCGGGACATGCCTCTTCCAGGGGCACCGGCAGAGCGGGAGGCCTGGACCTCCGGTGGCTGGTGGCTGGCCGCTGGCAACGTGGCTGTCTGCCCCCAGCCTCCCTCTGTCCGTGGTGCTGAGCGCGAATCTCCCAACAGAGGGCACTACAGCACAAAGCAAATTTCTCCTCTCCTGACCCCAGGGACACCCCCGAGGTCAAAGGGCCCTGGGGTCCTCTGTGACCGCTAGTTTATTTATTCCCTGGAGAGAGAGAAAGGATATGGGTTATTATTACCTCCCACAGCCTGGCTTCCAAAGGGTTGGGCTCTGTTGGTTGGGGTAAGCCCTCCTGTGGGGTTGGATAATAATGCTGAGTAGTAAGCCTTTGTGGAATTGCTCCTTTTATGCCAAGCACTGTTCAAGCACACAATGTGTATAAACTCAATGAATCTTCACAATAGCGTATGGTGTGAGTATTATCATTGTTCCTATTTTACAGATAAGAAAACTGAGGCAGAGAGGCTAAGCCACTTGCCCGGTGCAACATAACAACAGGGTCAGATTTGACCCCACATAAAATGCAGAGTCAGAGCCCTTGAATACTCTTCCAGGCTAAGATACACAAAGGCACACATGATGTGTGCAGACATTTACACACGCACACTATTACACAGGCCCTGGAAGCCACTATTCCAATGGGAAATGATATAAAAATAAAACTTTCATAAGCCCAATGTGCTCTGCTTTTCTCATCGCGTTCAGTTCTCATAACAGCCCCCTGTGGCAGCTTGATCTAAGCCCAATTTACAGATAAGTAAACTGAGTCTCAGAGAAGTGAAAAAAATTACCCAGAGTGACAAAGGCAGAGGAATGTTGGATTCGGAGGACAGGAATCCAATGTGAGCTTTTCCCTGGCTCTGTCCCAGAGAGCCACACATGCTCTTTCTCCCTATCGCTGTCTCTATAACACACACACACACTCACACACACACTCACTCATGCAGTCCTCTGGCTCCTTCTTATCTTGCCCTCTGCTTCTCTGTGCTGGGAATTAAACATCCCCCAGGCTGTATCCCAGACAAGACCGAGTTTTTTTTATTGTTTGTTTAAATTAAAAGCAACTGAAAGTGATGCCTTAACATCAGTGACCCAAATCAATACAGAGTTGGCTGCTTGGAATTAAGTCCAACGCTACATCCTTAATGGACTTCTGCCCCATCTGAACTCCAGCAGGTCTTTCCCCAGGGGGAGCCTGGAGGGCTTTCCGTGGGGATTCTAAGGCTGTGGGTGCTGAATGAACCTCAGCATCACAGGTCCAGAGAAAGAATCTGGACAATGAATGAAGGAGTCGGGACAGGAAGTTAAGTCCTGGGGACCAGTGTGGGAGTGGAGAGGGGGAGACAGGCTGACCGACCCTGGAGACCAGCGTTCCCTAAACTGGGCCCCACTAACCACTTGCTTTGTAAGTTTGTAATAAAGATGCCTCGAAAGAGGGTTCAGAGGTTCAGTATATTTGAGAAATGCTGCATATTAGTTCATTCTCCGCATCTTGGAGATTTACAATTCACAGGAGACTTTAAAGGTTATGAGAAATCCTACAGAGTTTTTTGGTTTTATTTACTTGAAATTCAAACTTGTTTGTCTTCAGAGCCCTCTTTGCATAAATACCTAGGCATATCGCACGTCAAGAGTTTTGTAGATTATGGGATGGATGGAAGATGCTGCTCTGAATGGACACGTCTTCTGATCTCTTCCTGAATTATCGTGGTAGTTGCAATAGGGATGATGGTGATGACAGCAACCGTGATAAGAGCAATAGCCACTGACAGCTGATGACAGCTTGAGTGCTTACTACATACTAGGCGCTTTTCAAAATATCTTGCTTGTACTAACTCATTGAATCCTCTTCAATACTCCGAGAGGAAGGCTCTGTTTTTAACTCCATAGAATAGACAAACTGAGACAGAGACAGGTGAGACACTCTTGCCTGAGGTCACGTTGCTTTTATATATTTCTGAGATGGCAAGAAGCGACATGAAGACAAGAACCACGTACTACTTGTGCCGGGGGGGTAGTAGCTGATCAAGAAAGTGTTGGATGGATGGAAGAATGGATGAACGGAAAGATGGATGGGTGGGAGAAAGATCGGATGGATGGTTGATGGATAGGTGTGTGGATGTGAGCATATAGGCTGGATAGATGAATGAGTGGGTCGGTAGGTTGCGGGTGGATGCTGGGGGTGGAGGAACAGATGGAAAGATGGAAAGAAGGGTGGATGGGTGATGGTGGGTGGGTATATGGACAGATGGATTAGGGAAAGGATTGATGGGTGGATGAGCACATGGATGGAGGAGTGGATGGATGAGTCAAGATTAGAAAGCATCATTAAGATTTGCACTTGTTCCTATATCATCGGATTTGCTAAAAATAAGAGGCTTGGGCTAACAGGTATTAGTCATCGTTAGAAGGTGGCAACAGAGGTAACAGGAACAGGAGGGAAAGCATGAGCTCTGGCGTTGGCCTGCCTGGACCCAAATCCTGTCTATAGTTCTCAGGAAAATAACTGCTGGAGAGAGGGAAGGAGGGGAGGGAGGAAGGGAGGAAGTGAGCTAGAAGGTAGGAAGAGAGGAAGGAAGAAAGGACTTACCGTGAGAACCCAAACAACTTATTTAACCTCCCTGTCCTTATGTTTCCTCATCTGCAAAATGGGGTAGGAAAAAGTTACCTCTCCCACTGATTCATAAGACAGTGTTTCAGATGATGTAAACACTCAGTAAATATTAACCGTAGCAATTATCCTCTGTAAGAAGCAACAGGATGCTATAATTACCCACTCTCTGTCTCCTTTTCATCCTTAGCTTCCTTCACTTTGCAGTGCAGAGAGGTAGATGAAGACTCCAGGGTCAAGATCTCAAGGGACTCAGCAGACCGTTGCCCTGACCACAAACCAAAGGCAAAGGCCAACGTGAGCAGGACCAGTAATCCACTCATCTTTCATGGCGCTCTCCAATATCAGTCAGCGTGTTCCTGGCTTTGGGCTCTTGTCTCCAAAGTTGTCAATCCCGCCTGGGATCTTAAGAGCAGAATTTCCTCCTTTCCACGCCAAACTGCAATACCACCCAGAGACAACAGGTGGCGACATCCAATATGCGATTTGTTCTCTTTTTACAACCTTTTAGGTGTGAGGGTCTGTATTACCCAAAACAAACCAGCTTCCTGTTTCAAGAGTCCATTAAGCTTTAGCATATTCACAATGAGGCATGATGTCACAAACATATATACATAAAGTCCTTAGTTAGTCACAATTGTGTGATGGGTCCATAATACTATAGATGAGATAATCGAGACCCAAAGCAAGATTGTCAGCTCCCTGCAGGCTCACTATTTGAGGTGTATGTAGTCTTCACGACACAGTGAAGTGATCTTCTCTTCAGTCAGTTCACCTGCGTCTTGTCTCCCCAGATGATAATGGAAGGATCTGGAAGCTCTGGGCACATTTCCCATTTCACATCGCCCCTTGGAACCTCCAGGACCGCTGTGCTCAAGACTGGAGTCACAGTTGCTGGAGGGGCCAGAAACAAAGAAGGAAGATCCAGCTAACCAGGTCAGTTGTTCCGTCGGGAGTAAAACGGTGTCTGTAATGGAAATGCTCTAGTTAATTACAAAAGTCATCTGGTGAGACCTGACAATTCCCTCCTCTTGCTGGCAGTCTGCTTTCTCTCTTGAGTTTCTAGGTCCTTGAAACATTTGAGGAAAATCTCAATTCAGCTTATACTACAGGGAGATAATTCCATTTCTCTGGGCTTCGGAGTTCCCATTTCTAAGAGGCAAAAGGCCAGGCTAGCTCCACGCGGCCCCTGACAAATGATGTCTCACCTGGGCCTGAGTCTACTTCCTTCTTCCTTGTCTTTCTCTCTCCCTTCCTGTGCCATGGGCGAAGCAGATGCCCCATCCCTAAATAAAGGCTTCCAATAGGTGCCCACCTCCTCTAAGGGCATTGAGGCCACATATGTGCCTTGGATTCGCCTCTGGATCAGGCGCTGATCTGGGTGCCAGGGAAACAGAGGCAGGAGGAGAGAGTTCATGCCTTTGAGGGGCTTGCGGTCAGCAGGCTTTGGTTCGCCACCAGGAGGCCTGAATGCCAAAATCAGGGCTGCCCGCCTGCATCTGCCCGCCTGGCCTCTTTGCCATCAGGGTCCTGCCCCGACCCTCCTGCTCACTTAGCTTCCTTCCCAGATGGCTCCCCGGGCCCCCTGGCTCCTGCTGGGCCCCCACCCTCACCCCTTCAGGCTCTCACCAGAGGAAGGAGAGTCTCAGAACTGCCCACTGGACAGCTCTGCGGACCTGATCCTGCACATAAAGCACGGCCCTGGTCACCCACACTGCAGGTCCCCCAGGCACACCACGGACCACAGCCCGGTCAGGACGGCCTCCTTAAAGCCCTCCACTGACTCTCTGTGGCCAGAAGGCCAGAGCCACCGCCCTGGGAGCAGCTGACGAGGGTCTTATCACTGCACTGGACCCACCTCGGGGGCCACTGTGCCCAGAAGAGCTCTCTTGATTCTAGGCATTTCTACATGCTGTTCCTCTGCCTGAAACACCCCTCCAGCCTCCCCATCTTGCTCACTCCCCTCTGCCTTACCCTGCCCCCACGTGCCCATGCACATCCTTTAGGCTGGCTGGCTCTTACTCACGCCCCAGGGCTCAGCTTTAGCTATCGTCAGTTCCGGGAGTCTGCCTTAGATGCGTTCTCTGTGTTTGCTCCAGGGAGTTAGGAGTATGGCAGTGAGATGGGCAAAGCACAGGCAGGCAAAGGAAAGGAAGGAAGGAGGGAGAAAGGGGTGCAGAGAGCCAGACGTCTAGAGCAAGGCTCAGAATCAGCAGTCAGAGCGGAGTCAGGGTATCACTGAAAGGTTGCAATGTCCAGAAAAGATGCTCAGCCTCTCCAGAGTGATGATGGCCTTCACTTAGCGCTGCCTTGAAAGGATCCCAGACAGAGGTGCTGGCTCTTGTTACAAGACATGTGAGATCACCAAAGGCTCCTGACACCTTCCTTTAGGGGCAGAAGTGGTGCATGGTGGAATACTGGGCCCAGGAGGAGATGAGTAAGTCCATGAGACCTGCAGGCCGGCTCTCAGGGAGTAGGTTCAGGGGGGTGTGTGAAGGGGCCCACACTGCTCTTCAGAGAGTACTGTCTCCTCCGGCAGGACCAGCTCTCCATCCCAGAGAGGATCGAAACTGTCCTGGGCGCCTGGGGACCACTCGTCTTCCTGCTTCCAAGTCTAATGCTTACTGATCAAGATAATTAAATCCCACCTCCTTCCAGCTGCCCCCTTGCAATGTCAGGAGGGACAGGAGCCTCTTCCAGAGAGCTTTGCTTGCCGCTGTTCGATAAGCCCCATATTTCACACCGCGAGTGGCTGCATTTCAGCGCTGGGTGAAGTGGTTTTATTTTTATCGCGCACGCAGGCATATAAATATGTACGAGGAGCTCAGAAGCACTTTAGGGTCTCTCTGGAAGGCAGGCTCGGTGTGAGTGTGAGGGAGCATGGCAATTAGCTCAGCCGGGGCACAGGCTCCACGAGATCCGAAGGTTCAGCTCTCGCCGGCACCGCTGGGCCCGTCCTCCTTAGAACGGAGTCCTCGTGGGCTCCTGAGAACCAGGGGGTGCTTTGGCCAACTTTTCAGAACAAAATTTTTTTAAAACAAGAACAGATCTAATTTCTCTCCTTAACTCCGCTACTTACAGCTGGTGTGACCTTGACCAAAGACCCTTCTTGCTTCTCCTGGGTCTCAGCGTCGATGTCTATAAATGTGGGGTTAATCATGCCTTCCCTGTCAGCCTCCCCGGTCTTTTTGAAAGAATAAAAACCATGAAGAATTCACAATGGGCTTGGAGAACTGTAATATAGAACTGCAAGAAGCTTATCATTATTCCTCCCCAGTCATTCATTTGGAGCAGGTTAGTGAAGGTACAAGACCGTATCTGGTGTAATACAGAGCATTGGATGCTCTAGGCATTGCAGGCTGCCTTAGTCACCACGGGCCGGAGGAGTGAAGCGACATTTGTTGACCCGCTACAGGGCTGGACGCTTCATGTGGATACGGCATTTGGCCATGACAGTGATACCTTCGGAGGCGGGTGTGTCCTTCCTGCTTATAGATGAGGAAGCTAACCCTCATCACGGCTGAGGAACGTGTGCGTGGCCACAGTTTAGGGAACAGAGGAGCCTGGCTTTGAGTGAGGGGCGAGACTCACCTTTCTTCTCGTGGCCACAAGGGAACCACAGCCTGCGGGTTGACCGCCAGCCACTGGGGAGGGCCGGGACATTGGGGCTGGGGGATGAGCCACCAGCCCGCAGCGTGGGCCTCTAAGCAGCCGCATGGTGAGGCTGGTGGGAGTGAGCCTGGGGTCCTCAAGGAGGCTGGTGAGGCTGTGTCCATCTCTGGAACCTGGGTTCTGCCTTCCTTCATCAGGCACAGACGGAAGCAGAGAATGACTTTCATCTGCCGGGTCCCCCAAGTCAGAGAGAGAAATCAAAGGCTCTGGGGGGGTGGGGCGTGCCCAGGTAGAGAATGGATTTTGGAGCACTGAGGGCCCTCTGAGGGTCACGGTCGGGGCCAGAGGGGGGCAAAGGATGCTGAGCTGTGGCCTCTCGTCTCTTGAACTCACATCCCAGCCTGTGGGAGGATCAGGAAGGGATGCAGACTGCTCTCCCCCCAGAGGCCAAGTTGTCTCAGAGCCGCTAGAGAGTCAAGGGCTCGGGATCTCGGTTCTGCTGCTTTCATCCCCCCGAAGGGCCCCACAGCCCCAGGCAGGGAGGGGCAGCAGCTGATAAAGAGATGCCCTGTGACTGTATCTTGAAGGTCAGAGGAGGTACAACCCCGGAGGGCAAGTGCCCAGTTTAAGGGCCCAGAGACCAGGCTGGCATGGGACAAGGAAATTACCCAACACCACCGACGTTTGGGCTTCCCTGGTGGTTCAGACAGTAAAGAATCAGCCTGCGATGTGGGAGACCCAGGTTTGATTCCTGGGTCAGGAAGATCCTCGGGAGAAGGGAGTGGCAAACCACTCCGGTATTCTTGCCTGGAGAACTCACAGACAGAGGAGCCTAGCGGGCTACAGTCCCCGGGGTCACAAAGAGGCGGACACGACTGAGCGACTAACAGCCTCACCCACACACGACAGGGACTGCAGGGGCAGGCCTCTGAGGCTGCAGACGCGGGAGCCACGGCCGCGAGAAGGAGAGGGACTTGGCGCGGGCCCAGCGCGATGTGACTGGTGGGAAAAGTCATCTTGATTTGTAAGTGGACAGTTAAGGGATGCCATCAGAGGGAGCCCGTGTGGAATCACAGGGCTCAGAATCTGGAGGAGCAGGTTGGCAGTTGTTGGATCAGAACCCTGTTCTTTCCAGTTTGATTTTTTCTCTGTTTTCTTTCTAATTTATTTCTGTTTACAAGAAAGCTGGAAGCACCAGCCTCAGTCAGCTGTGGAAAGGAGGTGCATCCATACATGGGCTACTAAGAAAGAGGAGACAGCTGGCCAGCTTGGTGGTAACAGAAGTGAAAGCTGGAGGACTCTCAGGAGGAGGTGGCGCTCAGGGGCCAAGGTCAGCTCTCACAGGCCGTCCCTACTTGCTCCAGTGTTGTTTCCCAGGAAGGTTTCTCTGCTCCCCTCAGTATCTCTCTTTAAATATTTTTAAATTATGGTAAGGTTCACATAACATAAAATGTACCACCTTAACTATTTTTAACTGTTTGGTCCAGTAGTGAGTATATTCATATTGTTGTGCAACCTATCTGCAGAGCTTTCTCATCTTGCAAAACTGAGACTGCGTCCCCATTACCAGTGATCCTCATTCTCCCTTCCCCCCAGCCCATGGCAACCACCACGCTACTTTCTGCATCTATGATTTGACTAAGTCCTTCGTACATAATAGACATACAGTATTTGTCTATTAGTCATTGGCTTGTTTCACCTAGCATAATGTCTCTAAGATTCACCCATGCTGTAGAATATAGTACAAGTTCCTTCCTTTTCAAAGCTGGATAATATTCCATTGCATGTACAGACCACATTTTGTTTATCAGCCATCTGTCGGATGGGCACTTACACCACTTCCGTCTTTTGGCAATTGTCAATATTCCACTGTGAAGATGCTTTCCATTCTTTTGAATACATACCCAGAAGTAGAATCAATGGATTGCATGGTCGATTCTCTTTAAGGAGTGAAGCTTTGTTGGATATTGTCTGCCAGGCACTCCCGACTGCCTCTAAAGGTGGTGAGCATGGTCAGAGAGGCCGGAAGGCACCCGGGAGCCTGGAAGGCAGGGAACGCGACATCCTCACGCTCCTGCGGATTGTGGCAGGTTCGCAGTCCTCTGCCCACATAGGTCCTGTGTCTCCCCGGCCTCCTTGCAGGTGCAGAGTGGAGCTGAAAAGAACCATGCCCAGAAAGCTTGCAGACACTGGCAAGGGGCACCCACATGCCCTTGGCAACTGCTGACAACTGCTAGGAGGCTGGAGACTTTAGGAAGGGGACTGGGATCCACACGCTATAGTCCTGGTAGATGTTTGTTGGCTGAATAAACAGAGGCAGTTCCAAAATTCTAGAAAGCGAGTTCCACGGAGCCGTGAAATATGGCTCGTATGTTTAGGTGATGGAAGCTCAGTGGGTGAATGAACGAATGAACGTACAATGGCATCAGGTGGCTTTCTCTGTAAAAGAGGAATATCCGGAGGAGAAGAAAGGTCAGGAACATTCAACAGACTCTCCACGGACCCTGCATGGTGCAAAGCAAGCTCCTTGTCAGGCAGAGTTCGGGGACGGAGGGGGCGCAGGTGTGGTGCTGCCCAGGGCGGACAGAGGGAGGCAAGTCCACCACCGAGGGCATCGTGGAAGAATTAAGTGTCAGGGAGAGCCAGAAGTCGCCAGTAAGCGTGGCGATGGCCTCTGACACCTGTCCTGCAGCAGCCCCGGGCCAAGTGTTTTCTTAGAAGGCATTTCATTCAGCAACTCTGACAGCCAGGACTGCTGACTATTCCCACTGCCCGGGTCCAGACGCTCGGGGTGACCTGCCCAAGGCCACACACTGCGAAAGGCAGAAGAGAGGGCATGAATCCAGGCCTGGCTCCAGGTACCAAGTTTCTCCATTTCCACAAAAAGTGGCAGCCAGGGAGGGCTTCCTGGGGGAGGTGGCTTGAGCTGTCACGAGTATGCACATCCGTCTCTAAAGGAGAAAAATGCTTTCCAGGTGGAGGGAGAAATACCAGGTTAAGCCCAGAGATAGAAAAAGGCAGGGAATGTTCAGGAAATCAGCAAATATTTATTCCAGTTGAACAGAGCAGGGTGTAAGGGAAATGATTGGGCCCGACCTTGAGCCTGAAGCCAAGTGTCCCAGATACCGTTGGGCAGTCAGGGCTAGAGACAGGAGTGCTCAGAGCTGTGTTTTACCTGAAGCCATCTGGAGGCTGTGGACGGGGGCTGGGGGAGGTGAGCCCGCAGACAGAAAGGGAGCCGGGACCCAGCTGCAATCCTCCAGAAGGGGAACTGGCGTCCCCTGGCGTGCTGGTCTCCGGGGACAAAACTGTGGCCAATCAAGTGTCCTCCTGGCCCTCATGGAGCTGACCATCATGGGGGAAAACAGACAGTGAACAGCTTAGCAACTAAACCAAAATAATGACAGGTTGTGATCTGTACCAGGACGTAACGAAACAAGAGGATGTGAACAGTCACAGTGGGAGTGTGGTGCGACCAGGGAAGGCTTCCTTGAAGAGGTGGCCGTCTGGTGGGACAAGAAGGATCAGAAGAAGCTGGCACTTCCAAGAGCAGAGGAAGAAACGGGAGAGACGCCTTGAGGGGGGAAGAATGTCAGGTGTTTCAGGAACAGGCTGGCGGTGCCCGGGGTGAGTGTGAGGAGGTGAACTGCAAGAGGACAGGAGACAGGGTTGGGGGAATGGGTAGGAGCTGAGATTTTATTCCAGAGCAACAGAGGCCACTGGAGGACGCTCAGCGGGAGGATGACGTCACCTGATTTGCATGTTGAAAGACCTTCCTGGCGGCTTCGTGAAAAATGGGAAGGAGGAGGGCCTGGGGGGATGAGGACACTAGTTAGGAGCCACCACCAGGGCCGGAGAGAGAGGTGCCGGCGCGGGGGGCGGGGGTGGGGGCTAGAAATGGCTGGCGGTCGGGGATGGGGGCTGACTGAAGCTGAGGGGCTCTGATTCTGGGAGAGCCACGAGTGAGAGGTCCCACTGGGAGGAAAGCTCTCTGTTTCAAAGGCAGGTGACAGCCGGGGATAAAGCCCTGCAAAGTTTGACCCTGGCAGCAAATCCAATTTCACACGTCTCCTTCTGGGTAGCATTTGCCTTCTCTCCGACTGGGAGGTCAGAGCAAACCACTGCAGTGCTTCTCAGCGGGTGGGTGGGGGAAGGCTCTCCTGGGGGGTTATGCTGGGCTCAGCAAAACCCTGTCTGGGTGCTCGGAGGAGGACAGTGGGGAGAGAGGACTCCCTCCCTGCCCCGCTCCTGCCCCGGGGGAGCCCTACTGATGTTCTGGACAAAAGTGCCAGGCGTTTCTCTAGGTGCTAGCGAGGTGCGGTGAAGGAAAAGGGTGTGTCCCCTTTCCCAGCCCTTCCCCACGGCCCATCAGGCGTGCAGGTCCCAGCAGCGGAGGGCCAGCTCCCGGGGTCCACACCTTGTAATCTGCCCTTAACATGAACTGGACCAAGTAATTTGCTTCTTGGGGACAGAACAGGCAAATGTGACGGGGTGCGTGCTCAGCCGTTTCCAAATCTTTTGTGACCTCACAGACTGTGGGCCACCTGGCTTCCCTGTCCGTGGAATTTTCCAGACAAGAATACTGGAGTGGGTTGCCATTTCCTCCTGCAGGGGATCTTCCCAACCCAGGGATCAAACTCCCGTCTACTGCATCTCCTCCTTTCGCAGGCGGATTCTTTATCACCGAGCCACCTGGGAAACCCACTCCTGAGACTGGGTCTCAGAAGAACTGTGGCTTTGGTCTGGGTGGTGCTTCCTCCGGCCCCTCCGTCACCCGCTCTGATGATGCCAGCTGCCGTGTTGCCTGCTGCCCTTTGGCGAAGCTGCTGTGGGAAGGAACCACAGGAGGCCAACAGCAGGATGAGGGGCTGAGGTCTTGATCCAACAACCCGTGAGGCGCTGAAGCTGCCAGCCCCCGTGGGAGAGAGCTTGGAGAGGCCCCAGGAGCCTCTTCAGTCGAGTCAGATGTGACTGCAGCCTTGGCCAATTAACTTGGGGGCCACCCTGAGCCAGAGGCGCAGCTAAGCCACGCCTGGAGTCCAGACTCCTGAATCAACAGTAAACGCTGCTGTTTGAAGCTCTTAAGTTTTGGGGTAATGGGCTACACGGCAGAGGATGACAAATGCACTGGCGAACACTTTAGACACAAGGAAGGATTTACCTGCACACGTCTTACAGGGTCGGTGCCATCACCCCACGTTACAGATGTGAAAACTGAGGCTCAGAGAGGTTCACAAGCTCACCCAAGGCCATGCAGCTAAGAAGTGGCTGGGGAAAAAATCAAACAGAAGCAGTTGGCTCCAGAATCTGATGTTAAACACCACTCTGATGGGAGAGGTGCCACCCTCCCTGGGCAGTGCCTGATCTGATGGGGGAAGGACCCGCCCGACACCAGGAGCCTTGCCGTCCAGTCGGGGAGCTGGCTCTGCCAGCTTGCTCTGCATCCACCTTTAAATCACCCCAAAGGAGCGTCCAGAACCACCTTACCTTGTCCTGACTTTGGCGTGGTTTCCTCCTTTAAGCCTGACCTTTTGTGCCATTCCCTGATAGAGTCTCAAATGTCTTGGGCCTAATTCTGGATCCTGGACCCACGTGGTGCCAGGCCTTTGCTAAACATGATACACATCAGCCTTCTCAGGAAACAGTCACTTTAAAGGTGAAGTAGTTAAGACCCAGAGACGTGAACTTCCATGTCACATGGCCAGTAGTCAAAACCCACCTGACCCGCTGGGCTGTGCTTCCTCCCTGGTCCTGAGCCCGCCGGGTTTTGAAACTGCCTTGAATGTCACAACCCCCAACCGCAGGCCACTTGCATCCCTGGTGGAGTCTTGTGACCTGTGTGCCCTCCAGAGTGTGCCATGCCTGGGAGGCGCATGGTGGGAGGGGGGCCTCTCTGGTGTCTCCAAAGTGCAGCATCTAGTGGGCTCCTAACACATCTTTCTCTGTTGGACGAACGAAAGAAAATCGCTCATGAGGTAGGCAGAGGGGGCATGATTCCATGTTTGCCTTTTCCCCTTCCAAGCGAGGCTCCATCCTTTTGGACAAATTGATCCTTCTGTAATGGGGGACCATCACAATCACCCCACTTTCTATTCCCCGAGGGGCAGGCAGGGAATCCATCTCCTTCTTTAGAATGTGAATCTTGAGCAGAAGAGCAGACTGCCTAGAGAAGGCAGATGCTCTGCCCTGGCTTCCTGGTCACCCAGCCTGGCCCTGACAGTCTTCCCTGCTTGCAACCAAATAGCCCCCTGCAGCCCCAGACCCCCGAGAACAGCCTGGCTGGCCTCTGCCTTCCTCACCAGGACTTTCCAACTGCAAGCCAGGCCTCTCACTACCTGGGCAGGGGCAGGGGAGGAGGTGGTGCGGCCTGACCCCCACCCCATGGGGCCTTGGGCTCAAGTTCAGGCAGCCCCCCGATGGCCCAGCCTGAGCCCCGGGGGCCAGTCCAGTGGGAGGAGAAGCCAAGAGCTGGGCTTTTCCCTCCGCTCCTGAGAGGTGCACCACCCACGCCCCATCTCCCTGGAAATCTCCACTTTCTCCCTTTTCCTTGGTATCTTCCCTGACCTTCCCCCCATCCCCCACCCTCAAAGAAGCCTGTGTGCTAATTAGATAAGTAATAACATGGCAAGACTATGATTCCTCATTAGCTTGGGAGAGAGTCCTTGCTACATGACTGATAGGCATCTACAAGAAAATTAACTCCGGTGCAAGGACTCCCTAATCAAGATTAATGAGGGGGTGGGGAGGTAGGAACTGGGGGCCTAGAACTTTCCAAGCATCTCCAAGGGCCGAGGGATCTGTACCCCATGGGGGTATTGGGGAATGGAGGTGGAGAGACAAGAGGTCCCAGAGCTAGTCTCAGAGTTCAAGGCTCCATTCTGTCTGCTTTAGGCTAAGCCGCCCACAAAGTGAATCAGGAGATACAGCCCGTGGGGTACCAGGAGAACAGACACTAATATAAGTTGCAGTCCTTGCTTTTGAAGAGTTCACAATCCAATCAAGCAGATAATTACAGTGCAGGATGATACGTGAGCTGATGCAGGGAATAGCCAGCTTTTATGAAGCACTTACTATGCATTTGGCAACATCCTAAGTGGTTAACATGTATTCGTGTCTTTAATCCTTATGACACAGCTATGATGGTCTCCAGTTCGCAGATGAGGAAACTGAGATCTGGAGAAGTTAAGCAAGTCGGCTAAGGTCGCAGAGCTAAAGAGATGGAGGGAGGATGTGAACCCCAGTTGTACGACCTGGAACCCAGGCTTTTAAGCACCATCCTAGATCTCGTTGATGGGCACACTGGTGGTTGGCATGGGGAGTCTGGGGTGTGTTGAGAAGACAAGAAGGGGCCCGCAGTGCTGCCCTGGCAACACGCGAGGTTGCAGGGGAAAGAGCCTGTGAGCTGGGCCTTGTCAGAGAAACAGAATCTCACTCAGTGGAGAGTTATTGATTGAATCTTTGACTTATTCATTCATTCATCCCACAGATAAGTGCCAGATCCCACAGGGAACACCGCAAACACAGTGGTGAACAAAATCAGACATGGAACATCCATGTAGATGGAGAGGCTGACATTGAATAAATAATCACATAACCAATTAGTCTACCCCAGGGCCAGGTCTAGGGTGGTCCTGCACTCTTGAGAGTGAGGCCCTCTTTAAAACTGTGCCCCAAATGCCTCAACCTGGCCCCAGCCCCCTGGCCCGACCCCTGGGAGCTATAGGGTGTTGAAACCGCATCCCTGAGGCCAAACTCTGAGCCGAAGCCCAACCCGTAGCTAAATGTTTACATGGGTCAAGTGGGTCTCAGGCACCACACCGCATCTTGCCTTCTGCCCTCTGAGTTGCCAGCTTCTTCGTGCCGCTGGTCCAAGGCAAGAAAAGAGGCAAGACCAGTGAAACGCGTACCACTTTTCTCTTCCACATGCCAGAAAGCATCCAACTTATCCCCAACTGGCCACAAGAAAGTGACACTCTGATGGGATGGAGAGAACACCCTGATCAATCTTCTTAAAGAGGCTTTAGGAGTTCCTTTTTTCTTTTTTGTCTTTTCTCTCCCTGAAGTTGTTGTTTGGAGTTGGAGGACTTGGAGCCGAGAGACCTCATGAAGCATTAGAAAGAGTCCTGTCAAATGTGTGTCAAACCCTGTCTTTTCTCCCAGGTCCTCTGCGTTATGAAGATGCAGCGTCCATGGGGTAACTGGCTGTCACAGTCCCCGTATTAGTAGCGGGGCTCCATCTGTGTCCGTTCCCTCCCTTTCTTCTCCTAGGGCACCCATCCCAGGCTGTTTGCTTGGCTGACCTACATCACATTCGTCCACGTCTCTGCTTCCCACTTCTCAAGCCCTTTCTTGCAAAAGTCCAGGAAGGAGAACTGTGGTCTCTGGTGACCCACGGGGCCAAGAGTATGGTGGCGAAGGGAGGTATGGCAGGTTGCTTCTAAAACTGTTCCCAGTGAGGGACTTACCTTGCAGTCCAGCGGTAAAGACTCCATGCTTCCACTGCAGGGGCAGTGATGGGTTCAACCCCCGGCCCGGGGACTAAGATCCCACGTGCAGCCAAAATAAATGAATAAATAAAATTTCATTTAAAAAATCAGGGTGGTTAAAACTGTCCCCAATGGCCCTCATCTCCTGCTTCTGCAGCCTGGTGTAATCTCCTCCCCTTGACTGTGGGCTGGACCCAGTGCCCGCTTCTTAGGAGTAGAATAGAGCAAATGTGATGAGGTGTTGTTTCTGAGGTTAGGTTACAACAGACTGTGACCTCTGTCTTGCAAGCACATTCTCTGGCCCGTC
Organism: Cervus canadensis; assembly: GCF_019320065.1. Lineage (NCBI taxonomy): Eukaryota > Metazoa > Chordata > Mammalia > Artiodactyla > Cervidae > Cervus > Cervus canadensis. The sequence continues at coordinate 1,571,464 of NC_057409.1, read as the reverse complement.
TCTGCTCGCTCTGACGAAGCCAACTGCTCTGCTGTGAGCTGCCCTAGAGAGGCCCACGTGGAAAGAAGAGAGGGAGGCCCCCAGACAATAGCCCATGAGGCACTGAGACTCTCAGTCCAAATATCTGTGCGGAACTGAATCCTGACCGTGCCCGCTGGTGTGAACTTGGACACAGATCCAGCCCCCACTGAGCCTTAAGGCGACACCACAGCCCCAGCTGACCTTCTCAGCCAGGGGCCCCGTCTAAGCTGCACCTGGCTTCCTGACCCACAGAAACTGATGTACTAAAAACATGCTGTCTGAAGCGTCCACGTTTTGAGATGGCTTGTTATATAGCAGTAAATAACTAATGCAGGGAGGGGACAGGGAAAGGAATCAGAACAAGTAGCAGAAGATATCCGTAGGAGCACAGACCTTGACGAACCTTAGCCATGCCTTGTGTAAATGAACACATTTATAGGTAAGAGAAGTTAAAATATTCATTTGTCACTGAGCTGGGTCTGGTCAGATAAGTGGACCTTGGGCCTTCTTTCTCTCTGTCTAGAACTCTTTCTGCTGGCATACAAACTGTTGAAGGTTGTCACTCAATTTCTTTGGGATTTAAAGTATGGTTAGAAGGCACTTATGTCTTTCGCTGAGGATGTGTTTAAATATGTTAGTTTTGTTTCAGGACCACATTACATTATACAGCCCTGGGGTGTAGGTCAGCAAGTGTTGAATCTGAGCTATTTCTCTACAAGAGGATATTTTCAAAGTCCTGTTTATAGCTCACTGGGTGACCTTGAGGGTCAGTTGATGGGCCAGGAACAAATTCATAATGCAGATTTTTCCTTTCATCCTTCCAGGCGAAAGGCTCGGGTTTCCATGAGCTTTTGTTTTGACTTCAGACTGAGGCCTATTCATTATTAACCTACTCAGTGAGTGATTAACAGACCACCAGCTCAGGCCCTAGATTCAGCTGTCTCTGAAGGGGCCTGGCTGCCTCACACACTTGACAACATCACACAGCTCCCACTGCGCCCACGCTCAAGCAGACGGTGTCGATTCCCCCATTTCCGAGGGGAGGGACGCCCTGTTATCAGCGAGTCAGCAGGGTGGTCCTGAGTACACTGTGATTTTCAATTGCTTCTCTCCTTGCTTTGTAATTAGCGGCACCTTCCAGTTTAACTGCACCATTTATCAATTTAGTTTGGTAGGGGGAGCGGTTTGGTTAATTTTACAATGTTCTGGTTAACCCTACTATATTCTCAAGTGTGAATGTGTTGCAGTTAAAAGAGCCGTCCGTGCGTCCCTGACCAAAGCAAATGTATAGAATTGCGTGATGGTGGTGTTTTACTGTTAGCACTTCTTCATATTTTTCAGTTGCGAAGTGGAACCTTTGGTCCTATGGCTTTTGTCCCACTGAAGTAATCCTTGTACCAGAGTCTGAGAGCATGTAATGGCTTAGTTATCCTGCTTTGGTTCTGGCCCATGTGTCCAGATGAAACTGGATGCACATTTTCCATGCAAAGACTCAGCAAGATTTGAGTCCTGCCCGCCCCTCTAACTCTAGCTTCATCCTCCACCTGTTGCATGAACCTTCTTATGGGTCGCATTGTTCCCTCCAGTCAGATTCACGTGCTGAAATCCTAGCAACCCCAGTGCCTCCGAATGTGACTTTATTTGAAGACAAGCTCTTTAAAGAGGCCGTAAAGTTAGAATGAGATCATTAGGGTGAACTCTAATCCAAAGCAACTGGTGTCCTTATAGGAAGAGAAACCTTGAACCCAGACACACACCGGGGGAAGACCATGTGAAGACGCAGGAGGAAGGTGACCACCCACAAGCCGAGAAGGGAGGCCTCAGAAGAACCCAAGCATGCCGACACCCTGATCTCAGGCTTCTAGCCTCCAAAACTGTGAGGAGGTACGCTTCTGTCATTTAAGCCACTCAATCTGTGGTACTCTTTTAGGGCAGTCCAAGCGCACAGCCTCTGCGTGGCCCCGCACACAGGCTGCTCAGAGGTCAGGGGCACAGCAGGGCTTCACTCCAGTAGGACGTTTCGGGCTTGAATCCCAGCTCTGCTGATTATTAGCTCCTTCAAGTCACTTGACCTTGAGCAAGTTGCTAGTGTCTCTCTGCCTCCATTTCCCATCTACAAAGCAACAATAGTGCCTGCCTCATAGGGCTACGTGTAAGTTAAATTAGTAAGTAGTATGTAAGCATTGGCTTTATCATTCATTTGAAGAGTGTCTTTTGAGGACCCACTATTGCCAGGCATTGTACTCAGTGCTGGAATATCATGGGGAACAAAATAGCTCGGTAGACCAGTTGACCACTTTTGATTTTTTATATATATATGTAAAATATATATAAAAAATATATATATATATATTCCCCCCACCCCCGACTTCTTTCTCTCTGTTTGGAATATCTTACTTATCTCTCCCAGCCATCACTCTTTTTAACGTATTTATTTGGGAGGATTGTCTCTGGGCTCGTCTCCTCTGGGCTGGCCCCTCCTCTGGCTCCTAAAGTGTCCCATATCAACTTCTGACAGCCTTACCACCTTGAATTGGCTCCCACTGGCCCAGGGCAGGGACTCAGTGGTGCTCACCTTGGAGCCCCCGTCCCTCAGCCCAGCGCCAGTGGCTTGGCAGAGTGTCCAACACATCACTCTCACACTAACCTGGAAGTCGTTTCTTGTCACTGTCAGCTCTCCACTGCTCACCCTCGGGCTGTTCTGCCGATCTGTCCTCATCATCACTATTCGGAGTCTTTGCTGGGCCCCTGCTAGCTGCACTGTGGCGCCTGGCAGAGTGGGCCCAGTCCTCAGCTTTATCCAACGCAAGTCAGCTGAGCAGATGCTGACAGCCATCCAGCTAAGATCCAGATAAGACAGAGTAGTGAAGATAGAATGGGATTTCAGAAGCCATCCTATTCACCTCCGTGCCCACAAAGAATCCCTCCAAAGTGTCCTTACCAGGTGGTCTCCAGCCTCTGTCTGCTGCCTGCCCACTGCACGTGACCCCCAAGTTAGTTCATCCCATTCTTGGTGGCCCCAAATGCCCACCTCTTCTTCACCCTGTTCTCAAAGATATCATGGTGAATTGCAGGTGTGTGTCAGGGGACCCCAGTCGAACCTAACTCTCTACCTATATCAGTGGATGTCACTTACTTAATGTCTGTGTTTGACTCTTCATGTTTAATCTTTGTAATATCTATGGGATGAACCTTACTATCCCTATTTTACAGATAGGAAAAATCAGGCCCCATATGGGCTCAGTGTGAGGAAACCACCCACCAACATCATACCACTGATACGTGGTAGGATGGGGATTGGTCTCCTCTTTGGCTGACTCCCACATGCGGGTTCTGGGAAGTCTCCCATGCTGTCTCCCGTATCGCCCTCAACCTCCAGGGATGATGGAGGCTGACTCCACGTTTGGAGGTGGCTGGAGGGGCCCACTTCCCAAACTGAGGGCTGATGTCAGAGCAGGAAATGGGGGCCTTGCTGTTTCAAGGGCCTCGCCCGCTCTCCAGGGGCCGCGTGAGAGGTCCTTCCTCCCCTCGGCCTCTAACACCCGGAATAAGGCCCTGCCCTCTGCACACCCCCAGCTCCCGATAGTCTCCTGGGCTAGCATCTCAGTGCGCACTCAGCTGAGTTTACAAATCCACACTCAGCGTTTCTGGCAGGATCTCTGGACGCAGACCCTGAGGTCCCCCTCTCGGGGCCAGCTGAGACTCGGCCATCGGCACTGCTGTCCATCCTCCAGTGCCCTACGGAGAGAATTTCAGAGCCCCTGGGGAAAGTGGTGTCACAGCAAGTGACCGAAGGTCTAGGAACACTCAGAGGGCCTGGGCTGGTGCGAAACTGGGGACAGATGACCAGCAGAAAGGACTTTCACGTGGAGACGGGGAAAGGGGGGTATGATGAGGGAAGGCAAAGAATGTGCAGCTGGGGTCAGGTAGCCGCAGCTCCAGTCCAGACCCAGCCACTTACTGTGGGTGACCTTGAGCAGGTCATTTAACTGAGACTCAGTTTCCCCATCTATATAAGGAAGATCATCACGCTTCCCCTTTAGGGTCCTTGTATAGATGACACAAACTTTTTATGCAAATGACTTAACCTATGCAAATCTGGCAGAAATTATACAGTCAATACAGGTACTTATGTCTCAGTCATGATGGTAGCAAAAGTACTTCCCTCCTAGTAGTAATTAAAATAGTCACATCCTGCTGCCCCTTTGCAGTCCACAAACCCATATCTGACCATTGTTTCCTTTCCTCTGAGACCTGCCCGGCTGGCCAAGCTGGGCTGGGAATGTGGATCAGAGCAGTGGGCAACAGCAGGGGTCCAGGGGCGGCACTTAAGAGACGTCCATTGTCATCACTGGTCTCAGTGCACGGAGGGGCAGCCGCTCGATGTGGGTGATGATGGGCTGGGAAAGTAGATCAGTGTGTGAGCCGCGGGGGCTGAGACCGGAGCTGGTAACCATGGCACTCGGCTTCCATAGTGCATCTCTGCAGGCAGGCCCCCACCCCCGCCCCCGAGCACCATAGTCCCACCCAAACCCCTTCCCCGATCTTCCTCAGCTCCACACAGTCCCCAGGAGCCTCTTGCTCTCCCCTTTAAAGTTCAAGGCCCCAGCTCCCTCTGGCGGAAAGGAGCCTCTGACCTTTCGGCTCAGCAGGTATGAGGCCGACTTTGAATAAGGTCCAAGAAAGCCTCCCACCCGCCTCTGGGGAGGAGGCCAGGACGGGGTGGGAAGAGGGATCTGGGCTCTTTGTCTGGACCTGGGTTGCCCAGTGCCCCACTGGCTGCAGCGGCTAGAATGTCGATCGCTCCCCAGCCGCCTGCCACCCCCTCCCAGCCCCGAGAAGGCAGCGGATCCATCGTTTTGTCTTTCCCGGTTCTGTCGATGTCTCCTTCGGGGAGCTCGCTCGATGATGGCTCCAGAAAGCTGCACGGAGCAGAGAGGCCAGAATTAAAACGGCCGCGCAGAGGGACCCCTGCGGACCCCCAGTTTCCAGAGGCATACGGATCAGAAGGCAGAAAACGCTGTGTCTGTTCTGCAGACGTCGATGGTTTTATTCATCGTCCTCCTCCCGGCTCTCGCCCCCGCCTTCTCCTCTTCTTTATCCGCGCTCCGCGCGATGCTGCCAAGAGCTCCTCTCATCTGTTCTGCACAGAGGCCTGGGGATGAAAGGGCTGACAGGTGTCTCGTTGCCAGTTGCCAGGCACGGGGGCATTGTAAGCAAGCTGCAGACCCGCGGCTCTCGGGCTCCGCCCACAAAGGGGCGAGAGGAGCGAGGGCAGCGGCCGGAAGGCGTGGGGCCGCCCCGCGGGCCCCGGAGGGCTCGCACCTCCCCTGGAGCCCGCAGGCCCGGGACGGGGTGGGCACCGCAGCATCACTTGGGGCGCAACCTCCCAGACCTCGGTGGAGAAAACGCGGCCCCGAGTCCTCCCTTCCTCCCAGGGTGAGTGGGCATCAGGCTCAATGGTGGGTGTGAACCCCCCATGGAGGAGCTCGCCACCTCCCACACAGTCCCTCGGGCTCAGCCCCACCCGGCGTGGTGCACGCAACACCTCTTTTTTCCCTTCTTCTTCTCCTTCCCTTTCCACCCGGAGCCCTGAGCCCTCCGTCCCCACGTCTGTCCCACCTCTGCTCTTGGAGGGAGGGACGCACAGTCTGAGGATGCCGCAGTTCCCAGCCCTGTCTGCCCGTCAGTCACCCGTCCTCTCCGGGGAGCATTTTCCTTGACTGCAGAGCTGGTCATGGAGCCCTGCGCCCCTCACTGCGTCCTCGACTCCACCCCGAGGTGGGGAATGCGCTAATGCCTGCACTGGACTGAAGAAATGGCTGGCCTGGGGAGACATTGGGTGTACAGCCTCTGTGTTTTGAAACCACGCCCCCCACCCCTCCGCCAGCAGATTCAGGGGCTGGCTACCTCCAGTCTCCTGCTGGGCCTCCGCCCTAACCACCCTCCCGGGTCTGATCCACTCACCCGGGGCTGCTCGGCACAATGCGGGAGGAGGGGGTCCCCGCCCCCCGCCCCCCATCCAGCTGCCCTGCGAGCCGCCCGGGAGAGGAGTCCTGTGTGTCCGTGGAGACACAGCTCAAACACGTTTTTCCCTTCCGTGTCCTGGACTGGAAAACCACATTTGTGCACGGATGTGCGCTCTTCTTACCACATGGGCGTGTCTGTGCGGTCCACACGACCAGGCCCACACGCTCCCGCCTCAGGTTCGTGAACTCGCCTGTGCGTGACACCACACCTGTGAGAGCAGGCGTGTGCCCACGCGTGTGTTCACGGGGCCCAGGCAGCCCCGCGTACAGGCCTGTGGACCACGCCAGCTGCGTGGATGCTCCTGCCTCTTCGGCACGTGAGGAGCGAGACAGCCCCCTTGTTACCATGTCATCTTATTAAACACGCGGCATGTTAATAGCGCCTACGAAGTGGGTTATGAAAAGCTCTTTATTAAAAATAATAAGAAATGGCCCTCTTGTTCCACAACTTCTGAGCCACGTTCAGCCGCTCAGGCTGGCAGGTTATTAAAGTGGGATCAAGCATCTTTAACGTGCCTTCTGCAGCAGCTGCCTGGTGGATCTGCCTCATTACCGGCTGGCTGGCCCCAGCTGCGCCAGTCTCCGCCGCTCGCCCCCTCAGACACGGGGCCGGGAAGTGGGAGGAGGCTGGCGGGGAGGCAAAGGCTCCGTCCTGTGGTCCGACCTCCCAGGGCTGCTTGCTGGGTGATGACATGGTCCCCTGTACCTACCGGCCCCCTGGACCCGGCAGGTGAGGGTGGGGCTCGCAGGCAGGCTGCCATCCCAGAAGAAGTACCTGCATCCCAAGTGATGCCCCCTTCCGGAGCATCTCCTCCCTCCTCTGCGGGTCTGAAATGACCACATTCATCCCGTCTGTCATTGACCTCTTGATCCAGGAGACAGCAGCTCCCAGGGCAGAGGTGAGCCCGGACCGTGGGGACGAGAATCCGTCCAGCACTTCTCAAACTTGGCTGCGGACGCGAACCCCCTGGAACCTTGCTAAAGGGCAGACGCTGATACACATTTCTTACAAGATCCCAGGGGATGCTGGAGCTCCTGGTCCACGGCCCGCTGTCTGAGGAGCGAGGCCCCAGGTGCCTCTCGGGGATGGACACAAGGATACGACCTCGAGGGCCAAAGCCTCCAGCTCACTGTGCACGTGGTTTGGTGCCGCCCTCGGATCGAGAGCTCCACTAGGGCAAGGGGCTGCGTCTGCTGTTCCCCACTGCCTGCCTCCTCTTGGCGTCCCAGCTGGGGCTCTGCTCACAGGGCTTCCTGGACTCCAAGAAGGGGAGCCAGGCACACTAATGGCCACTGAGCACCTACTATGTGCCGAGCACTTCATGTAAGTGCTACTACTATAGTTGACAATGCGACTATTGTGCCCGTTCTAGAGAGGAAGAAACTGAGGCTCAGAGAGCAGTTGTTTGCCCAAGGACACCTGGCTCCGTGGTGTCAGACCCAGATTTTGGTCCTAGGTATGCAGGTCTCCCCAGTCCTGCTTTTCCCCCCAGAGCAGGGCAGGGAAGCCCCCACGGTGTCCTCTCCACCTCTCTGCCAGCAGCCGCCTTCCCAGACCAGAGACAGGAGACATGGAGGCGGGAACCATCGGCCTGCCTCTTTACTTCCTACAGCATCCACTCCCTGGTGAACCCCTGACCCCCCTACCAATGTTAGTTGCAATTATAAACGTGTCCCCTGATCTCTGGGAGATGCTCAGGCAGGCATACAGAGGCTTGGTTTGTGGATAACTTTCAAGGTGTGAAGTGCCTTGTTTAGCCAGGCAGCTGGAGGCCAAGAAGGAGCCTTTACCAGCGTCCCCCTTGCCCCAGCTGCCAGAGGAAAGAAGATACAAGCAGTAGCAACAGCAAAGCTTACTACATGCCAGACACTTCACATGGATCATCTCTCTTCTCTCCAAACCCCTAACATGTAACTATTTTATTCCCTCTTTCAGATGAAGGAACCAAGGGTCAGAGAGATTAGGTTATTTGCTGGAGGACACGACACACAGCTAATAGCACCACCAACCCAATGGACCTGAATTTGAGCAAACTCTGGGAGATAGTGGAGGGCAGAGGAGCTGATCTGGGCTTTGTTCCCAGGCAGCCCAGCTACAGGACGCATGGATTGCACCATGCTTCACAGAGATACGTGAGCCTGAAGCAGGTCTACGGGAAATCCTGGCCCATGTTGAGGATCACAGAATCACATGATTCTGGGGTTGGAGGGGGGTTACAGGGCGCTGAGTACTTCCTTATTTTACAGATGGGGAGGCTGAGGCCCAGGGGAAGGGACCCTTGACTCAGGGCCACAGCAACTTAACTGGAGAGCCGGAACTCCGATCCAGGTCTCCTCCCAGGCAGCACGGTTGCAACCTCGGGCAGTGTCACCAGGATCCTCTTGGGGTGCGGTTACCCTAAGGCAACCTGCCATCTTCTAGGAAAACCGGAAAACGGCTTGGCCTCTGCTTAGCACAGAGTTTGGCACCTCAGCATTCCAGGGCTGAGTCATGACATCGTTGTCGTTCACACTGTTTCTCCTCTGTCCTGGGTCTGGGGTGACACCCCACCCCAAGTTCAGGCTCTCTATCTCCCTTAGGTGCTGGTCCAAGGTAGCCAGGATATTGGTGAAATGTAAGCAGCCAGCTTTTAAAAAGAGAGCTGTGAGCCCGCTCAGGTATTCCTAGAATGTGCTCGGGTGTGCCCGTCAAAGGAGACGCTCGCCAGCCGTCTCATCCATTACTGGTGAGAGCGTAAATAGATGCTTCTTTGGAAGGTGATTTGACACTAATATCAAAGTTTGAAATGCACAGATCTTTCAACCCATCCATTCCAGAGCTGGGAATTTACCCCTTAAACTTTTTCTTGTATTTGTGTTTAAGATAAACACACACGCTCATGTATGCCGCCCAAAGGCAAAAATATTTACTCAGCATTATTTACAACAGCGAAAGAGTGAAAACAACCAGAATTGCCATGAAGAAGGAATTGGTAAGAAGGTCTAGTTCACGTGTATAAGAAATCGCTGCCTGGTCAAGGTGACAGGCTAACAGCACACCTCTGGAGCCCAGGCCTCTGGGTTTCCGTTTATGCCCTGTCCCCTACCGTCTCTGTGAATCTGGACGAGTCACTGAACCTCTCTAGACCCATTTTGGTATAAAATGTGATGATTGTAGGACCTGCTTCAGAAAGTCTGGGAAGATTAAATGAGTTAGCACATGTTGGTCACTTGAATAACACGTGACCTACAATAAGCGCTCAAATAACAGACACTCTTCCTATGATTGTGGGACTGTTGAAAAGAATGATGTAGCTGCATGTGTTGATTAAGAAAGATCTCCAAGCTATTGTTAAGTGAAAAAAGCAAGATCCAGAATAGTGTAAAATGATTCTTTTAGTGTGAATTTAAAAAAATAATTAATGCTTTTCTGTAAAGTTTAGGTATTATAATCATTGTGCATATTACCTTTCTTTTTTGGGAATGTTCAAAAAATGGTATCCAGGCCATAGGGATTAAGAGCCTCTTCTGTTTTTGTGTTAAAAAATCAAATACATGTATAATGTACACTTTTTAATTTTTAATATCAGTAAAAACCGCCTAACATGAAATTGACCATGTTAACCATTTCTAAGGGTACATGCATGCTAAGCTGACTCAGTCATGTCCAACTCTTTGCGACCCCATGGACTGTAGCCCGCCCGGCTCCTCTGTCCATGGGATTCTCCAGGGAAGAATACTGGAGTGGATTGCCGTTTCCTTCCCCAGGGGATCTTCCCAACCCGGGGATCGAACCCTCATCTCTTACATCTCCTGCCTTGGGAGACGGGTTCTTTACTACTAGTGCCACTGGGAAGCCCCCTAAGAGCACAGTTCAGGAGAATTAAGTATATTCACACTGCTGTGCAACTGATCCCTAGAATGTTCTCATTTACCCAGCTTTCTTTATGGTCCAACTCTCACATCCACACATAACTACTGGAAAAACCATAGCTTTGACTAGATGGACCTTTGTTGGCAAAGTAATGTCTCTGCTTTTTAATATGCTATCTAGGTTGCTCATAGCTTTTCTTCCAAGGAACAAGTGTCTTTTAATTTCATGGCTGCAGTCACCATCTGCAGTGATTTTGGAGCCCAAAGAAATAAAGTCAGCCACTGTTTCCATTGCTTCCTCCATCTATTTGCCATGAAGTGATGGGACCAGATACCATGATCTTAGTTTTCTGAATGCTGAGTTTTAAGCCAACTTTTTCACTCTCCTCTTTCACTTTCATCAGGAGGCTCTTTAGTTCTTCTTCACTTTCTGCCATAAGGTGGTATCTTTTGCATATCTGAGGTTATTGATATTTCTCCCTGCAACCTTGATTCTAGCTTATGCTTCATCCAGTCCAGCGTTTCTCATGATGTACTCTGCATATAAGCTAAATAAGCAGGTGACAATATGCAGCCTTGATGTACTCCTTTCCCAATTTGGAGCCAGTCTGTTGTTCCATGTCCAGTTTTAACTGTTGCTTCCTGACCTGAATACAGATTTCTCAAGAGGCAGGTCAGGTGATCTGATATTCCCATCTCTTTCAGAATTTTCCACAGTTTATTGTGATCCACCCAGTCGAAGGCTTTGGCATAGTCAATAAAGCTGAAATAGATGTTTTTCTGGAACTCTGTCACTTCATCGATGATCCAGTGGATGTTGGCAATTTGATCTCTGGTTCCTCTGCCTTTTCTAAATCCAGGTTGAACATCTGGAAGTTCACAGTTCACATACTGTTGAAGCCTGGCTTGGAGAATTTTGAGCATTACTTTGCCAGTGTGTGAGATGAGTGCAACTGTGAGGTAGTTTGAGCATTCTTTGGCATTGTGTTTCTTTGGGATTGGAATGAAAACGGACCTTTTCCAGTCCTGTGGCCACTGCTGAGTTTTCCAAATTTGCTGGCATATTGAGTGCAGCAGTTTCACAGCATCATCTTTTAGGATTTGAAATAGCTCAACTGGAATTCCATCACCTCCACTAGCTTTGTTCATAGTGGTGCTTCCTAAGGCCCACTTGACTTTACATTCCAGGATGTCTGGCTCTAGCTAAGTGATCACACCATTGTGATTATCTGGGTCGTGAAGATCTTTTTTGTACAGTTCATCTGTGTATTCTTGCCATCTCTTCTTAATATCTTCTGCTTCCGTTAGGTCCATACAATTTCTGTCCTTTATTGGGCCCATCTTTGCATGAAATATTCCTTTGGTATCTCTAATATTCTTGAAGAGATCTCCAGTCTTTCCCACTCTATTGTTTTCCTCTATTTCTCTGCATTGATCGCTGAGGGAGGCTTTCTTATCTCTCCTTTCTAGTCTTTGGAATTCTGCATTCAAATGGGTATATCTTTCCTTTTCTCCTTTGCCTTTTGCTTCTCTTCTTTTCACAGGTATTTGTAAGGCCTTCTTGGATAACCATTTTGCTTTTTTGCATTTCTTTTTCTTGGGAATGGTCTTGCTCCCTGTCTTCCGAACAATGTCACAAACCTCTGTCCATAGTTCATCAGGCACTCTGTCTATCAGATCTAATCCCTTGAATCTATTTTTCACTTCCACTGTATATTCGTAAGGGATTTTATTTAGGTCATAAGTGAATGGTCTAGTGTTTTCCCCACTTTCTTCAATTTAAGTCTGAATTTGGCAATAAGGATTTCATGATCTGAGCCACAGTCAGCTCCCGGTCTTGTTTTTGCTGACTGTATAGAGCTTCTCCATCTTTGGCTGCAAAGAATATAATGAACCTGATATCGGTATTGACCATCTGGTGATGTCCATGTGTAGAGTCCTCTCTTGTGTTGTTGGAAGAGGGTGTTTGCTCTGACCAGTGCGTTCTGTTGGCAAAACTCTTGGCCTTTGCCCTGTTTCATTCTGTACTCCAAGGCCAAATTTGCCTGTTACTCCAGGTGTTTCTTGACTTCCTACTTTTGCATTCCAGTCCCCTATAATGAAAAGGACATCTTTTTTGGGTGTTAATTCTAGAAGGTCTTGTAGATCTTCATAGAACTGTTCAACTTCAGCTTCTTCAGCATTACTGAAGTAATCCAAGTTGGGGCATAGACTTGGATTACTGGAATATTGAATGGTTTGCCTTAGAAACAAATAGATATCATCCTTCTGTTTTTTGAGATTGCATCCAAGTACTGCATTTCGGACTCTATTGTTGACTATGATGGCTACTCCATTTCTTCTAAGGGATTCTTGCCCACAGTAGTAGATATGATGGTCATCTGAGTTAAATTCATCCATTCCAGTACATTTTACTTGCTGATTCCTAGACTGTCGACGTTCACTCTTGCCATCTCCTGTTTGACCACTTCCAATTTGCCTGATTCGTGGACCTGACACTCCAGGTTCCTGGGCAATATTGCTCTTAAAGCATCGGACTTTACTTCCATCACCAGTCACACCCACAACTGGGTGTTGTTTTTGCTTTGGCTCCGTCTCTTCGTTCTTTCTGGAGTTATTTAGAGTTATTGAACAAAAACTCCCCATTTCCCGCCCTCCCCACTGCCCCTCCCCCCGGTAGCCACTCTTCTACTTTCTGTCTTCATGAATTGTACTGCTCTAGGTATTTCATGTAAGTAGAATCACACTACATTGTCTTTTGGTGACTGGCTTATTTTCTGAGCTTAATGTCCTCCTCTGCTTCCCAGGTGGCACAACGGTAAAGAATCTACCTGTCGATGCAGGAGACACAGAGATGGGGGTTCAATCCCTGGGTCGGGAGGTCCCCTGAGGCAGGAAATGGCAACGCACTGCAGTATTCTTACCTGGAGAATCCCATGGACAGAGGAGCCTGGCAGGCTACACTCCGTGTGTGCATACAAAGTCACGTCTGACTCTTCGAGACCCTATAGACTGTAGCCCGCCAGGCTCCTCTGTCCCCGGGGTTCCTCAGGCAAGAATACCGGAGTGGGTTGCCATGCCCTTCTCCAGGGCTCCAGCCCGCTGGATTTCAAAGAGCCAGACACATCTGAGTAACCGAGCACTCACTGTACTCTCAGGGTGCATCCGTACTGAGCATGCATCAAAATTTCCTTCTTTATTAATATTCCACTGAGTAATTTTCCACTGAGTGTATATGCCAGACTTTGTTTATCCATTCATCCAAGAACGGGTTGGTTCTTGGGGTTGCTTCCACTTTTTGGCTAGTGTGAACCTGCTGCCATGAACAGAAATGTGCAAATACTTCTTCGAGATCCAGCTTTCAGTTCCTTTGGGTACGTAAGTGGGAGTGGACATGCTGGGTCCTACAGAGGATGCACCTTTTTGAAAGATGTCGTTAGAGCTTTTCTGAGGCCAATGGAGCCTCTCCCTCCCCTAGAGAGAAACAGCCTTTCGGTTCCAGGCTTGGGGAAGGAAGTGATCGTCCCTGGGGCCCTCATAGAGCAGACAGCCCTTCCTACATTCCTTAGGAATCCGAGAGTTGTCCAAACAATTTTAGAATGCTCAAAAACATCTCTTTGGTTTTTGAACGTGCTTCAGGTCTAACATTGGGCTGGAAATTAACCTAATATTTGGGATGTCTGGTGTTTTGGCTGCTTCAGTGCAAATGAAAGGAAGCTGTGTTGGGAGCCTTAAGGCAATAGGAATTTACTCCTCCCCATCACAGTGCTTGGGGATGGCCAGAGTTTTCCAGACTGGGTTCAGACAAATGCAAAAATTTATTCCATGTAAAACTGCCTTGTTCACTCCCTCTCTCTCTCTCTAAGAAAGAAAGGAAGACGTTGGATTAAGTGCTGAGTTCTCAAAGCCTCTCTCCCATTTCGTCCTGCTGGCGGTCTAGTCACTCAGTCGTGTCCGACTCTTGCGACCCCAGGGACTGTGGCCCACCAGGCTCCTCTGTGCATGGGATTCTGCCAGACCTGGATCTGAACACTGGCTGGGCAGAGCTGGTCACCAAGAGATGACACGGGTAGGCCAAAAATAGCATCCTCGTCACTGCTCACTGTCCACCCAAGAGAAGTGCCTACTGCACAGTCCTGAGAGACAGCGAGGGGTGAGCCAGAAGAATCCATGAGGAGCCTGGGAGGCCCTTCCCAGGGAGTAGGAGAGCCTCACACGGGGCAGTGAGCCTCAGGAGTGGGGGTGCGGGCGGGCGCCGGGATTGGGGGAGCCGTTTGATGGCTCCACCCCTGTGGCTCCAGGCTGCTCAGGAGCCTCCCGCCCTCTTTCCCGCAGAGGGTTTTGCTCTAGGGGATCTCAGAGATGCTGTTCAAGGTCAGATCGCAGTTTGGGAGGAAGGGAGGAGAGACTGCATACAGATGGGCTGAAATGCTTCAGCTGGTTCCGAGGTTTAGAAGAGGGGGTGGCAGAGAAGATGTAAGGCGTTGAAACATCTTTCCTTAGGACTTAACTTCCCTTGCCATAGCAGCTCCCGTATCAGACATCAGTCATAACAGGAGGTGAAGGTAGGAGCTGGCCAGAGAGGAGTGACGATGGCGTTGCTGATCACAGCGACGGCAGCAGCTTTGATCCAGTTTGCTTTGAGTCAGGTGACGGTGTGTTCGTGTCTGAGCCCAGAAAGCAGACTGGACCAGAGACGATGCTCGTAACACAGCTCGCAAAGTGCTGTAACAGGGGACACGTGAGACCAGACGGGCTCTGGAGGCACAGAGCAGGGGTCTGGCCTGGGATCAGGCTCCCCTCAGACGACGACATCTCGGCTCAGCTTTGAGGATGTGCAGGGCGGTCAAGGGAAGATGGGATGGGGGTGGACAGAGGGCCAGGCAGCAGGGTGTGCACGGTAACACGTGAAGCTTTTAATCAGCAGAGGGGCAGGATCCCACGATCCTGTTTGCGTTTTTAAAAGTTGGTTTCCCCTGCCCCTGTGTGGAGAACAGGTCAGAGGCAGGTAGGAGGGAAGCAGGGGACCAGTGAGGAGGCAGGTGGTTGTCCTGGACAGAGTGGCCTGCGCTCAGGGGGTTGTCATGGAGGTGAGTACGGAGGATGGATTTGATATTTGGGAGACAGGGTTGAGGGGCTCGGGGATGAATTGGACACAAGGAGTGAGGAGAGAGGCCTCGAGGGGGATAAGAGTGAGCGCCGACTGAGCACACGCTGTGTGCCACGTGCCGTCCCGAGCATCCGACGCGTGTCATCTCACTGACTCCTAACCGTATCCTCAGGACGCATGTGCATTGCTGCTCCATCTTTCAGATTAGGAAACTGAGGCTCAGAGAGGTTAAATAACTGACTGATAGTCACTCAGCCAGAGCAGTGGAGCCACACTGCAAACCCGGGGGACTGACTGCATGGTTTCGGGCCTCAACCCTTAATCATCTGTGGTAACCACCTTTCCTGGCTTTTTGGAGGGCTGGAGACAGCCCTTATTGAGGCAGAGAACCCAAGAAAGGGAAGAAAGTTTAGGGGCAAAGCTGAGTTCCCTGTGGGTTGTGTTAGTTTGGGGTGCTTTTAGAAGAGTCAAATATCAGGTATGGAGAAAGGAGTTCAGGAAAGGCATCTGCCTTTGAACAATAAACCCAGGAAGGCATCATGGAAGAGGAGGTGATAGCAAAGACCCCCTGGCCATGAAATGTGATGAGAACAGAGAGTGGTACAGGCAGAAAATATTCCATTGAGCACAGCCTCCCGGACAGAAATTCTTAAGCAGGGGTACAAATCAGAACCACCTGGGGATGGAAGAAAGCTTAAAAAAAATACAGCCCTGAGCGCTTTAAATCCCAGTTTGGGGTGGAGTCCAGACTTACGTATCCTTTAAAGCTCCCCTAAGCCCCAAAGGCCCCCCTGAAGACCCTTTTACCCCACCCAGTCTCGTGCAAAACCAACCTCTTATTTTGCCCTATCTGTTGCCTCACTCTACTGGTGTTGCCTGTTAATCGTGGGACCAGATTCCAGAGCCTGAACTTCCTGCTGGAGTCTGTCCATAATGCGCACCCAGAGACCTGTCCTCAGATAAGCCAACAGCTCACCCGCACCCTGCTGAAGGAGAGGATGCTGGCTCTGTGAACCTATAGAGCGTGCGGCAGGCCTTTGAAAGTCACTGAAGGCTTTGATGGCAGCGTAGTGACACTTGTCTCCCGAAGGTGTCGTGCACTTGAAAGGCAGCACACCTCTCCTGCTCCCTGAAGGGAAAATTTGTTCTGGAAAGTGGCTCGGTGTGTAGTGCTAGTCAGGGGGAGACCAGGCAGTGGCTTGAGAGCTGGAGCTCTGGGGTCAGGCGGACCTGAGTTTGAATTCTTTCTCTATTACCACTATTAGTGTGAGCCCAGGCAAATAAGAACTTGATTTCCCCATCTGTAAAATGGGCATAATCAAACTACCCTCATTAGCATGGGAACATTGAATTTGATTCTGGATGCTAAGTACTTAGCCTAGTGTCTGGTCCAGAAGAAGAACTTACTCATGATAATATCATCATCTGTGGTGGGGGAGATAAGGATACACCTGGAATCTATCATTGTAATGGCCTGGATTTTAACTCTGACTAGACCCACTGCCAATGCAGGAGATGTAAGAGATGCAGGTTTGATTCCTGGGCTGGGAAGATCCCCTGGAGGAGGGCAAGGCAACCCACTGCAGTATTCTTGCCTGGAGAATCCCATGGACAGAGGAGCCTGGCAGGTCGCAAAGAGTCAGACATGACTAAAGCAACTTAGCACGTATGCAGACCTGTCTTAATCTGGTTTTCCAAAAGCAGATCTGATCTCTGCCTAACACTGGGCACATTTCTGTCCCTTGAAGACCCCATCTTGGTCCTATCCCAGGATCTTTCTTTTTATAATTGATTTGTAATATTGCATTATTAATAGTTTCAGGTGTATAGCAAAATGACTCAGTTACACAAATATACATGTGTATTTTCTTTTCCGCCATAGGTTATTGCGAGATGTTGAGCATTGTTGCCTGTGCTCTATAGTAAATCTTTGCTGTTTATTATATAAAATAAAGGTAGTGGTGAATACTGTCAGCTCCCTGCTCCTAAGTTACCCTCCCTCCCCTTCCCTTTTGGTGACCATAAGTTTGTTTTCTACGTCTGTGAGTCTGTTACTGTTTTGGAAACAGGTTCATTTCTATTTTTTAGATTTCACATATCAGTGATATATATTTGCCTTTCTCTGCCTGACTTAATTCATTCAGTAATGATAATCTCTAGGTTCCCAAATATATAATACAAACAGCTCATACCACTCAATGTCAGGGTCTTTTTTCTTGCCTTTCTTTCAGCCTGGCAAGCTTACTCCATCCCTGCCAACCCCCCAAGAGAGTTAGGCGGTGCCCAGATCATGCAGAGCCTCATGAATCAGAGCAAGTAGTTCAGGGTTCTCTTGATTTCAACAGGAAGCTGTAATAGTCAGCTGTTGCCACATAACACCGCATAACAAGCCACCCAGTGGCTTAGCATAGCAACCGTGTATCCCCACTCACTCACCCGCGGCTTGTCTGGGGGTAGTCTAGTCTAGCCTGGCTTGGCTGGGCTTGCCACCAGCACGGATGGGGTCCAGGCTTGCCCCACGCGTGCACATGCTCTTCCTGGAGCCAGTGGGCGCCTCCGGGTATGATCTTCCTGAGAGGCTGGACGGCAGAAGCACGAGGTTGAAGCTCAAGCAGGTGATGGCTCTGAATGTCTAGTCTTGGCATGGACACGCTGTGTCTTCCACCCGCGTTCAGCTGGCCCAAGCAAGTCTGGCTGGACCCCAGCGTCACTGGGTTGGGAAAGTGTACTCAGCCTCTAATGGAAGGGACTACAAAGTCATATGGCTAGAGCATGGATGAAGAATTAGGAGCGAGAATGCAGTCCAGCAGAGAAGCCTCTGGTGGGTTTTCAGTGATTTGGCAGTGACTCTCCACTAAGGGCAACTTTGCCCCTAAGAGGATGCTTGGCAGTATCTGCAGATGTTTTCAGTTGTCTTAACTGGAGATGGATGCTGCTCGAATCTAGTGAACAGAGGCCAGAGATGCTGCCAGACATCCTTCCACACACACAACAGTGCCCACAGCAGAGAATTATCCAGTCCTAAATGCCAGTGGGAAACCCTGCAATAGAGGAAGATCTTTATATTTATGCATCAGAGTCACGTTTCCAGCTGCTGTGCTTGGG
Organism: Cervus canadensis; assembly: GCF_019320065.1. Taxonomy (NCBI): domain Eukaryota; kingdom Metazoa; phylum Chordata; class Mammalia; order Artiodactyla; family Cervidae; genus Cervus; species Cervus canadensis. The sequence continues at coordinate 1,553,347 of NC_057409.1, read as the reverse complement.
GTGGTTTGCATGGGGGTGGGGGAAGGAGTCGGCCATTATTTCCTCAATTTCCTCCTCTTTCCAGTTTCCCTTCCCCTCCCCCTCCCCTCCCCCTCCCCTTCCTCCCCCTCTCCTTCCCCCTTCCTCTCCCCGTCCCCGCCCTCCCGCCCCTCCTCCTCATTCACTGTCAGTCTTCTCCTGATGAGGCTATAATCGCACCTCTTCTGAATGGGCCCTGGCCCTGCCTGCCACACTCTGGGGATGCCAGGCTAGAGATGAGTTTGATCACAAGATAAGAACCAATAGGACAAAACCTGTTTCCCCGTCTCCCAAGTTCCCGTATCAATCCCTAGGTACAGGCACTACAGGCAAAATAACCCAGTCTCCAGGGACCCATCCGCAGTGCTGCTCTGAACTGGGAGGCAGAGTAGAAGCTGCTTGGGGATGCCGTCGGAAGGACAAACCGGTTCCCTCAGTCCTTGGGGAAGGGTCCTGAGGCATGTGGGGAAGAGCCACTCCCAGTGCCAGGTCTGGAACTGAGCTCTGAAGCCAAGGGAGGCTGGCTCGCAGCAGGAACTGGTCCAGATCATGTGAGAGGGGGCTGGGGGCAGCTTCTGGGTATCACTGTAGACAGGGTGACAAGTGTCCTTCCCCAGGCCCCTGAGTAGACATCTCCTCCGGGAGCAGGTCCCTGAAGTCCATATTTTAGACACCCTCCTCCCCTCACCAGGTGAGTCAGCGGAGGCTGATCCAGGCACCAGCGGGAACCACCAGCGTAGACCCCGGACTCCGCCAGGCCGCTGACACGTCGTCCCTCTCCTCTCGGCCACCTTCTCTGAGCCAGCACGGCGTCCATCACGCAGCATCCATGATGGTCCATAATCACCCACCCTCTCCCTCCCCCACCGCAGTCCACGGGACAGACAAGCAGCTTCCAGGAGAGCTGGCAGCTCCACTTGAGGAAAAGGAAACTGCCACCCACTGCTTCCCAGCAGCCAAGCCATCCTGTGGAGCATGGCTCAGCTGTCTGATTTTGGAGCGGAAACCCCGCCCTCATCAGAGGAGATCTGGATACTGGGTTCATGCATTCGTCTAGGAGAGAAGGTGATTCAAAAGAAAACGGAACTCCTCGTTCTAACAGTCCCTCGGTCTTTCTCTCCTGGAGCCGCAGTTCACGGACAGCATGGAAGGCTGCCCCTGACTCTCAGGCTTGGGACTGACCCTAATCTTAGCCAGGGGGTTGTGAGTAGCCCTGGAACAGAGTCGGGTGTCTCTCCATCACAGACAGTTTGCTCTGCTCTCTTACCAGGAAGGGGTCCCCTGCCTCGGCTCTGATCAAGCCTCTGTCCAGCTCTCCATATCGACAACTGGTTCTGCCAAGTCCTTACTTTCTTTTTTTGATGTTAGTCTTCTAATGCTGAGTTTTTAAATTTTATTTTTAATTAGAGGCCAATTGCTTTACAACAATGTGATGGTTTTTGCCGCACATCAACACAAACCACATGCCCCCTCCGTCTTGAACCTCCCTCCCCCCTCCCTCCCATCCCACTCCGTCAGGTGGTCGCGCAGCACTGCTCTGGGTTCTCTGCATCATCCTGCAAACTCCCCCTGGCTGTCTATGTTACATATGGTATGCATGTGTTTCCGGGCTGTTCTCCCAAATCCTTACTTTTAGTTGTCTACACAGCATCTGGATTCCCCCAAAACTTGCTCCTGCCATCCCTTGCCTCTCCAAGCTCCAAACAGTGGCCATCCTAGCCAGTGCAGAAGTACGGACTCACAGTTCAAAGTCCTATGAAGTCAGTTCCGCTTAATGCTTCAGACGGTGCACATATCAGCCCGCAAGCCTGGGCCCACCAAGGTTTTGGCGGCCCCCTTCATGGGCATCAGAAGCCATGAGACTCTCCTTCTTCCCACCCGGTCTGTACTGGTCCTGCCAAATGGGCGCAAGCAGAGTCTTCTCTTGCCTGGTTTCACCTTACAGGAAGATTGAGGGCAGTTGCTTGTACCACCCAGGGACCCTGGGAGGCATCTCAGAAGTTTGTGTCAGCGTCACCAACATCACTGTCTTCACAAATTGTTAGTTCTGTGACAAGTGTTAGTTTTCCTGTTGTTGCTCTGATCTCTTATCAGGGAAGGGGTCCCCTGTAAACTTCACAAGTGTTAGTTTTCTTGTTGCTGTGACGAATAACCGTAAACCCGTGGCTTAAAATCACACAAGGTCATCCTCTTACAGTTCTGGAGGTCAGAAGTTTGAAATGAGCCTTACAGGGCCAAAATCAAGCTGTTGGAAGGGCTGGTTCTCTGGAGGTTCTGAAGGAGTTTATTCCCTTGCCTTTTGCGGCGTCTGGAGCCCGCCGGCATTCCTGCGCTTGCGGCCCCCTCCTCCGTCTCCATCGCAGTCAATGCTGTGTTCCCTCTGGCTCTGCTGCCCATAGTGTCCGTGGTCACATGGCCCTCTCACTCCGACTTCCCCGTCCTCCCTCTTATAGGGATCCTTGTGGTTGCCTTGGGCCCACCGGATAATCCAGGATAATCTCCTCATCTCCAGCTCCTTTACCTAGTGGCATCTGCAGAATCCCTTTTCCATATGCAAAACATTCACAGATTCTGGGAATTAGGACGAGGATGTCTTTGGGGCCATTATTCAGCCTCCCACAGTTGTTGTTCAGTCGCTAAGTTATGTCTCACTCTTTGCAACCCCATGGGCCGCAGCAGGCCTCCCACAGTAAATACCACTCATGAGCACTAAATATATTGCAGAGACATCACTTTGCCGGCAAAGGTCCATATAGTCAAAGCTATATGGCTTTTCCAGTAGTCATGTGGGGATGTGAGAGTTGGACCATAAGAAGCTTGTGTTGAAAAACTGATGCTTTCAAACTGTGGTGTTGGAGAAGGCTCTTGGGAGTCCCTTGGACAGCATGGGGATCAAACCAGTCCATCCTAAAGGAAATCAACCCTGAATATTCATTGGAAGGACTGATGCTGAAGCTGAAGCTCCAATACTTTGGCTGCTTGATGTGAAGAGCTGACTCATTGGAAAAGACCCTGATGCTGGGAAAGATTGAGGGCAGGAGGAGAAAGGGGTGAGAGAGGATGAGATAGTTGGATGGCATCACCAACTCAATGGACTTGAGTTTGAGCAAGCTCCAGGAGCTGGTGAAGGACAGGGAAGCCTGGCGTGCTGCAGTCCATGGGGTCGCAAAGAGTCAGACATGACTTAGTGACTCAGCAACAGCAACAAAACATATTATAGCCCTTGTGCTGAGCGCTTCTATAGACATTAACTCACTGCGTTTCCCCAACATCCCTGTGAGGCAGGTGATATTATTTCCCCTGCTTTACACAGGGAAGGGGCACTCAAAGAGGTTAGGGAACGCATTCAAGGAAGTGGCAAGGCTGGAATTTGAACTCCAGCTCTCTGTGATAACAGGACTGTGCTCTGAAACCATATGATGCCGCTGGCCCGCAGCCCTCCTCATCACTCACTCAAAGCTGCAGACTTTCCAGCTATGGCATTTCAAGGCATCTCCTCTTCTACTACCCTGCCTCCCTCCCCAGCTTGCAGGGAATGGAGCCAGACTTCCTCCCACAATCAGAAAGAAATTGCCAAAGGCGGCTCGAAAACCTTTCCTCCATGCCCTGCTCCTAGTGAGGCACCCACCTGGCCAGCTAAGCCGCTCCCCTGCTCCCAAGCCAGCCTTCTCTCCAGGGGAGGGAAACACGGATGTCAGGTCTCTCCTGAGGCTCCTCCGAGAAGGAGGGGGAGGAGGAACTGTTGGGAGAAATGGGATCAGGGCTCAGGACACCAGCCCCTTGCAGCTGATATGGAGAGGCTGACCTCATCGAGCTTGTCTTATCTCCGGGCCTGCGGTCACCTCTCTCTCCTCAGCGGCCCCGGCTCACGAGCTATTTCCGTCTCTGGATCAGATACGGGACCATGATTTATTGATTGTAATAAACATTGCTTAACACGCGCTTTAGCCACACGGCTCACATACCATTTAAATGAATTCCAGCCCTGGGGGCTGATGGGCCCTCAGTGATATGGACAGACGGATGGGGGAGCTGGCTTAGAGGGAAGCTGGGATGCTGGGCAGGGGGAGCCACCCGGCTGAACGGCTGGGCTCATTTGCAGCCAGAGAAGGGCTCCTCTGCCCCTGCCCACGTGTCCTTACTGCCCCATCCGTTTTGCCTTAAGGTGATCTTGCCGAGGCGCTGCTGCAAGCAGAGGCTGCCAGAGTCCTCTGCAATCCCCAGGGTCCTCCTCAGCCCCTCTCTGGCTTCTCATAGGCATGTTTTTAATTTAGGAGAGCCCAGTCTTTGTCTTATTTCCTTTCCTGCTCTGGAGAAATACAGCTGCCTCTGAGATGAAGCGTCAGCTCCTTTTTTTTTTTTTGCATGAAAGGATTTCCAAGTAGGTCAGACAGCCTAACAACCGGCAGCCGGCTTTGAGGGGTACCATCTGGGGGAAAACTGGAGGGGTGTCCCTGTAAGGAGGGCTTTCCCTTCGTGCAGATGATAGAGGAGGACGCAGCACATGTACTGCAAGGGTGGGGTGCCTTTTTACGTGCTCAGTTCCCAGCCTGGGGTGTCACACACGGCAGGGGCTCGATGAATAACGACTGATGCTGTCGTAGCAAAGGGCTTGGTACTCATACTCGAGGTCTCGGAGGGAGGCAGTGAGGGTGATGAATGGAGATCCCTGAGGGCTGACGCCCGGTTTTGCTTCCTGCTGCATTCCCAGTGCACTTGGCATGTAAAGGGTGCTCCGTAAATATTTGCTGAATGAAGGAGGTGCTGAGGGTGGTGGGGTGGTAAGGATAGGCAAGGTGTGAGTGGCGTGGAGAAGACATCTATGCAAATGATAGCAAGGATGGTGACGGAGGAGACTATGGCTGGGATGATGTCATTCAAAGGTGGAGTGTGACGGTGGACTCGGCAGCAGCACTGTCATAGGTGCTCTTGGGGTGTGAGGGATGTAAGTGGGCTTGGGGTTTTCCCCAGGGGATGGGAAACCCTCCAGCTACTGCTGGGCCAGGCCAAACGGAGAATGGGGCTGTGTTCAGGAGCTGATGCTAGCACGCTGCTCCTCACCTCTGCCCTCGTCTTCTGTCATCTCCTGGCTTCAGCTGCCAGTCCCCTCCCACATTTTCTTGGCCATGTCTCCACTTCCCCATTGCCTGAGTGTGTGTCTCTATGTCTCTCAGCACACACACACACACACACATATGCATACACACACACACACAGCACACACACACACACACACACACACATACACACACACACACACCACACACACACACACACACACACACACATACACACACACACACACACATATGCATACACACACACACACACACATACACACACACACACACCACACACACACACATACACACAACACACCACACACCAACACCACACAACACACACATCAACACACAACATATGCTACACACAACACACAACATA